>NC_062545.1:207245253-207560253 GCF_016906955.1 Phacochoerus africanus
ACTACTGGTTAGTACAGTCAGTGGTGATTCGATTCATTTTTACCCACAACTTTATTTTCATAGATGTTTCTCTCTAAACATTTTCTTATTTTCTCTTATGGGATTCCTGGACATGGTACTGTCACGGAGATTAGCACTTGCCATCTGCCTCTACATGGATTGAATCAGAGGCGCTGCAGCCGCTGACCCTCAACACCCCCTGAGGGGAGCTCAGGGTGAAGATCAGGAGTGAGGCACTCTGCTCTGGGAAAACTGGAAGAACAGGTCTTCAGATAGTTAGGTGCTTTCAGAAGAAGAGTTTATGAACCCAATTCTTGCATCTCCTCATATCTAGAAAAGTACTAAAATCCTTCATAGAGTCGTCCACTCCTCACGACTAGCAGCAACCTTCACGATACTAGCATGTGTAAAATGTATGCTGATTGCATGTGCCTCCTCCCTTCACCAAAATCACATACTGACATCCCCCCTACCGCTTTGAATCAGTGTTCAGAGCTATCTGAAACGCTGCCTCCCAGGGTATAGTCCTCATTTTGCCCCAAATAAAATTCAACTCTCAACTTTTAGGTTGTACATATTTTTAAGCCAACAGTATATTAAATTCTGTTGACTCTGAGCCCTAATCTACACTCTTGGACTAGCCTTACAAAGGCAGACTGGCTGAGGGACAGAATTCTCCTATAAATAAATCAAATCCTCTACTGCCTAACAAAAAAAAGACAAGATTCATATTTACTGCTCCATTTTCAATTACTGTTTATCCATTCATTTGCATAACAAAGCTCAACCAAACACACAGAAAAAGCACAACACTCCCCCTTCTCTCTTGGAGTGCAATTATTCAGGGGAAACAGCATAGAAACCCCATCAGAGAAATATGTTACAATCACCAGAGTAAGGTCAGATTATGAACGATGTATAAACAAAGACACAGAAAAGGGAACATTAATTCTTTGGCAGGGCATCAGGGGTTAAAGGGTGGGAGGTGGGAGCAGCTAGCTAAGTATTCACTTTTCCAGCCTGGTTTTCTTTTGACTGGGAAAAGGATTCTCATTTGACTTGATTTCCTGCCCTCCCACCGCCTGCCAGCTCTCTTCTTGGCTTGACACCTTCTAGCAGCTGGTTGCTAATTAGAGTCAAGGAAAAGTCAAAGCTTAAAATGCAGAATGAATAATGACAGAAGCCTGGCGATGTAAATATACTATACAACTACTTTCCTCGGGGTAAAAAAAAAAAAAAAATCTTTCTAATCCTTTCTTTTGTTATGCGTTCCTATGTTTTCTACCTTCTTGAAGCATGGCTATCATGCACCTTCCCTGTCAGCCATCTGTAAAACTCCCCATGAACATTCACCATGGAAACAACCATCCTCTTCTTTTACGGAACTAGACCAATTCAGCTGCCCACCAACTGAACTGCTCTCGCCCTTCTGGCTTCCATGAAAAAGTTAACTTCTGCTGAGCAACAAATCATTTCAACAAATTGATCTTTCCTTAGCCCACCCACACAGCATCACATGCTAGATGCATAATCTCCAGCATTATGACTTTTTCCTGCTCCTCTGTTCATGACTGTGTCATCCCACGGCATCTAAAGCTGGTGACTCTCCTTCAGACTCTGCTCCCTTTGCTATTTACCACTTTAGTCAGTTATTCTCTCTAGGGCTATCTGTAAAATGAGAATGGTAGCTACTTATCCCTCAGAGGCATTCTGTTGGAATTAAATCGGAATTCTGTGGGATGGTGCCTGTCACAGAGGTTAATACAAGAAAGAACTCAATTCCTGAGAATTCTTTTGCTTTTTTCTTTTTATCTAATCAGAAAACCTAATGCCAAACAAATTGTTACACAACTTGTAAGGTTACACAACTCTTGTTTCAGAGAAAGTCTTAAACTCTCACCTAGAGAAAGGCTTTTCCTCTTTGTTTCTATCAAAGTTTTCTAGTCTTAGCCAGACATCATTACCGATACCAGGGGAATTAGAAGTGATTCCAAAGATTTTAAGGCAGCTGAGGGAATATAAGCACTATGAACGAAAGACAACCATTTACGTCATGTGAGTAAACAGGTCAAGAAACTCTGCAGCTAAGTTCATAAGAATACAGAAATGTGAACAGATGGGAGAAAATAGCTGAAACTGTAAACATCAAGAACTTCCAGGAGGTAGACAGTAAGAGTGGGAGATAAGACATCCAGTTGAAAGAGTTTCTACTGGAAGGTAGAAAAAAAAGCCACAGAAGAAAGCAAGCAAGGAGGCAAGCAAAAAAGCAAGCACGATGAAGAGAAAACACAAAATAAGGTGGCATAAATAAGCCAGAGAGAACAGTAATTACAATAGAGTAAATGGATGAAACTTAATACCAAAAAGACTCTTGGAATGACTTTTTAAAAAATCATGACTCAAAAAGTCAACATTAAAAGGTATGGAAAATACATATAAAATGGAAGGCAGCCAATGTAGCAATTTTACTATTAAAATAGAATTTAAAGCCAAAATATCATCAAGGACAAAGAGAGAATCGGCCTACTAATAAAAGGTATGAAGCAGAACAGAACTACAATAATAATAGAAATATTATATACCTTAAAATGTGACTGCAAAATATATAAGTAAACAATAGAAGTAGATAAATCAACTATTTTCATTGTCTACTTTATTATGCACCCCATAGAAACTGACAGAATATTTAAACAAAATATTAATGATATATTACATATAATAAGAAACCCCTCTCAGAAATGAAAGAGAAAATGTAAATATACTTTTTAATAACAATGCATAGGAGTTCCCGTCGTGGCTTAGTGGTTAACAAATCCGACTAGGAACCATGAGGTTGTGGGTTCAATCCCTGGCCTTGCTCAGTGGGTTAAGGATCTGGCATTGCCGTGAGCTGTGGTGTAGGTTGCAGATGAAGCTCGGATCCCGCATTGCTGTGGCTCTGGCACAGGCCAGTGGCTACAGTTCCGACTCAACCCCTAGCCTGAGGACCTCCATATGCTGCGGGAACGGCCCAAGAAATGGCAAAAAGACAAAAAAAAAAAAAAAAAGCATAGAACTTTAGATAGACTACAATGAAATACTCAGAACGTTACCAAGATATTCCTCAAAACATTATCAAGAAGTTCAAATTATATTCTTACCTCAATATAATTAAGGTAGATATAAATAATAAAAGGTTAACTAGAAGATATCCTACCTTTCTGAAATACAACATATGTAAAAATAATAATGAAAAATACTGTGTGATTTCAAGAAGAAACAGTAAGGAGAAATAAAAATCCTTAAGACAGAATGACAAGGGAAGAACTCATTCCAAAATTTGTAGACTCTGCCTAAAACAGTTAATAGAAGGAAACTCTGAGCCAATAACTTCATTCATTAAGTAAGACAAAGCCAAGAGCATAAAGCTGGAAGATATGAGCAGAAATCAATGACTAGAAGAAAACAAAAAAACAAAAAAAATAGAGCTGATTAAGAAACAACCAAATGGCTGTTTATTTGTTTTTGTCTGTGCCCACAGCATGTGGAAGCTCCGGAGTAAGGGATCAAACCTACCCATGCCACAGCAGTGACAATGCCAGGTTCCTAACCTGCTGTGCCACAAGGGACCTCCACAAGCGGCATTTTTTAAAGGCTAATTATTTAGAGTAGCCTCAGGTAAGAGTGACAAAATGAAAGACAAACAAATGGCAAAGATCGCTCCCTCAAGCCATAAGAAAGAAAAATTCAGGGAGTTTAAGGGCAGAATAATAATAATTCAGGGAGTTTAAGGGTAGAGGGAAAATAACTACTAAAATAATAAGTGAGGAACAGAGAACAATAATGTAAAATGGTTAAGTAAAAGCAATATTACTAAAAGACAAGAAAATACTGGAAATACGAAAATGACAACATGAACATGTTGACGGGAAAAATCATCAACCCTCTTAACCCAGCAAAATGTCTTGTGAAATATTTGAGGGACAAAAGCCAAAATAAATCATCACCCACAGACCACTAAAAATAAAACAAAGAGGTAGGTAGAGGAGAACTAATGCAAGCATTCTGCAAAATCATGATGTACAAAACCACTATGATAAAATCAGTGATATTACTCTTCACTATAATAATCTATTTGAAAACAGGACAACAAACAACACATAGCAACAACAAAAAAAAATGAATCTAGGAATGAACCTAACAAAGATTGGACAAGATTCTCAAGGAGAAAATGTTAAATAAAACTTGAGAGGACATTCAGAAATCTCTGTATAAACAGATGTTCAAGGGCAGGATAAGTTAACTTTTTTTTTTTTTTTTTTAGGGCTGCACCCATGGCATATGGAGGTTTCCAGGCTAGTCGCCCAATCAGAGCTGCAGCCACCTGCGTACAACAGAGCCACAGCAACGCCAGATCCGTGCTGTGTCTGTGACCTACACCACAGCTCACGGCAATGCCGGATCCTTAACCCACTGAGGGAGGCCAGGGATCGAACCCAAAACCTCATGGTTCCTAGTTGGATTCGTTTCCACTGCGCCACAACGCGAACTCCTAAGTTAACATTTTCAAAGATACCAAGTTTCTCTAAAATTCACTTACAACCTCGGGCATTTCTTATAAAATTCCGTCAAGAATTGGAGGGAACTTGAGAAATTAATTCACAAACATATATGAAGGGGAAAAAAAAGAAAATTAATAGCTAAGACATTTGGGGCAAGAAAATAAAGCAAAAGCTGAAGGAGCTTATCCTGCCAGGTATTAAAATTAATCATATCACAGTAATTGAGAACAGTAAAAGCTAATGGAAAAGAATGAAGAAGCAGAGTCAAAAAACAGAATACCTATTATTTCTTTCGATCATGCACACAGAAATAGGGACAAGAAAGGAATCAGTGACAGGGTGTCAGATTTCAAGTTTGGGGAAATTCTATGGCTTTACCTTTAGGATATCAAGGTGACCTAAGAAGGGGTGGAAAGAAATCACGTATTCTAGAGAATAAGCAGTAAAGGAAAGGCTCTAGATGCTCTAAAACGGGATTATCATGAGCAATTTCGTATATTTATATATCCACATAGAACCAGATGCTATAATGTAACAAGATCTGCTTTATTCTTTAATGGTACCTGAAGTTTTATAAAAATATGTCTCAGTTAGTTGATGGGAAACATCATGTGAATATAACCTCAAATACATTTCAACCAGTCTATAAGGGAACAGTTGGCCTCTGTTATCCACGGATGCAGAACTTGGGAACAGTGAGGGTTGACTATAAGGGACTTGAGCATCAGTGGATTTTGGTATCCACTGGGGTCCTGGAACCAATCCCCACCAGATACCATGGGATGAGTGCAACACACAAACCAGAGTTCATGTTCTTTCCTCTACTTCAAACAATTACAAGAATGTCACTTATTTCCAGTTTAAGTAAAATCCTGGCAGTAATCACATCTTATTTATTTTCTATCAGTACACATGTGCAATATTTTATTCCATAACTGAGTTGAGAATCTGAATGAAAATTACATCATCTCAACTGTTGTTTTTAGTTAAAATTCTAATCAGAGCTGGTATGAAGTCAACTTTACTCTCTGCAGGGAAGATGTCATTGTCAGTATATTAGAAATGTGTAGGACGTTAAATAAAAACTGCTGAATATGAAGGCTTTTCTTTTAGATTAAGTTAAAGTATGAGTCATTCTACATTTTTTTCCAGGTGGAACATCTGGATTTATTAAATACCATTTTGGTACAAATCTGTCAAAACTGTTAACTGTGATTTTTTTCCTCCAAATTTCTTTCTCTTATAACAGATGTATAATAAATTGGTTTGAAATGTTTATGTGTTCAAAATTTAGGCTAGCAAGAAAAGCACCTACATTTCTCTAAGAAAAATAGTATTATACATTTTTTACTCAAAACAACTAAAAACATTATTTTCTTCATGCCTGAAATGATGCCTTATGCATATTTTTATTAAAAGAAAACCATGTCGCCTCATTGAACTCAGTCTAATGACGCAAAGTCATTTGTGGGAGCTAACAGGCACAGAGAAAACTAATTTTTATCTGAAGTAGAAAAAAGTTTTATGTTAAATAGCATACATTCAGTAACACAGATTTATCCTTATCATACCATTACTATTTTTTCACTTAAATCATACAGAAAACAGACCTTTTGACTGAATCAGAATGCAGTATCTGTGAGGTCAAGTGAGTTGTTAAATTCAAAATATAGTTGTAAAAACACATACCGTACGCCCTCAAAATGAATGCTGGAGTTAAGAGAAAAAGGCATAAAAGCCCACCTGACAGATTTACTTTAATACACACACAGTGTCACACAAGAAACATGTTTACACTCAGAATAAAATAAAATCCTTGATGCCAACTATTGCCTTTGGAATGGATACGCAATGAGTTCCTGCTGTATAGCACTGGGAACTATTATCTCGTCACTTATGATGGAGCATGATAATGTGAGAAAAAGGAATGTATATGTGTATGTGTGACTGGGTCACCTTGCTGTACACTGTAAACCAGCTATAATGAAAAAATAAAATAAAAATCATAAATAAAATAAAATAAAATAAAATCGTATCTGGATTTCATTGTAGTAATTTGAAAAGAAAATCTATTGCTGAAGTGATGAATGGTCCACAGGACTTTGCTTCTGGGGTCCTCAACTGTAACCTACACTATCAGCTTTCTCTGGGAGTTGACCTCATCATTTCCACCTGAATAATCAAACTATCACGGAAAACTCTTTCAAATATATCAGATAAACAGAAAGACTTGAGACAACATCTGAGATCTGACAACACAATAATTTAGAACCCTAAAAAGCTACTTGAACAAAGCCAATGGTTCATTTTCTGAGGAGTTTTGATTCTTTCAAGGTACTAGCTCAGCACATCTCGGAAAATGAATTTATTACATGGTAATGATAACAATAAAATAATACAAGGAAGTCTCCTCCTCACATGTTTAAATCATTAATTTACTAAAGCTAAGAAAAAACACTGTAGAATTTTGAACAAGTTAAATCAGCATACTGGATTTCCAAAAGAAAGATAAAGCCAAGCTCCTTTGCCTGATATTCACCTTTAATGATCTGGCCCCAAACCACCTTTGCTCTCCAGCTTCCTACTCTTCCAGTACCTTAATGTACTAAACTGACTCCTTAACAGTCCTCAATCCCAACTCAAAGCCTCTGTACGTGCATCTCCCTAATTTTGGTCATCATTATGCCCTCAAGCACTAATCTCTGTATATAAAAACCCTGTTGATTTTTAAGGTCTAACTTGATGACTCTTTGAGCCTTTGAGTACATATACACCACACTATGTTCTAAGTACTTTATATATGTTGTATTTATTTTAATCTTTACAACCTCTTCTCAATGGCAGCCATAATAGCTATTATCGCTAAGTACTTACTATGTGGTACCAAGTGTTTTTCAGCATGGCTGTATTTAACCTTGACCACAGGCTAGTTCATTATTCTCATTCTACAGATGAGGAAAATAAGGCTTTGGATGGTAATTGTGGGAGTTAAGGACACTAGCTTTGTGGTCTGAATTGCCATCCCAGTTCCACCATTTGCAGTTTCCTAAAGCAGCAGTTTCCTCAAATATTACCGGGGGGGGGGTGGCTATCAAGAGCTCCTCCACAGAGTACTAAATGAAATCACCCACATAAAGCATTTAGCATAGCATCTGGCACACAATGAGCTCATGCTGAGGTTAGCTATTATTCATTTTCATCCTTTCCCACAATATATAGTATAGTGTTTCCACACCCTGGAAAAACAAACATGTATTAGTGATTAGAAAATGTCCCATCTTTTCTTACAATAAATTTCTTTTATAAGTTGATTTAGAGAAGTGGTTTGTGCCCTGTTAGTTTCAGATCATTCGTCAATAAGAATTTGAATTCAAAATGTTTATGGATTGATGTCATTGATGCAACTTGGCTCTCACCTGTTACCAGAAGCAGCACAGACTCCAGGGGCACTGGGGAGACAGTGGCTGAGCCTAACCTCAGAGGCCCTGGAAAAGCTATCTGCTTGGAAACACTACCCGGTATCAGAAGGCAAAAACATAATATTCAACTTAAGTAAAAAAGTCTATAATATTAGAAAACCAATAAAAGAATCAGCATCGACCATCCTCTATAAAAACTTAATAATAATAACGATTTTTAAATGAACTCATCTAGGTAAAAACCAAACAAAAATTTCCAATTTCTTTATGATCACAAGGGTTAAATAATTCTATATCTAAATTCAATGCCAGTACTTCATGTGTACATTTAGGCAATCTCTAAAGGCAAACTTTTCTATATTTATATTCTTCCTTAGAATTAATTTTAAAAGTTGAAATCTATGCTACTATTACACTACACCTGGCAACACACTGAAAGAAAAAAACATCCTATTAGGCCTAAATGGGATGTCAAAACTGATCTGAATATTTGTATAATATAGCCTTCATTTCAAGGACACAGTAAGTAAATGAATAAATAAAACAAATCACAGTAAATAAACATTTCAAACAAACCTTTTAAAACGTCCCCAGACACTGGCTCTGGGAAAACTGTACCCAGTGGCACAGGGAAGCACAGCAAAGCAGCTGGCCCCGCTGAGGGCCAAGCCCTGGGCACAGCTGCCATAGCTGATAAAGGGTCTGGGTTCAAGTTTGCAGCAGCCCTGAGAGGGACAGTACTCAGCCTATCTCCCAGACAAGAAAGCCAGTTCAGAGAGGCCCTTTTAAATAAATACGAATGTTATTAGTGTCCTTTAGTATTGTGAAATACAAGCTCTCTCATGCAAAGAAAATATATCCCATAAACCTGTCCGGTCTTTTTAATAATAAGTGGAAAAAATGCTCTTGGCGAAAAAATAATAAAGGATAAGCAAATTGGATTAACTTGTTTTTTAAAAAAATACAAAATAAGCAACGGTAAAAGTAACCTCTCTCCAAATTCTCCCACTCACCTAATGACAAGTAAAAGAACAGACTAGAAAATGCTTAGAAGAATCACCCTTTATTACCACTTTTAATTAAGAAACACTGCAGAATGCTTCATTCGTACAAGCAAATAAAATGGCATATTTTAAGTGTTTTCAATTATTGAGATACAATTTATAATTTCACTAATTAATTACAGTTAAAATAGTAAATTACAATAAAAATCAATCATTTTAGTTGTACAGTGTGTAGTAAATTTTGTAATTATACACACAACCTTATAACCTCTACTACCTTCATTCAGGTTATCACAATTCCATCCCCCTAAACTGTTTTCTGATTCTCATCTGCAGTCAAATGCATGGGTAACTTCCAGCTCAGGCAACCACGGATTTGCTTTCTGTCTCTAGTTTCTTCAATTATAAAATTTCACATCTATGTAATCAGACAGTATTTTTCTCGAGTTTGATCTCTTTCACTTACGATGTTTTGGATTTTTTTTTTGTCTTTTCTAGGGTCGCATCTGCAGCATATGCAGGTTCCCAGGCTAGGGGTCTAATTGGAGCTATAGCTGCCAGCCTATGCCTGAGCCACAGCAACACCAGATCCAAGCCGTGTCTGCAACCTACACCACAGCTCATGGCAATGCCAGATCCTTAACCCACTGAGCAAGGCCAAGGATCGAACCTGCAACTTCATGGTTCCTGGTCAGACTCGTTAACCACTGAGCCACAATGGTAACTCTAGCATGTTTTTCAAGATTAATTAAAATTCAACATGTACCTGTATATATTAGTATTTTGTCCCTTCTTGAGTAATATTCCAGAATATAGCTTTGCCACATTCAGGTTGTGTCCAGTTTGGGGCTATTATGAATAAATAACACTGCTATGAACATTCACATAAAAGTCTATTTGGACGTTTGTTTTCATTTCTCTTTGATAAAAACCAAAAAGTTGGACTGCTGAGTTATATGGCAAATTTACATTCAACTTAATAAGATACTGCCGTAAGTTTTCTAATTTGGATTCCCACCAACAACATATAAAGGTTCCAGTTGCTCGACATCCTCACCAACACTTGGTATTGTTAGTCTTTTTAACTTAAGTCATTCTCAAGGGCATGTATTAGTATCTCACTGTGGTTTTAATATGCATTTCCCTGACAACTAGTAATGGTGAGGATTTTTTCGTGTGTTTATTGGTTATCTCTTAAGACATGTTTATTCAAATTTTTGGCCCAAATTTTAATTGGGCTGTTTTCTTACTATTTTAAGAGTTCTTCATATATTCTGAACATAGGCTTTTTTTCAGATTTACGTTTTACCAATATTTTCTCCTCAACTAGAGCTTGCCTTTTTATCCCTACGTGTTCTTTGAAAGCTGTAAAATTCTGAATTTTGATAAAGTCCACTTTTTTCTTTTGTACTTCATGTTTTTTGTGTCCTGTTTAAGAAATCTTAGATTAGAAATTTAAGCCAATGTGGCAAGAAAAAATGACAATGGCTTCACTTTAATTGCCACAATTCAGAGTTCATACATTCATTCAACACACCTTCATAGAGCAACTATTACATAAACTACACTTGACTAGTAGCCTCTCCTGCCAAAAGTCACTTTCTAGTCATTGTTTTAACATTGATGGGCTTAATAACTAGAAAGCTAGACTTGATTTTTACATATGGAATAAGAATAAGGGAAGGAGACTTTAAACACACAGGACAGCCTACAACATAGGTTATCTACTATAATTGTCAGAGAAAACTCTACGAGGTAGATACTGTCACCACATCTGTTATCACCTAGTGGTTAAGAACATGGACTCTGAAGCCAGACCATCTATGTTCATCTCAGCTCAACCATTTCCTGGTTAAGTGAAAGCCATCTAACCTCTCTGTAGCTTCATTTCCTCATCTGTAAGAGAGAAAGATAATAACACCTACCTCAAATGATATCTATAAGTATTAATGACATAAGGTGTGAAAAGCACTTCAGAATATAGTAAGCACCACATAAGTGTATGTTCTCCCTGTGTTGACTTTATAGATAGATCAAAGGAATGAGACATACAAACTTACTTGTATGACAGCAAAAAGCTATTAGTGGCTCTCAAAGTGTGATCCTCAGACCAGCAGAATCAACCTTACCTGGGAACTTGCTAGAAATGAAAATCTTCAAGCCTAAGTGAATCAGAAACTCTGGAGGTGGAACCCAACCATGCGGTTCTGAGAAACCCCAGTGATTCTGATGTCCATTCAAGTCAAAGAACCTGGGAAATGAGAGAAGCCAGACCCCACAGTCCAGAGGAGTTAACCTATAGGGTGATGGGGAGGGGTGGCTGGTAGGACCACTCTACGGTGGAGGAGAGTGGAAGCTTAGCTGAACAGAGGCCCATCTACCTGCTAAAGTTGGTGTAAAGGGCCAAGGTGACCACAGTGGAGGGTGGTGGTTCAGGCTGAGCCTATAAGGCCAAGAGACCTGGCTCTACAGTCTCCTC
Organism: Phacochoerus africanus; assembly: GCF_016906955.1. Taxonomy (NCBI): domain Eukaryota; kingdom Metazoa; phylum Chordata; class Mammalia; order Artiodactyla; family Suidae; genus Phacochoerus; species Phacochoerus africanus. Next base: position 207,256,697 of record NC_062545.1, read on the forward strand.
AGAGCACAAAGAGGAAGGATGTGGTGGCACTGTCTCATTTCAAGTCTCAACTCATGTCACCTTCTCAAAGGACCCTTCTCTCACTACCTTGCCCAAATGAGTTTGCCATTAGCTTAACTATATTCCATCTCATTTACTTTTCTATGTGTCATTTTTTACAGCTAATTATGACTTCATTTGCTTGTTGACTTTTTTGTTTGTCTCTACTTCTTACTAAAAGGTCCCATTAGGACAGGGAACTGATCTGCTTTGCTCATTTTCCTATCTCTACTCTCAGCCTGGGGCCTAAAATGCAGCAAACACTCAATAAAATATCTGTATAATGGATGGGTAAATAAAGGAATATTCAACAGCATACTGACTTTTTTTTATACTGACTTGAAAAATATGTTGGGAATTGAGAAAATAGGGCTTTTCTGGGACATCTTGAAAAACATCAGTCCTACATCACTTTAATGTGTCAAGATCAAAAGGCAAGCCTCAAGAAGGAGTGAAAACCAAGCAATGACATGAGAAACAACTACTGTCTGGGCACTGCTGGCACCACAGACACTGTGCTGGGTACGTCATTACATTTTCCAGCTCCCTCAACACAAGCACTGAGGCTGCTCTGAATACATATATTAACAATAACTGCTGAGGTTATTTTCCCACCTGAAGTGACGAGAAAGCCGAGGCTAAGAAAAAAAAAAAGACATCTGTCCAAAGATGCCCAGCTAGTCAACGGATGAGACAGGACTCAAACCACGCATCTGTATCCAAAGAGCATGTCATTTCCACTGTTTCTTTGTCCCTACAAAGAACAGCGTGGAATGTTGTCTTTTATATGAACTCATTCTTTCAGAGATGTTACAACACAGTTCCTGATTTTAAGAATTCATACAAAGTGAAGAACATAGACATATCAACAGATAGTAAAGAGAAGAACAAGCGCCACAAAGGAGATAAGAGGTTCCCAGAGTTCCAAAACAACTCTTAGGTAAGACTGGGAATTTGAGAAGGACCCGTTTGGGCCTGAATCTGAAGGCCATACCCCAACCATTCTCCAGTCACCAGCAACGCTTCCTCGAGTATTAATCTTCATTAATAAAATATGTGGCAAACCCCGTGATACGGTCCTGTTGAGCTAAAATATAACATAAGCTGAATTAACTACCAAATATTTGCTCTCATGTCCAAAAGCTATCCAAACCATAATGCCACAGTTTACTGCAAGCACCACCCCACAACATCAGTTCCTCTCAGAAGACACAACTTTTTTGCAAGATGTGTATTAAGTCTACCTTTTGAATTCTTTTTCCTTCCAGGCAATCTGCAAGTTAGAGCAGGTAATCTACCAAATGCAAAATTAAAGAAATTCAGGCAGTTCCTGTTGTGGCTCAGTGGTTAACGAATCTGACTAGGAACCATAAGGTGGGTTCAATCCCTGGCCTTGCTCAGTGGGGTAAGGATCCGGCATTGCCGTGAGCTGTGGTGTAGGTCGCAGACGTGGCTTGGATCCCACGTTGCTGTGGCCGTGGTGTAGGCCAGCAGCTACAGCTCTGATTAGACCCCTAGCCTGGGAACCTCCATATACCGTGGGTATGGCCCCAGAAAAGACAAAAAAGAAAAGAAAAAGAAATTTAGCAACAATGACACATTCACATGACTGAAGACCTCCTTTTTTGCTCTAGCATTCAACGCACTAGACTAGTTACTATGAATTTAAATCCACAAAGAAAATCACCCAGGAAAAGCAGTACAGGAAACTGTCTCCACAATAAACAGAGAGAGCAGGCCTTAATCTTGATTTTGAGCTGTAATGACTATGCCAAGGGTGAGGTAACTAGCACCAGTTCAGTGGACAAAAGAGAAACAATATTTGGAGTTAAATATCTACTTTAAACTGTTTTCCTGCATAGGTTAAATATTTGACTTGACGTAAAGGCTATTAACTCTATGCCTAGAAAACGTGCACAATGGGAAAATAAACTTCCTGGATGAAAAGAAATTATCTTAATTCCCTTTAACTCCACTCTTACAGGAGACATAAAGGGCTGAAGAAACTGGAGACCACCCAAGTCTGAGGTTAAGAGAAGACAGAATGACAAAGCTAGCCTAACCTTCACTTTTGACAAAAAACAAAAAAAAAACAAAAAAAACACCTAGAAACCTTTGAAGAGCTTTGCCCACAAGTAGCAAAAATTAATAGCACAATCAAGACATGAAGCTAAGTCTCTACTGAGTGGCAGTGAGCTCAGGAGTGTGCCACGTACTTCTGAAAGAGGGGGATTTTATTTCAGGGTTGCTGAGAACACCCCACTTACAGAGATTTTCGCTTCTGCAAATGGCCACCACCTTTCATTTCATCATCTAAGAAGACGAGAACAACAAAACCTACTGTGAAATTATGGGTTTTTTTTCCTTCTTGTGACTTTATGAGCTTTTTTCCTCCTGATTTTCCACAATGAAAAGGATTTAAAAAATTAAGATTAAAAACTTAGGTATCTTAGACAATTTACCATTATCTTTATATCATCATCAAGATGACCACCATAGAGTACTATGCTGTGCTCAGGTACTGTGCTCAGGACTTCACTAGTAATAACCAAGAAATCTTCACAGTAACCATGAGGGGCGGGTACTACAGTGGTCGCCATTGTGCAGATGAGAAACTGTCACAGGGAGCCTAAAGTCACAAAGCCAATCAGGATTAAAACTCAAGAAGCCTGGGTCCAGGGTCAGCACCTTCACTGTTGTGCTCTACTGCTTCTCACAAGGTGTGCACTACAGAGCTCAGCGTTTTTATGAGCCAGGACAGAGAACAGATGATGCAAGACACGTATCCCAGCGATGAAGAAAGTGCAGAGAGGGGCAGCCAAAGGACACTGAAGACACAACTTGGATACAGCAAAACTTTCCTTTAGCTTCCTAAAGGGAGTAAGATAGCAAGAAATTTTCCTGCTGAAGATACATTTCCTCCCCAGAGATCTTAGAACAGACTCACATAGACATTCAGCAAAAGGGCGCAGTTGTTCATTCCAGTTCCAGGAGACATAGGCAAAATCTTGCTATTTTCAACCTCCATTTCCCAGTGGCTTAACCAGAAAAATCCAATCTTCCTCATTCAACTTCATTTCACAGAATTTAGAAACTGAAAAAACAATTTCACAACTTCGCTGAAAATGTGCTAAAATATGAAAGAACACGTTGGTGGAAAGAAGGAGAGAGAGAAGAGGCGGGGAGAGAGAAACTGGGGAGAGAGAGGGAGGGAAGAAGGAAGGAAAGGGAGAGAGACCCTTTAATTTCACCAAACCCTATTATAACTATACTTTCTCATATTATTCTGAAATACGTGAAAACTATAGGATACTTGCACAATATCTGGATCATTTTCTATCTTGCTTTTCATTTAGGACATTCTAAACCATTATTCAGCCATTCGCATGGTCTCCCAAAGACTTTTTAATGTCACTAGAAGCAATGAAAAGCAGTATCTTCTCACACCATAGATGTACATCAATGGACAGGGTACAGGGAGACCCCAAGAGATTTCTAGTCCACTCCTGCCAGACAAAGTTAGGACCTATATTACCACAGAGTTGTATTCTACTAGCGCTGCCCCATGCCTAGGTCATCAAAGTGACCTTTATAGATTGCCCAGTTCCAGCCCCTAGGGCACACTCAGTTAAGAGGCAAAGCCTACGCCAGAAGGCACACACTGGCAAGACTCTTGGTAGAAAGTGAAAGGCAGTGTGCCAAAGACCGATAATAGCTGACTCAGAGGAGGGAACAGGTGAGAGAAGCAAGTTGCAAGCGGTGGCTGGCTAACAGTGGCAGCTCTTCTGCAGAACTTCAAACTTTTTTTTGTTATCAGGCTAATATCATCTCATTTTATTGAAACCTTTTCCAGGAATGAGCATGAAGGACTAGAACACCACATTCAGCTACTGGTTTAATAAAACCAGTAAATTAATTTAATTAGCAGAAGCCCCTGGTAGAACCCCTTTCAGGCAGACCTCAAACAACAGGCACACACTAAGAGCATAAAATCTTCAGAATGAATTAAGAACACAAACAAGTTATTTGACCCTTCCATGCACTAAAACTAAAGCCTTACTCATCGCTTGTGACCTAGCTAGTTGGAAGAAGAAAAACTTCTTCTAAAAAATGTAAAACAGACTATTATTTCAGCGCCATGAAAATGACTTTGACCCAGAAATCCCAAATTTAAAGTACAAATTTAATTTTAGTGAGTAATTACAAAAGGAAAATACCAAGCAAAAATGCTTTTCCTATAACATCATCTACAGTATCAAAAAAGTGTCTGATGCCCCAGGCGTGGCCAAAAAAAAAAAAAAAAGTGTCTGAATCTAACAATATGAGAATGGTTCCCATGAATCACTGGATAGTCCATCATTGGATAGTCCATTAACATAGCCATTTTGGTGTTATTTGTACAGTATATTGGAAAACTAAAAGAATGATAATATATATGGCAGATAAAAAAAATCAGAAACACAAAATAGTTGCTCCAGTTTAAATAAGTAACTTATAGCTATAAGAAAAAAATAAAAAACATGCAAAACTACAAATAGTTGAGCTAGAGACGGTGAATTTTTATATTATTTTCCTTGCTATTACAGATAGATTGTTTTTATGGTTGAAAGGCCACTTTGAAATATTTTATTCTTCATTCCTAATGCTAAGTTTTGATCAATTTTTAAAACTTTTTCTCAATACAAAGACCACGTTAGGGCAGTTTTAGAGAAAATGACCTTCACGAATAAGAGTTATCCTAACCCTTTCATTGATCCTTTTCCCCATAAATTTACAGAGGAAATAATGTTGTACATGGTTAAGGAAGCCCTTAAGCTCTACTAAAAACTTTACAAAAAGCCCTTGAAAAGAGATGCTCAACTCTAAAAAGAAAATGCCTTTTGCCAAGAAAGTTAACATTTTAATGCACCCCAAAAGAAACTATCAGATAAATTTCAAAACTAAAAGTATTGATGTTTTATGCTGATTTCAAAAATGTACGCATGAACACGTAAGGGGAAGTTCTAAAGCCATCAATAAGCCAACCTCTCTACACTTCCAACAGTATGTCTCCTCCAGGTCTACGGCTGGGATAAAAAAAGCCCATTTTCAGAAAAAGTATAGAAAATTATCAATTGTTTGAGGAGGTCAGTGAAAGTAGGTTAAAATAAAGGATGTTTTAAAACCCCACAGAACTCAGGATCCTATGTCTAGGGTAGTATTCAAAACATTTAATCCTAGAGTCTTCAAAACACTGACTTAGCAGCACTGTAACCCAGGCCAGCAAACGTGAACACCCAGTATGGTGGGGCTACATATTCTCCAGGATAGCTAATTAAGTCTTCATATTTTCCATCTAAAAAGCTTCCACAAGTCTTGTTTGGTAGGCTTACATTAAAATAAATCCCAGAATAGAATAGCAAGAGTGATGGCGGGAGGAACAGTTAGGATGGCCAAGGTTCACCAAATACATTCCATGCCAGAGTGAACATCAGGCCTGAAAAAGAAGGTATCAGGACATAGAAGCTGCTGTTTTAATTTTAACTACATGCTATGAACGCAAGAGCTGCATCTGTAAACCTACTCCCCTCTCAACACACTCCAAGATACACAGCAGTCAATCAAGATTTGCTGAACTGGACACACTCAAACAATCATTTCTTATCATAATCTCACCCAAGGAAAGGCAGAACATCTTATTACTTAATCATCAGACACTGGGATATTCTAATGAAATACATTCTTTAGGGAAAAAAAAAAAAAACCCTATTCCAGTGGTCTTCTAACTCTGAATACAAACCACAATCATTAAAATAAATCTAGCATGTGGGTCCCTGTTATTTTTATTTAGAAACAATATGCATCCTACATTAATTCAACACATAAAAAGAATTTTTTAAGTTTGAAAAAAATACAGAAATATTCAATTCTAACATTTTGTCCTACATCTCCACATACCATCTGACACACCCAGTGTGGAACTACCCACTCTATTCTAGCCCATATTTGCATTACCGATATTTGGTGACAGAAGTTTGTTATACTTGAACTGTAACTAGCATAATTTCTTTGACGACTTAGAAGACACTCTGGTAATCTGAAGCATTCAAAGTCAGAATTAGGTCATCTGTTTCAATGGCTATCTACTATAAGCCTTCCATTTCACTGATGAGCAAACAAAGGCCAAGACACATTCAATGGTCTCCCTAATGTCACACAAGGCATACACAGCACAACCAAGATCTGTCATGGCCACGGTTCCCAGAGGCCTTGTGTGAACAGACCCCTGGTTCTCATCAGTTGTCCACACAAGCAGAGCCTCTTGCCACAGTCATCACCACCACACTAAAAACTGAGAGAAAATTCAGTCAACAGAGTCCAGGGGATGGCACGGCAGAGAAATGCACCATCGGCAGTTTTCATGGAATTGATGAAACCTCAAAATACGGTTTATCTAAAATCTAAGTTCAACATAACACAGTCTTCCTATAGGAATTTAATTAAACTATAGAATATGTTCCCAAAATTCTCGGAAAGGAAGGGGTTAGGAAAGGAAGTAGAAAAAAAAAAACACTGTTAGGAAAGATTACAAATATAAACAGATCTAAAGTACCGAAAGTGTGATCTTAAACTGATTATCCATTTGTTAAAAATAGTCTCTTACTCAGATTCTAACTATTAGAGCTGAAAAAGGCACCCAAGATAATTTGCAGTATAAAACTCTCATTTTAGACCTGAGAAAAATGAGACCCAGAAGACTAGGGGAAAAAAATTCATATTAGAAGGCCAGAAGAATAATGCACACAAGCATCAATTTGTGTGAAGAGGGTTACTGTGAATTCTAAGGGGAATAAAGGTGGATCATGTCCATTTTGCTCCCTGAAAAACAAAATACTAAATTTTGTGTTTTATTTCCTAAAAGCAAAATACACTGCCAAAATTTCTTAGAAGGAATGTAACAACAGTGAAGAGTCTGTTTTGAGTACATTAACTGTTACGTTTGTATATTTCACCTTTTTTAGGTCTGTTTCATTAGCAGAACAATTTCTAAGAATTAAGAAGGCCAGAGATCAGTTCTTCTCTCATCCGCCCTTCTAGAGAATTGCCATCTCTATGCCATTACTCAACCTAAAACAAGACTGTGAAGCTCTCACAGCATTCACAGGCTCTGGACACTTTTGAACGCTATCAAAGGTCGCATGTTAAATCTACTGCTACTTACCTTGCCTTGCCATTGTTCTGATTGGACCTATCAGCTGAATACTCAAGTTCCTCCACAACTAAAGGGTTCTAATCCTCCACAGTCATTATGGGAGAAAGGAACCATGACTGAAGAAATGATCAATGGTCCAGCCCTGCCTTGACCATAAAGAACAGGCAGATGCTGAGCCTCAGAAACAACCTCGGCTCCCCACCCTCCACTGCCAAATGGGATTTGGAAGCCCCTTGGGCTATATCATTATTATATAATGAGGTAAGGAAATAAGCAATTTCCAAATTAACTGCTAATTGGCAGTAGTTTCTTTAATCAGTGCCTCTTTGTACAGTACAGGGACTTGTTTGTGATGGGGTCACTTTGCTGCACAACAGAAATTGAAGAAACACTGTAAACCAACTATACTTTAACTTTAAAAAAAGAGAATCTGAAAGGAAAAATAAATTTTAAAAATTTTATGCCAAAAAAAAAAAATCAGTGAATCTTTGGTCTTGCCTGATCTCTAGTTTTAGTGGTGTTATATAACCACCGCAACGCTCTAAAACAAGAAAAAGCAAAGAGCCACAGCATGTTCCTTTCACTTTCTATCCACATTCTGCCCTATCATCAGTCCAGCTGATAGCCCTCCTAACCCTCAAAGCCTATGCGTATGTTCTCCTACAAGCTTCTCACCAGGGGAGTAGTATTTCTGAACACAAGGTCAAAGATATCTGTGCACAAGCAGAGCAGCAGCCAATAACATTCAGTATATAATCAATAAAAGTCTAACATGGATATATTGTTTAGGGAAAGGGTTATGAAATCAAAGACGATATGTTAGAAATTTATCAATGAAAAAATTATTTCCATCACCGTATTATCAACACCATCCATTCATTCAATAATTAGCTCAGAGCCTTCCATATCAATGGGCTGGTAAAGGTATTTTACAGCTTTCAAATTAACTGCTACATATTCACTGGTTCCTGCACTGATTCATTTGCTCAAAAAAGAATCCTCTGAACTCCATTATGTTAGATCCTGAGAATATTAACAAAGGTATGGCCTCAATTCCCAAGGACAATGATTCTGAAGCCAATTTAAATTTGAGAGTCACCTGGAAGGCTTGCTAAAGAATTAGGATGTGGGGAGTTCCTTGGTGACCTAGAGGTTAAGGATCCAGTGTTGTCATGCTGTGGCTCAGGTCACTGCTGTGGCGTGGAGTTAATCCCTGGCCCAGGAACTTCCACATGCCATGGGCATGGCCACAAAAATTAAAATCAAAAACAAAAACAAAACTAAGATTTTTTATGTCTTATCCCAAAAGACTTGGCTCCAGTAAGAAATGGGTGTGAACAGGAAATCCATAATTGTATCAAGTACCTCCAGGTAATCCTACTGCAGGTGGCCTGGGAACTAGACTTGAAACAGTGGTCTATGAGAGGCCAGAATATATAAAGAAAGAAACATTCAAAGAATCATCCGGAAGTCCCAATCAGTGTCATTGAACAGGACTGCAGGACTTCACTGAACTGAGAAACCTGAGGTGTAAATAGAAGATGGGGCTTACAAAGGCTGGTCACAAAAGGGTAAACTTGGATAAATGAGAAAGAAAAAGGTTTAAGACAAGCTAAAAATGCTGTTCGAATACAGAACAAGAGAATCCACTTAACATGGCAAGGATATAGTGCCAAGACTGCCAAAAATCAATACCTTGGTTTCATAAATTTCATTTTCTCCAGACTAGTCTTCAGTTAAGCTACATGGTTCTCAAAGATACCACAATTTTAGGAGAGAGACTCACAAACACTGTATTTCATTTCATCATGCGGCTCTAAAAATAATTTATGGAAATTAAAATGTGATAAGATTTTAGATATTGTAGAAATCCCCTTTTAATAACTGCACAATCTGAGGAGCACAATGGCCTTGGGATTAGGCTCAGCTCACAAATGTCATGAAAAGCAGCACAGGTGCTAGAACCCAGGTCCCCTGGCTCCCAGCATCCCAACACCAGGCTCTTCCCATATTCTAAATTCCTCTCTAAATTCTCTGAAAAAGCCACTTCCTGAACTCTGATGCAGTTTCGCACAGTTTAGACAGACAGCATCAGAAGGAAAAGAGGCAATTTAATTTTCTAGAAATTAATTAAAACATAGACTTTTTATAAACAGCTGGTATTCCATATTACCGTATGCTGTGCTTGGGTGAGTGTTACTTCTAAAAATATTAAAGCTGCTCTGATGGAATCAAATCCAAGATCGATTCTAGCTGGCAACCTATACGAAGATCTCTTTCACACTGAAGGGTATCTATAAAGCGGCAGCTGGCAGGATTTCATCCATTAATAGTTCATGCCCAATATGCAACTCTCCCTTTAGCTAGACAAAAGCAGAACTTTTTTTGCTGGAAATTAAAGCTACCTATTTAAAAAAAAAATTCTTCAAACAAGCTGCTGAGTCTTCTAGTTTCAAATATATTTTGTTCCTCTATCTTTTCTCACCTTAAGATCTTTACAAATCAGAGTCAAAAGGTTTGAAGTCACCAAGGCAAGCTTTGTCGCATTAGGAGAGACCTGACGTATGCATACTTAGATTAATATATACACATCCCTATCATAAAGTTATCTGGCCACTTCCAGAGCTAGAGGTGTATTTTTAAGATTGGCACTGTGTTTGAGAAATAGATTAATGTTCCTACTCTGCTTCCAGCCAATAGAAAGGTTCTACTTGGGTTGGGGGCACTCAAGAAGGTGAGGGAGCAGGGGAATGAGTCACATACTCCTTCAGTTGTGCCGAGGCTGATGGCAAGTGTTTGATCTATTTTGGTTCACGTGTATGGCAACCATCCATGATTCTGAATGATGTAATCATGTTCAAAAGAGGAAACTAAGACCCTGGGTAGTTTAAGCAACTTTCCCCCAGTCATATGTTCATCTCTGCTATTCAGTTATATGTGCTTCATAGTACAGAAACACGTCCTCACACGGGGAGCATCCCTTCTGACCCAAGAAAATTTAGAGTTGTGGCATCTCTTGTACGCTCATCTTCACAACCAGCCCCTGTGATGACTGGAAAAAAGGAAGAAATGGGAGGTGTGGAAAGGTTAAAATACAGCAGAGGAAAGGCTTAAAGCCAAACTTCACAGACCACCACTGTGTCACTGAGTCACTCCACAGTGAGAAAAAAAAATAAAAAAGGAATAAATAAAAACAGTCCTCACGGTTCATGTACAAAGAGCCACATGGCCACTCTGATGCCAGGTGTCTCTTCAGCTAAGGCCATCTGGAGCCTCTGTGTCAAGATGTTTACCTGGATATTATCCTTTGTTTACACAGTCATCACAGACAGATGAAGGGGTGTGGTAGGAAAACAAATACATTTACCTCCTCAGAGTGCCATCAGAGTACAGTCAAGGCAATTTATTTCTTTAATTGATAATATTCATAGCATTACATACAAATTACACTCTCAGAATTAAAATCCCTGGGCTTCAGGTTTATAGTTTTCATGCCAAAGTGACTACATTAAAAACACTTTGTAGTTATGATTACTATTTCTAATTTTGGAAGTACTAATGGATGGCGTCTGCTTGCTAACACTTCACTTGTGTTACCTTTCTTTCTCTAGGAGAATCACTGTAGGCAAGGAGGCCACAGTATCTGCTCTTTGCTTTTAGAAGAGCTCTCAGCTGGGCCAGGAGGGAAGATTCCAGCAAAGTGGCTGGGGAGGAAATATCTTCTGAGAGCTCTGTCCCTAGTCCCCAAGAGCAAGCTGGTCCTCTGCCTCTCACAGGAGGATGGGCTACAGGAGGCCCCCAGGACCATCTGTGCTGCAGGATGGCCAAGAGGGAACAGAGTACAGGGGGTCTTGTTGGTGGGTGCTCAGAGAGTGTCAGTGGGCCTTTCTGTTCCTTAAGTACATTGGAAGAACATTGGCAAATGTGACTGGTAGACCCAGTTCCCCTCTTAAACAGCTTGAAAGTGTTATTTAATGTTTACCACCTCACTTACAGGGGAATTGCAAGAATAAATGAGGGAAGTGCACAGAGCATATAGTCCAGGACCTGACAGCAAGCCAAGGAGAAAGAAAGTCATCCTGGCTCAGAGCACAGCTCAAGGAACCAGGAGGGGAACAGGGGAGGAGGGCAGGCAAGACCCACAGTGCTGTAGTAAGAAGGGACCATTTTCAAGGCCTCCTCTCCTTGGACTCTTCTAAAAATTAAAGGGCTCAGGAGCCAATAAGGGACACAAAAGGCAAAGCCACCTCAAAGGGAAGGTGCGAGAGACACATTGGGGGCCATGCACTGGAAAAGGCCATATAACTGCAAAAATCTGCAGGAAAAAACTTAACATGTTTGCATTTCTTCTCAGGGGATCCAGAGACTCTCAAAGAACTCCTGACTTGATTGCCTTCAACTTACTGGTGAAAGGTAACTGGTATGTGTCGTGAAGTACCTGCACTTGTTGCCACTATTACACTTTAAAAAAAAAAAAAAAGACAATAAAAACATCATTATTGCCGTTTGAAAAATCCAAGCTTGTGAGCCTTTAACTAAATCCTGAAAACAAAACTGAAGCAAGAAATATGAGAGATGAGAATACAGCCCATTTATAGCCCTTCCAAAGTGACACCTGAGCTCAGCTCCCTTCTGAAGCTTTGAGAAGGGACGGCCCTGTGTTTCTCTAACCTCAGGATATCTCAAGTGCACCTCATAAAGGTCTTTCCTCAATGTCAGTGCTAGTGTTCCCAAACGTGGCCCCAGGCCAGAGGAAATATGGAAATACTCACATGGCATGAAAACCTCCTGACATATGGTACCAGGTAGAGGTTAGATCCCATCCCAGACCACACCTGCCAGGGCATACTAACAGGCTCCTACAAGCTCCATCTGCCAGAGAAACAAGAAGATACCCTTCCCACTCCCACAAGAGGGCCCTTCAGCTCAGATTAGGAGGACCAGATGAGGAAGTCCAAGATAAAGACAAGAAGAAAAGGACCGCTTTTCTGCTCTGCTTCATCACCCACAGAGCTGTGAGACTGATTTGCACTGTTTCCCTTAACTGCCTTGGGGTAACCTGGCATTTTGACATATTTCCTGGGTCTGGTTCTCCAAGAGGACACAGAATGATGGTGGTCTCACTTTCATTTTGAAAAATGATAGCCTGGAAATATGAAGTCCCATACAGGAAGCTTATTAGGAAGGAAGAAATCTACCCCACATCCTACGACTACCAATTTCCATACGGAGGTCACTTCCAGGGGGCTCACTTATCTTCTTCAGCCTTTGGATTTCCATGGCCAAGGTGAAAGAATATAGAAGTGAGAGTCAGAAAAGCTGGACTGAAGCTGTTTCCCTTTGGAAAGTTACTCTCTTTGCCTAGCTTCCTGACCTGTAAAACAAAATTAATCTCTCCTTGATTGCCACACAAGGTTACTGTCAAAAAGATCTCATGAAAAGACAGGTGAGAATACCTTTTAAATATCTCCAAACACTCAGAAGCCATCAGCTGAATTGAGAGCAATGTGGAGGGGTGGGCTAAAAGCAGAACTGTGTGTTCCCATGACCCTGCAATGATGATTCTGCTGATGCTACATAGCAGTGCAAGGTGGGCTCCCCGACGAGGAGCTAGGCAATGACAGACAGACATGGACTTTTTTTTTTTTTGCCATTTCTTGGTCCGCCCCTGTGGCATATGGAAGTTCCCAGGCTAGGGGTCGAATCAGAGCCATAGCCACCCGCCTACACCAGAGCCACAGCAACGTAGGATCCAAGCAGCGTCTGCAACCTACACCACAGCTCACGGCAATGCCAGATACTTAATCCACTGAGCAAGGCCAGGGATTTAACCCGCAACCTCATGGTTCTTAGGCGGATTCGTTAACCACTGAGCCACGACAGGAACTCCCAGACATGAAGGTAGGAGCAAGACTGCTCCCAGCGAGGAAGCCAGAACACCCTCCCTTACCGCCTCTGCCAGCTCATTCACACGCACTATTCCGTCACTAAAGGAGAGTCTGTAGAGCTTGGTGACAAAGGGACAATTAAAAATGTACATACAGGAGAGGACCAGAATACCCACAGCACATTCATTAAAATGCAAGCCAGACCCTTTCCGAAAAGGTATAGCCGGAGGCAAAGGGACACCATCTGTCCAAGTAACTCCAGCCAAGGCTTACAAACAAATTCAATACAAGACCAAGCTTCATTTCAGATGTCCTCTGAATATATACTCTTCATTTAGCAAGTGAAAATCAAAGCTGCCCTTCCTCATGTCCACAGATTTCTACTTGATCCAAAATTCATCAGCCAAGAAGGTGGCAATTTCCAAAGCTCAGGTCAAGCACCTCATACAATGGAGACAATCACTGAAAACATGCACCTTCAGTGCTGTATCCTTTCTCTATGAAAATAAATCTGACCTCCTAGAGTAATGACAATAAAAGCAAAAATAAAAAAATGGGACTTAAAAGCTTCTGTATAGCAAAGGAAACCCTAAACAAAACAAAAGGACAACCCACTGAATGGGAGAAAATATTTGCAAATGAAGTGACTGACAAGGGATTAATCTCCAAAATTTATAAACACCTCCTACTGCTCAATACCAAAAAAAACAAACAACCCCATCACAAATGGGGCAGAAGATCTAAATGGACAGTTTTCCAAAGAAGACATACAGATGGCCAAGATCACATGAAAAGATGTTCAACATCACTCATTTTTAGAGAAATGCAAATCAAAACCACTACAAGATACCACCTTCCACCAGCCAGAATGGCCATCATCAAAAAGTCTACCAACAATAAATGCTGGAGAGGGAATGGAGAAAAAGAAACCCTATTACACCATTGGTGGGAATGTAATTTGGTGCAACCACTGTGGAAAACAGTATGGAGATTCCTCAGAAAACTAAAAATAGAACTACCATTTGATTCAACAATTCCACTCCTGAGCATTTATTCAGAGAAAACCATGACTCGAAAAGATACATGTACTCCAATGTTCATTACAGCACAATATACAATAGCCAAGACATGGAAACAACTTAAATGTCCATCACCAGAGGATTGAATAAAACAGATGAGGTACATATACACAATGGAATATTACTCAGTCATTAAAAGTAATGAAATAAGGCATCTGCGGCAACATGGACAGACCTAGAAAATATCATGCTAAGTGAAGTTAATCAGACAGTGAGACACCAACATCCTATCACTTACACGTAGAATCTAAAAAAAGGACACAATGAACTTTGCAGAACAGAATCTGACTCACACGCTTTGAAAAACTTAATAGTTTCCTAATGTGACAGGTTGGGAGGTGGGAGGGATGCGCTGGGGTTTGGGATGGAAATGCTATAAAATTTTTTTTGTGATGATCATTGTACAACTATAAATGTTATAAAACTGAGTAATGAAAAGAAAAGAAACTTGGCACCTCAAAGAAATGGCTGATTTCGAGGCAGGGGTGGAAAAGGGAAAAGATGAACCTGGAACATCTCTTAATGCCAGAAAATTAAGAAACAGTCTCCAAAAAAGGATGGGGAAATACCACATGGACACAAGAGCCAGCTTGAAGAGGCTCCCATGGGCCAAGCCTGGGTACCAAATAATGGAGTTCAATAGTGACCCATGAACCATTGGAAAACAGAATTCATGAGTTCATATCAATAACCGGTAGGTAGCTAGATTAGACAGACAAGAATGAAGGGAGAGTTCTCGCTTATAGCAGAATGCAGAAAGCTGATTGGTAAATACGGGAGGGGTACTGAGTTGGAATTCCGTGATTTTGTGCCTCTCATTGAAAAGATTGGATCCAAGTAAGAATCGCCATGGATACTAAACATTGCATAGATTTTGATGAGAAGCAAGATATCTGCATGATCTTAAAGCATTTCCTCATGGATTTATCTTTCCTCCCATACAACTAGTACTCAAATAATATACAGTCAAGAAAATGGACCCCATCTTAGCAGAGTAATCAAAGTTATCACCAATGACGGGCCTTTATTTGCCTCTAGATGCTATATACTGAGAAGGACACAATATAACCCATGCAACATTCCAACTTTTTTTGGCCATTGTATAACCAGAATCCATTTATGAGGAAACACCAAACCATCTCAAACTTAGGACTACTCTAAATTTTTTTAGGGAGGAGGATTTTTTTTTTTTTTTTTTTTTTTTTTTTTTGCTTTTTAGGGCTGCACCCACAGCATATGGACATTTCTAGGCTAGGGGTCAAATCAGAGCTACAGCTGTCAGCCTATGCCACAGCAACTTGGGATCCTAGCTGCATCTTCAACCTATACCACAGCTCATGACAACACCGGATCCTTAACCTACTGAGAGTGAGTGAATTAAATTCACTGGGGATTGAATCCACATCCTCATGGATCCTAGTCAGGTTCATTAAGTGCTGAGAGATGTATTCTTAAAAACTGTCGATGTTATAAAAGATAAAACAAGGCTAGGGAAGTGTTTCAGATTAAAGAAAGCTAATGATTGAAATAAAAGGAGGTTTCTGACCATAGACAAGATCCTGTATTGGAGGGGAAAATATTATAAAAGATGTCATTGAGTTAGCTAGCCAAGTTAGAATATGAATGTTAGATATGACCTTTTTTTTTTTGTCTCTTTGCCATTTCTTGGGCCGCCCCCGCGGCATATGGAGGTTCCCAGGCTAGGGGTCGAATCGGAGCTGTAGCCACCAGCCTACACCAGAGCCACAGCCACGCAGGATCCGAGCTGTGTCTGCAACCTACACCACAGTTCACGGCAACGCCAGATCCTTAACCCACTGAGCGAGGCCAGGGATCGAACCCGCAACCTCATGGTTCCTAGTCGGATTCGTTAACCACTGAGCCACCATGGCAACTCCCAGATATGACTTTTAAAAAACTGTATCAATGCTAAATTTCCTGAAGCTGATCATTGTACCATCGTTACATGAGAAACTATACCAATTCTTAGGAAATAAATAAATATTTAGGTACTTAGAGGTAAAACGCCATGATGTATGTAACATATTCTCAAAACGGTTCAGAAAAACATACTGTGTGGGTATGCAGAGGTGTACAGGGGTGAGTGTGTGTATATGGAAAATGATAATGCAAACAGGTTAAATTTTAATAGCAAGTAAATCTGGGTCAAGAGTAGACAGTTATTCTTTTTTCCCTGTAAGCTTGAAATTATTTCCAAGTAAAAACAAACAAACAAACAACAACAAAACCCACACATGCTCTCATTCTCTGATTACATTCTCCTTGAAATATTGTCATGTCTTAGCTTCCCTGACATCGTTCTCTTCTGGATTTCCTACTTCACAGGAAATTCTACTTCTGGATTTCCTTCACAGGCAACTCTTCATTTCCTAACATTGGTAGGTCCCTTGTTCTAAGTCTACACAAGAGCCTATATGAACTCCCATCCAAGGTTTGAACCTCCCATGGACACACCACCACCTCATTCCATATTTCCAACCACTCTACTTGCTGGGCCTCTCTACCCAGATTCCTACAAGCTCCTCACACACCACTCAGACAGGGCATGGCTTCTAGATCAGGAAAACACTCAGGCATAGTTTGGGGCCTGATAAAGCAACAGCCCCCAGACACTAAGCTCTTATTTCTGACTCTTATTATCCATCAAGGAGGCCACTCAGAGGGAAGGGAAAGGAGAAGGAACAGAGCCATGCTCTATTGCATGCTTTCTGACAAAAACAAGCTAAAGGAGAATGAGCACTCAAAAGCTCAAGAGAAAGGGAAGAACTGAGAAAAGAGCAAGTATAATTTCATTCTGCAATATGGCAGCGAGCATAACCCTCACTCTCAAAAACCACAACACCAAATGCCACAATTTTAAGTCTCTGTTCTCATGTCAAAAAGGGAACCCACAGGTCAGGTTCTGGATCCATTATCCTTTACCTGCCACAGGTGCCTCTCACCTTCCCCATTTTGAACATCAGGGCATCAAGGTACCCAGTCTCTTGGGGAACAACACAGGCCTAGGCCTGCACCCAAATACCAAAGGTGTTCAATCTGAATTAATATTGTGTCATATTTTTAGTTGGTATCACTTTTTTTTTGGGGGGGGGGGAATCTCTGTAGAAGGATAAAAAAAAATAAAAGTGAGAACACCTATGATGAAACATAAACATCTGACAGTTAAAAATCTCCTATTTCCAGATTGGGCTTCTTAACTCATAAGTGGTCTGAGCACCCAATTTCAAATATCTCTATTATTATGGGAACATTTTTAATCAAGCTACTTCCTAAGAGATCCCCGCCCTCTTAAGAAAACTAATAAAATTACTACCCAGCTTCTGACAGATCTCTGACTAAGAACTGGAAGCTATCCTTCCATGTGGACATTGCAGATGGCTTATTTGCATATTATAATTCTCCCAGTTGATGACTGTCTAGGGGGATATAGGAAGAAGCAGACAGGTGGACAAACTTCTTTTTTAAAATGTCTCACTGTGCCAAGTAACCAGGCTAATATGTAACCGCTAAAAAACTTTCTTAACAACTCATATGCAAGTTCATTAAAAAGTTATAAGGAGGTCAGCTTATAAATGCAGAAAATTCCAAAATGACAAATAGCCGGATTCTAGTTTTCTCAAAGTTTCATTAGGGAATAATCAAAAGAAGCCAAATCCCATAGCTCTGGAGGCAGGTGCTGGTAACTCCAAGAAAATTACACAAAATAAGGATATTGGCGGTGGAAAAGACATAGAAAGTAAAAGCTGGAGAGTAAAGATTTTACTGAGCAAGTGGAAAACAAATGACAAAACTGAGGCCATTACTGGCGTAATTCCAGTCAACACATTATCCTAATTTTGCCCAAAATAATCAGATAACTTACAGTAAAACTTGTTTTTGTCCTAAATTATTCACATAATGGCTTTAGCTCTCTACTTCTCATATAGAAGCAGGCAAAATGCATACTGAAGAACAGGCATCTTTTACTGAGTTCCAGGTGTTTATGCTCTCATCAACCAGACTTTGGCAGACAATCTCCAACATCTTTAAATACCATCCTGGCATCAGTACTTTATACCGAGTTAGAGAACCATGGTGATAATCTCCACATCCTTATCTGATTAGATCTGTAAAAATTCTTGTGAATATGTGGATTAGGTACTGATCAAATTGAAATAAAGATAGTATATGAAAGTCATCCAACAATCACAATTATAGGATATGTTATAAAAAATAGAAAGCAAATGATGGTGTCACACACAAAAAAAAAAATCACCAGGACAAGATTCAACCCACTGGCTGATCAAGAGGTAGGTCCTGCATGAATTTGGTGGATGCAAATTACCACAAGAAAGTAGTTTTGCAATATGTACCAGTATCCGGTAATTCTCACTCCAATCTACCTCCAAAGAAATAATCCTGAATGACTGTAATGTTTTATATACAAAGCACTCACTGTAAAATTATCTATAGTTTATCTAAAGAAAAAAATGGCAACTACCTATCCCTTCACAGATTGTTGGTAAAACCAACCATGTTATAAAGTGGCCTATAAAGCATTAACATGAGTTTTTAAAGGGGATTAAATGACACAGTTCAAGTTTGAAATGTTTGATACATGAAATCAAAGCCATCAACTCAAACTTTGTTGATATCTACAAAAGCTGTAAAACCTCATAAACTACACATTGTAAATAATGTGTAGTTAACAAAACAATTTTCCATTAAACTATCTGGGAAAATCAGCAAACAACACAGCTAATACCCCTCACATATTTTGAAGGTAACAGCCTTCTGGGTATGCCCATCTTTCAGAAGCACTACAAGCATTTGCTCTAATTGTTACTACTTTTTCCTCACTGCATCCCCCAAACAAAGTGTAATGTGGCAAATGGCAAATGCTCCATGAATATTTAGTGAATGGCTATCTCAGTCATACACTGATCACATACCAAGAAGAATCTGACTGAAATACTCCCTAATTCCAAATATCCCTATTTCTGTCAATCCTTTGTAATTATTTGAAATGGAGCTTCAATTTAACTTCATGGATCAACCCAAACAGAAAGTGGCTGTAAATTTTAATTTGTTTGAAATTTAAAGTTTTAAAATTCAGTTGTTCCAACTACTTGAGTGTTTTTTCTTGGGAAATTTGTACATTTAACTCACGCATCCCCAAAACTGAAAACCATTCTAAATATCCAGCCATCTGTCCCATCTCTTCAGAAAACACCAATATACTACATCTCAGAATTAGAAATAAAAAGAAAAATTAAGTGCTAGTGTGAGTATGAGCTGGTGTGTTTTTCAGCACATATGAAGAGTTCGTAGAAAGTTATACACTCTGACTAAGGCTCCTTTAAAAACAGACCCTAAAGAAATAATCAGAGAGGAGCTCCCGTCGTGGCTCAGAGGTTAATGAATCCGGCTAGGAAACATGAGGTTGCGGGTTCGATCCCTGGCCTCGCTCAGTGGGTTAAGGATGTGGCAATGCCGTGAGCTGTGGCATAGGTTGCAGACGCAGCTCAGATCCTGCGTTGCTGTGGCTCTGGCACAGGCCAGCAGCTACAGCTCTGATTAGACCCCCTAGCCCAGGAACCTCCATATGGCGTGGGTGCGGCCCTAGAAAAGACAAAAAAAAAAAGAAGAAGAAATAATCAGAGATGTGAATATTTAAACATAAACATGTATGCTGCAAGTGCAGCCCTAAAAAGGCAAAAAAAAAATTTTAAATAAACATAAACATGTTCATGTCGATGTTCTATTGTGAACAACTGAAAATAGTCTAAATGACCAACAATAGAAGACTGTTTAAATAAATTATGGTCCACTCAACTATTCTTTTAACCTCTGTAGCTGTTCAGATATAGATCATTTCCTTCTTTGCTGCTGAGGTCAAAAAAACTCAGCTCTGCCATTTTTTACTAGGAATGGGATCCTGGGCAAGTTACTATGCACAGTTTCTTCCCTCGTAACATCAACAACAGAAATCTCAAGACTGAATTGTTCATTTATGTAAATTGAGAACCACGCCTGGCACACAGTAAGCACTGCACAGGTGGTTGATAGTATTACTTATTTTTTGTACCTATCAAAATATTTACAATGATCCTATGTCATTTTTGAAGTTAAAAAAAATCAATAAATATCTGCTAATCATTTTCAATTTCCTAAAAAGAAACCAAATGAGGCAAAAATTTAATTCAATATATAAATCTATAATCCTTTATCAGAAACTTTTAGGGCTCAAAGTGTTTTCAAACACAGAATTTTTCACAATTTAGAAACATGACACAGAGTGCACTGACCACTGAATATAAAACCCAAAGCCAGGTCTGGGCCAGCAGCCTACAATCAAAAAACTAATATTCACAATCAAATAAATAATCAAATATTCATAAATAAATAATCAAATATTCACAAATAAATCCAAGACAGTACATCAGTGCAGGTGAGGTATCATTCACGTCACAAATAAATTATCAAGAAACTTTACATTTTCAGAGCCGTTTCAATTGCAGAACTGTGAATAGAGAGTCCTAAATCTGTATTATAAAATCCTTAGCATTATGGCAGCAGCAACAGTCCTAAATGGCATATGGCTGATTTACAGCACTTAAGATACTTAGGCAAAAATGAAAATAAATAACAACAATTTACTAAGTCCCCAACCCTGGAAGGACCCCTCTAAAGCAGGTTTATCAATAGAGTGCTATTGCTATTGTGACTGGATAATGTCTTGTGGTGTTTTGTCTTGTATAATTGTATGATGTCTAGCAGCATCCCTGGTCATGACAAGATGCCAGCAGCATCTTTTAGTCATGATAACCAAAAATGTCTCCAGACTTTACCAAATGTCTCTGGGGGTGGGGCAGTAAATTCATCCCTTCCTGAGAGCCAGAGCAACAGTAAAAAGAGAAAATCGACCCCATCCTCTCCACATTCCACAGCAGGACTCCAAATGGCAAGTTTCACCAGACAGCTCCATATTTTCTAAGACTCCTGACTTTCCCTCACCTCCCACTATTCCCCAAACCCCAGCCCAAAAGAATTTCTTGCTTTCATCCCCAAGTACAACATGATATCACAACTCACAGCTTTAGGTCACACTGGGCTCCCCCCAGAGTATATGATCCCACCTTTGATAACGCCTACCACCAGAAGATGGTCCTGCCATACAGCTTCCCCAAGAAGGCATTTCTCACACTAAGCATTATGCCCAGAGAGGTGAGCGAGCTACAGGTGTCAAGAAACAGGACTCCAAAGGCAAGCCATTTGTCAGCTGAAAAATCTAATGTTGAGCTAGTTTTCTCTATCTGTGGAACTGGGGAGACAGAGAGGAATCTCACAGGTCAACATTTCCAAAACCGTTTTTTTTTTTTCCCCCAGAAATCATTCTGATGATGTTAATACTCGTTCTGATATTTGTGATGCTCAAATAGGTTTGAAAAATTATCTTTGACTTTTTTGGGGCGGGGGGAGTTGTTAGCACCACATGATCAGTTTATATCTTTAATATTCTAATTAGTTGATGAAACCCCAAGAGAAAAGGACTACACTGCACTTCCCAAGCTTATCTGGCCAGTAAGTCTCGTTTTCTCTTATGCTCTAAAACTGTCTATTTCCCTGATGAGGGTTCCAAGGAAACAGTGATGGAACCCTAACCTCCAGGGGCAATCCTAAAACCATCATTCGGCTATTGCTTTCCAGTTCCTTTTATACAAACATACCTATGTGAACAATTTTACAAATTGCAGCATTATTCAAAAGATCAAAATGAAAGTATTCACCCAGAAGCACAGAAGTCACAGCCTAATAATAGTATAACAGAACACTACAGTGCTTAATGTTTTGTACTATGCTGACTGTATTATATACTCACATAGAAAGGAGTGAGTATATAATGTTACTCACGTTATACAAGTTAAAGAGTTCCCATTTTGGTGCAGCGGAAACAAATCTGATTTCCACGACGCTGCGGGTTCAACCCCTGGCCTCACTCAGTGGGTTAAGGATCCCACCTCGCTGTGGCATAGGCCAGCAGCTGCATCTCCAATTCAATCCCTAGCCTGGGAATGTAATATGCCACAGGCGCAGCCCTAAAAAAAAAAAAAATAAAAAAAAAAAATAAAGTTAAAAATAACTAAACTAATTTTAGCATCTCTTTAAAATAGAAATTAAACAAGTTACTAAAACTGCAGGTTCTGTTAATAAAGAAGCAAAACAAAAAACAACCTGTAACTGATATGATTCTGAAGGCTAATACCTTCTTGTTTTTAAAAAAATAAAGGAGAAAATACTTTCTGATAAAGCAGGAACAATATTTTATTTCCCTTCATGATTTCATAAAGATTCATCATCTAGCTACACACTTTGCTCTGTCACTTGTGGCCTCCTCCAACTCCCAGACCCTCAGCCTCCTGCCCCCCACAACCCACACCACTGTACAAAAGAAAAATAAAACCACCACCTCCACAAAAAAACACAACAGCTTCTTTTATTAGCTTGGTGCGTATGGAAATCATTTTTGCATATTTCTCTTTGTTGATTCCAATTTTTTTAAGGTATCACTACAACCAATTAACCACAGTTGAAGTTGTACCTGTATATAATGTCTTCCCCCCAGTGCAACAAAACACAGGTGCCACCTTCCTGAAAAATGGATCACCGATACACCATGTGCATCCTAGAAAGTCATCACGCCTCTTTGCTAGCACTGAATTTGTTTATGACTCTCTGCTACCGAACAAAAGCCTCATTAATTAGGGAGGCCTGGAGAAGGCAGAACGTGCTGACTGTCTCAGAATCTCTATTTTCATAACTACATTTCTAGGTCCTGCCACTGAGCACCGATTTTTACTTTCTTATTCACAGAACTACAACCTGCCATGCAATAGAGAAAGTAAAACACTGCAAAACAATTTTTCAAACTACTAGCGCAAATTATTAACTGATTAAAATAATTATATTACCATTTGACTGAATTACATAATTAGTGTTAAAATTTTTCTATGGAAAAGATATAAAGAATTATTTCAATGAGGATCTCTTCATAATTTTTTTTTAGTTTAACTTTTATCCTATATTTTTTACAATGAGCATGTGTTAATAGGGAGAAATAAAAAGTGTTACGGGGAAATTTTAAAGATGGAAAGACTATACATTTTTCAAAACGCCACATTTATTCATAGAAAATATAAGTGGTAGAGTTCCCACTGTGGCACACTGGATTAAGAATAAGACTGCAGTAGCTCTGGTCACTGCAGAGGTTCAGGTTCGATACCTGGCCTGATGTAGTGAGGTAAAGGATCCAGCACTGCAGCAGCTACAGTGTATGTCGCAGCTGCAGCTCAGACTCAGTTCCTGCCCAGGAACTTGAAAATGCCAAGGAACCTCCAAAAAAGGAAAAAGAAAAAAAAATACATATGGTCAATTACATGGTTTTATGTGAGAGCTGCTAAAAGGTCCCACAAAAAAACTTCCTACAAAACATACTTTGGGCAGGAACATAGCCTCAGCCCATTAGAGGGTACTCACCACAAAGTCAACCTTTGATTCACCAAATTGTGAAAGAAACAGTCAACAATTAGTTGCCATTAGTCATTGAGTACCTGTGAGCAGGCAGCACACAGCCAAAGTATCTAGGATAGTTGGCAGGGGCCACAAGGACAGATAACTATCAGAGCAGAGCAGGTACGGCATTCTTAGGATGGACCTGGGCACCTCTGCATGTCCCTGGAGGCCAAGGAAGCTTGTCCCTGTTTCAGAAATGCTGCCTATAGTTATTTGGATTCAGGAAAACTTGACTCTTTACCTTTCTGGGCTCTAGTTTTCCATTTATAAAGCAACAGTGTTAATAACAGTAATAGCAATACAAAGCACACAAGGTTGTTACAATGTTGGTCACCTGCTCTCTTCCCCAGAGTTGTACATACTACCAAAAAATAGCACTCCTGTGCCCATTCCAAGGCCACTAAAGATACTGACACAGATCTTTAGTGGGCCAGCTCAGCTTGCTCCCTGAAATCCAGCCAAATCAATTTCCTTGACATAAGGGTTCAGTCCAACCTTTTGTATTTCCTCCAGCAGAGGGATATGGCTAACCCAGTTAAGTTAATTTCCAAGACTAAAGGAGGTAAGGATTATTTTTATATTTTTTTCTCTTCTTGGAAACCATACATTTTCAGCATTACACATGCCAAGTGCACATACATGCAACAGCAACTCTGTTGGGACACTGAGGAAAGATAGAATGCTTGTGATTTTCTGTGAAGGAGCAGCACTGCATAGCACCCTGTAAAAAACAGTAGTTTGGTTAAAAAAGAAACTTACCTGCCAAAGAGACCTGTTAAGAAAGCAGATATAGCACACTGAAGAAAGAGTAGTTGGGTTAAAGAAAGAAACTTACCTGCCAAAGACATCTGTTAAGAACTATGTCTAGTCACTTATGATGGAGCATAATGGGAGAAAAAAGAATGTATACATGTATGTGTAACTGGGTCACCATGCTGTACAGTAGGGAAAAAAGTTATATTGGGGAAATAACAATAAAAAATAAAATTTAAATTTTTTAAAAAAAATTAAAAATTAAAAAAAAAAGAAAGCAAATCGCCAAAAGTTGAAAAGATAAATGGCATTTTGCCCAGAGCCTTCTCAAACAGAGCCAAATAATTGAGTCTACCCACCAAAAAGGGAGAGGGAGACAGTGTAAAAAGGAAGTACAAAATCCTTTAGAAAGTGACCACACAGGATCTCCAGTGTTGCCAGCCATTTGATTTACCAGGCAGCCAGCCAGTAAGGCGCTGGTAATTTAGTGGCATTAAGATGAGCTTAGAGAGGAGGGAAGAGGGAAAGGGAAATGTTCTCATGTTGCTAAAACCAAATGACTGTGTAACACCCTTGGAGGAGTGAAATTCTACAATGACTCTGTGCAGGTATAAAACACATCTTGCCACCCTTCTTTGCCTGGTCACCACACATTACAATGCATTATGACAGGATCGTTCAGAAAGCCCAAGGGTCAAGCAAGATCTCCCTCCATCAGTAAGGTGTTCTGCATGACAGATTTCTTAAAAGGTCTTTAAACATCTAGAGGGAAGCAAATCTGTCCTTTATCTGACAAATAAAAATTTCAGAACTTAGCTCTGATAACAAAGGAAAGAATGCTCTTTCTCCAGGGAGCTCAAAATTACTGAACATGCAGTACAGCAAGAAACAGACTGCTTGGGGGAGGGACAACCATGGTTTCTTGCCAAAAATATAGCTATTGTTGTTATTTATCTGAACACAATATTTTGTCATTTTAATTTTCACCAACATCAGCTGGCTATTTTGAAAAGACAGGCATGGTTTTCAGCAGAGCATGGATGGCATACCACTGCTTTCATGGAAAAAGTAGACAAAAATTAAGAAATCAAAACTCCACTTGGAAAGAAAATGGAAAATAATATTTTTTCTTTTTTTTTTTTTTTTTTTTTTGCTTTATAGGGCCACTCCTTTGGCATATGGAGGTTCCCTGGCTAGGGATCAAATCAGAGCTACAACTGCCAGCCTACACCAGAGCCACAGCAACACGGGATCCAAACCACGTCTGAGACTTGCACCACAGCTCATGGCAACGCCAGATCCTTAACCCACTGAGCAAGGCCAGGGATCAAACCCACAACCTCATGGTCCCTAGTTGGATTCACTTCCACTGCACCATGACAAGAACTCCACTTTATTTTTATTTTTTTTCAACTGAAAGCATGAAACAATGCTCCTAGTACTTCACTGTCACATTCTCAGATCCTAGAGCTTTGTGGCATTTGAAAGCAACAATGGCACTAAGAATATTCTCTTGTTGACTTAATGTACCATGAAAACTGGCTCAACTTCATTAAGGCCTAAGAAAAAAGGCATCATCTCTACACTCCTGTTCAAAACAAACTCACAACAAATAAAATGACAGTAAAAAGAGAAAAAAAGTAATGATTTACTGAGACATACTACATGGATATAGCTTGAAAACATCATACTAAATGAGAAAATTCAGACACGAAGAACCACATATTGTGTGATTTCTTTCATATATGAAATGTACAGAAGAAGTAAATCCACCCCCATAAAGGCAAAAGTACATTCCTTGTCAGGGACTTCTCAGAAAGCAGGTGGGTGTCAGGGGAATGGTCAGTTCATATGAATGGGCATAGAGTTTCTTTTAGGGTGATGAAAACTTTTTCAACTGGTTGTACTCATGGTTGTACAAATCTAAAAATATATTAAAAACCACTCAATTGTGCCCCTCAAATGAGTGAATTACAGTCTGTGAATTACAGCTCACTAAATTTGTTTTTTTTTTAAAGTTAAATGAGATAAACACTCTCACAGTTACATCATACACAAAATGAAATCCATCATCACAGTTACACACACTCACAATCCCCTCTCCTCACTTTATTCTCAACTACAGGATCTTTTGTCCTCTGTTATCTAGAGCTGGTGCTTTGCAATTAAGGTACATGAGAAGCACTGCAGAACTTTGTTAAGGAGCAGGTTATGATTCCTCAGGTCTGGGGTGGAGCCTGAGATTCTGCATTTCCAGCTCCCAGGGGTGGCAACATTAAAAGGTTATGTCCTTCTCATGCCACAGATGCCAGATCACATTTATAGATTCACAACATCCTAAAGCACTAAACACTGCCAAGAGGTGCTGCCCCAAGTCTGGCCACAAGTCACACTCATGAGTATCCCAGGAAGTGCTTTTCCTCCCTGCCCCTCTCATGCATAGTGCTACACAGACAAGAGGAGAAGCAACCCCACCACTCAACACTTAGACTTCTTTACAGACGGGTCACAGGATTGCCTTCTAGGCCAGCTCTGCTGCTGAAGACCTTCCATCAGACATCCTCACCTATAAGGGTACTTCCTCATATGTACAACTGGGCCCAGTACCACTGGCTCCTGACTTCCCAGAGTTGTTTCCAAAGTAAAATAAGAAAATGCTTGCAAGGACTTCCTGTTGTCACTCAGTGGGTTAAAGACCCAATGTAGTCTCTGTGAGGATGCGGGTTTGATCCCTGGCCACGCTCTGTGAGTTAAGGATCTCGTGTTGCCACAAGGTGAGGCGTAGGTCACAGATGCAGCTCGGATCTGGTATTATTGTGGCTGTGGTGTAGGCCAGTAGCTACAGCTCCTATTCGACCCCTAGCCTGGAAACTTCCATATGCCACAGACAAGGGTGGAAAAAGAAAAAAAGAAAATGCCTGCCAAAAAAGCTTAAAGAACCATAAAGTATTAGATTATTGTACAATGGGAAAAAGAGTTAAGCAAGTTCTCATTCTAGTTCTCCTGGTGGACCCAAAAGACCAGAGAAGTTGTTTAAATTCTGGGGGTCAGCAATTCCTATTGCCTCCTCCTGTAAGCACTGAAGAGAGAGGCCGAGCAAGGCAATGCCCCCTCTCTTATCTATCTTCTAAGGGTTTAGCAAGAGCAAGGCCAATTCCAAGAGAAGGAAGGCTTCACGAATCAAAATTAGCCAGACATATTCTGAGAGGCAGTAGAAGCTTCAACCCACGTCTTTGGGATCCACCAGCCCCTGCGAGAATGTCAGTGTGAGATCAGGAACTTAATACGGGAACTTCGCTTACCAGTCAAGCAATCTCAGGTCTGACAGCCCATACTCAACGCATGTGCATCTAAAACACGCCACTGCAGTGCCATGAGAATTCAAGATCTCCGATTATGCTGTAGGCAGAAGGAACTGAAGCCAATATAGTTCTAAATGAGCTTTCCTTTCTATTAAATTGTATTGCCCTGAGGATAAGGGAAAATTTATTCACTGTAGAATGTATTTCAGTTTTTCATTATCAATTTCAACCAAAGCAAAAATGAAAAAAGAAATCAAAATGTATGAAAGAAACTTCTAAATGTCTATTGTGAACCTATTTTTACCCTATAAAAATTAATCCTGGGAGTTGCTTCCATAATCACAAAAATACTCAACAAATAAAGAATTGTGATGTATTTCTCTAAGACCAGCTTCAAAATCAAGTTAGAAGACTCATAAAAAGTGAGCCATCCACTTACTACGAGACATTCTTAAAAGTCAGATGGAGTTACCTAGCCCTATGTATTTCCTTATAGCAAAACAATTGTTAAATTTTATGAAATAAAAGACTGATAAAGCATATCTTCCTCTTTGCAAGGTTATAGTTATAATACAATGCCTATACCATAAATACCAAAAACTAATTAAAGAAGTTATTCACATCTTTCACAAAATGAAATTTGTCATAACGAGTAAGTATAGTCCTAGAGAAAAGGGGGGAAAAAGTTAAGTGCCAATTCAAAAAGAGATCCTTCACTGAAAAGAAATGAGAACCTTATTTAACACCCTGGCATTATCAACAATATTCCTCATCTAGACAGTAGTGTGTGAATTGTATTACCTTTAATGGAAGGAGCCAACATACTAAAGAGAAAGATCGGTAAATATGAATTAGTCATTTTAAAAATGTTCCTGAAACCTAGGAAAAGACCTCACCTTAAGGGGGCATTGACCTATTTTTATTATTTTCCTATGAGTCAGCAAACTAGCTTATAAGTAAAGACAATGTAAGCTTTTATTTAAAACAAAAACAAAAACTTTTGGAAAAGTCACTAGAGTTCCTAGAATAGTTTTGCTTAAAAAAACTGTATGAAATTTGTGCTTTCACCCCAACGGTGGGTGGGGGAGATCTAGACACCATTCAGCCATCACAATGCTTACACCCTGTTTCTAAAAATATGTTTTCATAGTTTAAGGATCTCCCCAAAATTCTCAGCTTCCACTGCAGAGTGCACTCACCCCATTAAAGTTGCTGTAGTTATTTCAAAGGTATCTAACAGTGAAATCAATTCAACAGTCAAACATCTGCTTTTCTGTGTCTCTCACCCTAAATCATAAATTCCCTGAGAACAGCAACAGGCTTTTCACTCCCATCTTAGTCCCTTAATGCTTTAGCCAGGCCTGCCAGCCAGAACAGACTGCAAACAGAATCAGAGCCCTCTGCTTCACACACAGCACCAATTAGAAAGCTCATCTGTTATCACTTCCATAAATGAAGTAATCAGTGAAAAAGATGAAAAGAAACTACCATTTGCTGTATGCCAGACTCCTGAGTGTATTTTGGTATTTAAACCTTTCAATACCCAAAATTACTGTTTGTTAAGTGCTGAATTATGTTGATTACTAACACTTGATGGACTAAAGTCCCCTGAGGGCAAGATCATGCCTTCATTAGCTCTGCATCCCTCACAGTCCCAACAGCATCATGCAGAAGTTGGCAGACTCAGATCAGTTCACCATAATGGATAAGGACGGTGAAAGAACAGGTCACCTTTATGTGTCAATGGATCACCTTGATCTCCATCCACCAAAACATAGCTAATTTACTTTTAAAAAAAAGTTATTCTTGAAATTATTATGAATGACAAGCAATGCAGCCACCTGCATGCACTGTGAAGTGTCTTACATTCACTTGGACTAAACAGGATTGCTTCAATTGTATTTCCACCGTTATGTTACTGAAAATAATTCATGTTTTGCCCCACCTAATTTCAACCTCAAATCCAGCTGACAACTCTTTCACTTTAAGGCTTGCATAATTTTATTTTCTGTCTCAAAATGTCTATGTAAGAAGAGACAGTAAAGAATCACAAAAACATAAGCAACTCTCAAACATCAGGGCTCTGTTTCTAACAATGCTTTCCTAGGGACTATCAAAGCAGCTGAAAATATCACTGTGCTTCATCCATCAACAAACTGTCACCTCACTGGATGAATTATGAGTCAAAATAAAAATACTTGTTACTTCCAACCTGGGTGGATGAAAACTGCGGGAGAAAGAACCGACGGTGTTTACCAATATTGCTTTTAACAGGTTTCTCTAATAAGGTCTGACCATAGAAAAGGCTGCTTCCAAATCCAAAAAAAAAATTTCATTTCTTAACATCACATTTCCTCAATTGTTTACATAAAAGTGCAAGTCAGCCCCCCAAACACATGAATGCTCTTTTAATTTCAACAGATAAGCTAGAGGGGGAAAAAAAATCTTGAATTTCCTCAGGGTAAAAAAAGCATTTCACATCGTCAATACATCCAGCACTGAGCAGAGATATTTGGGATTAAAAAAAAGTATTCAATAAATAATGAAATGAGATGAGCTCCATTTAATCCAAGAATGTGAATGATCAGTTTCTGATGGTACCACATTTCACACAATTATTTTAATGTAATTTCAATAGGGGCAATTCTACTATGGGCTAAAACAAACTACACAATAGATAAGGTCTTGGTGCCTGCTGCAAGTTTAAGCCATTCAAATTTTGAAGAAGCAGGTCAAAAATACAATTGCACAAAACATCTAGGAATAATAAATGCTGGGGATGATGTGGAGAAAAGGGAACTCTCCTACACTGTCGGTGGAGACCTAAATTGATACAACCTATGGAGAACAGTACAGAAGTTCTTTTAAGAACTAAATATAGGACCACTGTATGATCCAGAAATCCCACTCCTGGGCATATATCTGGAGAAAACCATAATTCAAAAAAATACATGCACCTCTATGTTCGCTGCAGCACTATTTACAACTGCCAAGACATGGAAGCAACCTAAATGTCCAGAGGAATAGATAAAGAAGATATGGTACATATATACAATGGAATACTACTCAGTAATAAAAAAAGAACAAAACAATGCCATTTGCAGCAACATGGATGGGCCTAGAGATTATCATACTACGTGAAGTCAGACAAAGACAAATACCATATGATATTACTTACATGTGGAACTTAAAAAATGATACAAATGAACTTATTTACAAAACAGAAACAGACTCACAGACATTGAAGGGGAAGAGGGGGAGGGAGGGACTGGGCTTTTGGGAATGGAAAAGACACATTTCTGCACATGGAATGGATGATCTACAATGACCTGCTACATAACACAGGGAAATCTACTCATTGTTCTGTGATAACCTATATGGGAATGGATATGGATATGTGTCTATGTATGGCTGAATCCACTTTGCTGTACAGTAGAAATTAACACAACATTGTAAATCAACTATACCTCAATAAAATTAAATTTTACAATTACAGTTGCACATCCCATAATATGATGTGGACATATATAGGCTATGAATAGTAAATCTGTAAAAAATACTTTGGAAAAAGTCTTCTATGATTTCTCCCATTTAATAGTTCTGCTAAATGTGTTGTCATTTTAAAAAGCCATAGTAAAGCCATACTTTCCCTGGCACAAACCCTCTTCCTCTAGATCTATAAGAAGAGGAAAAAGAAAGGGCATCCCTTGGTAAATGTGCTCCTCTGAAGCTCTGTGTGTTTGTGGGGGGCTTCCATCTTTCACATGAACTCATGGGAAATCACAGTGTGGCCGCCTTTTCAGTGGCTGATGCTCTATCTCTAAATTGCTTTTCCAGGGCCAGAGAAGAAGCTGCCTAGACAAGAAGTGAAGCTAATCAAGATACATCTTGAATTCCGTAGTTTTACCCATCCATTGTGGTAGCTTTCGCATTGCGGGGCAGAGAACACAACACTAAATTCCTCTTTTACTCACCTAAAGGAGAAAAAGAAAAATGTCAAGCAAAAAATGTTAGGCAGTTCAGACTTAGGGAAAATACCAGCTTTTCACTTCACTAGGAGAATATCAATTATATGTGACATAAACTTCTTAAACTGATTTTAGCTTTTTATGTCCTACATCAAAAACCTCTAGGATGGCACACAAGAAGAAACCCAACTGGGATAGCCATGGGCCATTAGAGAAAGCAGGCTAGAAGAGCTCACATCATCAAAAGGGAACGTGTATGCTATTCAAGCAGCGCACCCAGCTAATGGTTCTCAATTCAGGCTCCATGATGATACCACCTGAGTTTAACTGGTCTCAGGGGCACTGGGGTCTGAGCATTTTTTAAAAGCTCACCCAAGTGATGTTAACCCAGCAGTGAGGGTTGGGAACCACTGAATTAGACTGCCGGAAGAAAGAATACGCCATCAGTGAAAGTGATCAGGTGGTGCAGTGGCACAATCTCAGAGCAGATGAAATAATTAAACGACTTACGGCCTGGGCCGGTTATGGGTGAGGGGCACATACCCAGACAGGAAACCATGTCCTCTGCCCATTCTAGCACCAGAGTTTTAAAGTCCTTCAGAACTCACCTAGTATGGTTGGCTACAAAATTAGGAGGTTCCTTAGCTAGGAATGTCAAGGACAATTACAAATGTCACATCATGAATTTTTTGCTAAGAAGTTTTCTATATATATTTCACTTGTGCATCCACATTTATATAGACATACACACACACTTAAATAATACAAGGTTTGACTGTAAGGCTGGCCACAGTCCCTCCTCACAGAGGTGCTGCCTGGTTCTTTTCTAGTTCTCAGGTGTGAGAGTTGTGTACTGACGGTATTGGGCTGAGCCCCTTCAGGGCAAGATCACTTCATTCCTCTTTATAGCTCAGCCTCCTACCTCCGCCCTCTACCACCACCCCCCATCGTCCCCACACCACTAGGTACATGGGTACTCAATACTTGTTTGTTCCATGAATTTTCCTTGAGCACAATTGAGCTTCCCCAGTGATATTAATTTAGGATGAATTCTTCCCCACAAGCTGGTAGAAGAGCTAGCAAGAGCCAACAATGCATCAGTCGTGAGGGGATGCTTAGCATCTAGAGCAGAAACAAAAGTACTTGTGAGGTAACAGTGACACCTGTGTCCCTCCCTGAACTAAGCCAAACCCTACCTGCAGGCTTCTGGCCAACTTCTGAGGACAACCAACCCAGAGGAGTCAGGGACCCCTTCCTCAGAAAACCCCTCAGAAAGCAGGCCCAAGAGAGTTTAGCTCTCAGGGACCATGATGGCAAAGCTGTGAGGCCTCCTGCCACAGTGACCTCCCCTTCACCCCCTCAACTGGCCCGGCTTGTGACCATTAATCAAGGTCTTTCAGGCTCTTCACACCCTTTCCTCACAGCCACAGCATGACAGGCACTCCATCCACCCACACACACTCTGCGTCACAGGGACAAATAAGCAGTTCGGCTCAGGACAGAGAGCTATGATGTGATTACAGCTGAGCCTCAATCCCAACACCTCGATCTCCAAACCCTCCCTGCCGAAGCTATTAACAGCAACAAGAACATGAACGATCACAGAATTTTTAAGAAGCTAACATAGTATATGCAAAAAAGCTATGCAAAGTGTTGAGTGTTTACATGGATCCATTCTAACAACCTTGTTCATACTGCTGATGGCCACTCAACAGGGAACAGGATGGGAGAACTGAACTGTCTGTGCGAATCCGAGTTAAGGAGCAGAGCAGGAGCAAAGTCCAGGCACTAGGACTCCACAGCCCCTCTCTCGATATTCTCTGTGCTGCCTCTGAGAAAGCTGGGTGAGCTAGAAGCTTGGAGGACTATAGCCATCAGTGAAGGGGGTAAATGCCCTCCCTTGAGAGCCACGTTTCTCACCTGTAAAATGAGTGTCAGAGCTGAGAAGGTCTAAGATCCCTTCCAGCCCATAGTTTTGCACACAACATCAGCCCCAGCACTCATCACAGGACCAGGAAGCCATGCTCCACTGTACCCCAAAGCCAAACCAAATCAGAGATTCACTCTGGATTTTTTTTAATGGTGATAAAATATGCACAATAGGAGTTCCCATCATAGCTCAGTGGAAACAAATCTGGCTAGTATACATGAGGATGCAGGTTCGATCCCTGGCCTTGCTCAGTGGGTTAAGGATCTGGCGTTGCCTTAAGCTGTGATGTAGCTCGCAGATGCTGCTTGGATCTGGCATTGCTGTGGCTGAGGCCTAGGTCATCCGCTACAGCTCAGGTTCGACCCCTAGCCTGGGAACCTCCATATGCTGTGGGTGTGGCCCCTAAACAAAGGCCAAAAAAAAAAAAAAATACACCCAATGTAAAATTTACCACACTAATCATCTTTAATAGTTCAGTGGCATTAAGTACATTCACACTGCTGTATAGCCATCGCCACCATCCATCTCTGGAACTTTCATCTTCCCCAACTGAAACTTTGCCCACTGAACACTAACTCCTCACTCTCACCCACCCTCCAGCCCATGGTAACCACCATTCTACTATCTATCTCAATGATGACTACTGTAGGTGTAAGTGGGATCAGACGGTATTTGTCTTGCAACTGGCTTCTGTCGTGTAGCACATGACAGGAACTCCTTCCTTTTTAAGGGTGAATATGATCCCATTCTATAGATACACCACTTTTGTTAATCCATTCATTTATCAATGGACGTTTAGGTTGCTTCTACCTTTTGGTTCTTGTGACCAGTGTTCTGAAGAACATGTGTGTGCAAGTTAACTCTGGGCTGTTTTAAAGCAGGATAATTTCAATTAATGTTCAAAAAATGTTTAATATATCCTGAGATCACTTATAAAAACATTTTTCTGAACTGAGCAAAGCTCTCTAAGCCCAAGTTCTGGCATCTGTAGCATGTCTCAGAATCAGAGGCAGACACAGCATTGCTCCATCACAGGGTCCAGCCCCCCGTTGCTAATATGGCTCTTTGCCTATGACTGAGGAATAGAAGTTCCTGTCATGGCCCAATGGTAATGAACCCAAATAGTATCCATGGGTACACAGGTTCAATCCCTGGCCTCACTCAGTGGGCCAAGGATCCGGTGTTACTGTGAACTGCGGTATAGGCCACAGATGTAGCTCAGATCTGGAGTCGCTGTGGCTGTGATGTAGGCCAGCAGCTGCAGCTCCAATTTGACCCCTAGCCTGGGAACTTTCATATGCCACAGGTGCAGCCCTAAAAAGGCAAAAAAAATTAATTTAAATTAAAAAAAATTGGTATGACCGAGGAATAAAATAAACACCCTCTACCTAAAGGAAAATAATCTCCCCAAAAGTACTACAATGAGGAGGATATGAATACACTCTGAAAGGGATTTAAGGTAGAGTTTTCTTGAAAACAGATCAATTTCTAGAATTACTGTAGTTAACACCCTGAAGTTAGTACAAACATGAAAAACAAAAGAAATGATTCAGTAATAGAAGTCCTTTCTCATTCTTACAAGAAATTTTTCCATTCTGGTATAGGTGTTTCCAAACTGTCCCCACTCCATCATTTTCAAAATTAAAAAAAAAAAAAAGTAAGAATAAAGAGGAAAATACGACAATCAACTGTCATGCTACCATTGCGGGTAATCCTTCTTTCTCAAATTAACAATATTTGCTATTTTTACACTGCTAGGTCCCAGTAGGACCAGGCCCTGCCTGTAAGAGGGATCAATTCCATTTTGATAGTCTTAAGACCTGCCAATCTCCTGGAAACAATGTGAAAGAAATCAGCAGCTGGTGGCCGCTACAGCAGAAGACACTACCAAACACTGGAAAGGAGAAAAGCTAAAGTCACACAAAAAACGTTCTGGATGAAAGACACAAAATCAGAGATAGTTCTACATGCTTCATCATAACCTAGCCATAAAATTAACTTCAACTGCAACCTACTACAAACTAAGGAAAACACAAAGAGTTCATATTACAGCAATGAAACTGACACCACTGACCGGGTTTTTGAGGTAAATCAGCTAAAGAAATGTCTCTGCACCGGACACCGCATTGTGGGGGAGACAAGTGGGCTGAAGTACAGTCTACCCTCCATATCCAAGGATACCTACGAATCTGGAGGGCCAACTGGACTAAGCCCTCTTACATAAGGGACTCAAGCATCCACACTTCCTGGTGTCCTCGGTGGGTTCTGGAAAATAATGCCCTGTTGATACCACGGGATGATATAGTCTGTAAGATGCCAAGCCCTGGGGCAAGAGGGAGGCAGCGCAGACCCAGCTTGCTAGATAATACACCAAGAACAAACTCAAAGGTTATTGCAAGCAATTTTTTTAAAGACCAGGAGCCCAGCAACCTTTTAAGTAATAGCCCATGAATTAAGATCATTTCTGTCTAATTATCCTGATCCTGACGAAGGGTACTGGGACTCCAAGAGCATTCTCCCTGAAGTCCAGGGGAGAATTTAAGGGTATCTGATTGTTGTTCTTCAGTCCTTTCCTACCACTTAATAAACAGAGTTCTTCATTTTCCAGTGTTTATATATTTGGTTATATACACCAATTTGCTTTTCAAAAGGTGAGAAAGAGTCTGGGAGGGAAGAGTTAGGTTTCACCAAGTTAAGCCAGAAGGCTTCTGTAATGCCCTAAAAATGGTGAGGGCTCAGGTTTCCTTACATGAAATGATCTATAAAATTCCCTAGCTTAGACATACAATTCATGATTCCTAAGCTTGACCAGTTCTCTTTTGTAACTACCAGAATTAGAATTACTTATAACTATTTGACAGAATCAAACCCACCACAGACAGATGAAAATTTCCCAATGAGACTCTTCCCCCAAAGACCACATCCAAAATCTGAACGGAGGATTCAACAGTCACTGAATAAACTCAAATGATCCAAAAAAAAAAAAAAGCCACCTACTTTTGACTCTACCTTAAGAATTCCAGGGAGTCTG
This sequence comes from Phacochoerus africanus, assembly GCF_016906955.1. NCBI lineage: Eukaryota > Metazoa > Chordata > Mammalia > Artiodactyla > Suidae > Phacochoerus > Phacochoerus africanus. Next base: position 207,293,452 of record NC_062545.1, read on the forward strand.
AAAATTGCCAGTGTTCATTTAACCACTCACTGGCTTCCTCCCCTATCTCTAAATTTTTTTTAAAAACTTATTTACTGCCATGGTTTATTTGCATATACCACTTCACCTTTTCTGAAGTTTATTTGGGTAAAAGATTTTATTTCTGCTAACCAAAAAAATATATATATCTTACAAGAGATAAAAGGAAATATTTTCCATGCGGCCATTAGACAAAATAACCACACTCCTTTCCATTAACCTGAAGAACCAAACACACACGCACAGTTAAAACCAGCATTTCATCCTTTAAAGAAAAACAATCAAAGAAGAAAACCTGAGCCATTTATTACACTGGATCATTTCATGGAAAGCAGCAAGCTGCTTCTAAGTCTAAAAATATCCTTTGGACATTAAGCCCTGTGTTTATTGTTTCCATCTTTCACCCATTTTGCTATGTCCTTTGGTAATATGTTGGTTCAGATTAAAGAATATGATCTCACTTAAGATGACATGAGCTTCACCAACAAAACAAACAAATAAGCCCCACCCAACAGGACCTCACTGGGATGAAGATGCCTGCTGCATGGTGTGATAAAGTGGAAGAAAAACGACAACACAGAAGGCATCCAAGGAAAAGCAGGGGTAGTGCCTATATACAATGATAACGCTTAGGGACACACTCTGATTAAGGGGGGCAGGGTCACAGTGGTTATCACAGAGCTCATGAAAAAGAAAAAAATTGTATAAATCTATTACCTATTGCAGCTCTAACAATGTATTACAATCTCCCTATCCTAAATGCTAAACCTTACATTCACATGACATTTTTCACCTATGTAGACAATTTATGCCATTTTTCCCTTTGCTCTACCTTCCAGGGTTCCTTTGCCTAAGACGATGGGTAAAGACTATTTTTTAAAATCCCAAGTGGGTCTATACATTGTGGATTATTGTAAAACCATTCTTTAAAGTCCTTTCCCAACAAAATCCAAAATAGTGGTACATATCCATTGAAAGAATGTTAAATATCAAATGCTGCTTGTAGTTTTGAAATGAGCTTACCCCTAGTCACTACAGAATACATACCGTGCAGTAGGTTAGAAATAGCAGTCTATGGATATATCATTAGCAAAACTATGCAGCTAGATTATCCCTGTCAACTGTGTGTGTAGGGCTGCTACATAATTAATGCTTTATTAAACTGTTCTCTGAATATCTGAGAGAAGATCAGAATGTGAACCAGCTGTGCTGTTTAATATTATCTCTGAGGGAGGTGTATGTGTGGGTAGTTTATTTGCAATTCTCCCTTCAACATTATACTCCAATCTTTGATGCTGGTAGGGTTGTTTTGTTTTTTTTTTTCCCCCCATCCTTTGTCTTATTCTGTCCTTTAAGGCTAAAGAACATAGCACGTTTAATTAAAAACAGGAGAGTTTAAGAACATTTTTGCTTACATTGATCCAGTTCATCCAGGAAGGCTTTGTGCTGTAGAATAAACTCCAGTATTCATGCAATTTTCATGAAAATGCTTCTGAACCCCATTACCTTCTTTGTGTTTGACCATATGTTCAGTACCCTGAATATTTCAAACATTCCTAATATGGTGGCTAGGAAGGATAAAAGCAGTCATAGCTTTTAGAAGACCCAAAAACAGGTGTTATAAGAATTTGAAAAACTGCAAAATACCAAAATGTCTTAATTTTTATTTCATAAGCTGGACAACACTTCAGACTGAAAAAAGACATAACTTTAAATATTTATTCGCATTTTCTGGAGAGCTTTCTCATTAAGAAAAATACAATGAGCCTATACCTTTTGACAGAAATAACATCCTGAAAAAACTAAGAAAACTTTCAAAAGACCCCATTTAGAGAGAACTGTTAACACTGTGAACCTTGTTCCAAAATTCCACCCAGCTACATGTGCAGACACAGGCCCTGCCCACAATTTTACATATAAGTTCATGCTACACACATCTTGCTGAAAGCTGCCCCCCACCACTACCAGCCTCAAGTATAACAAGGAAAGGTATCCATGCGAATAGATATAGTTACATCATTTTCAAAGGCACAGCCACGTAAAACTCCACTGAATGACCATACGAATGTTTCACTACCATTAACAGAGTTACAAACTTTGAACTATGTCTTTCCCCACATTTCCCATTTTCCTATCTGTGGTAAATTCCAAGAAGTGCCTTAATCAAAGGGAACTTACATGTTGACACCCTTCCTAACTGGCTCTCAGAAAAGAGGAACCTGCAAGACTTGAGAGTAACCCTTGAGTCCATACCTTTGCCAAAGCTGGGTTTTGTCCATTTAATTTTTAGTTGTATGCTGCATATCTTAATGCCATTAGTCCTTTTAACCATATTTAGGATGCTCTTGCCACTCAGAAGCACTTCATTTTTATGAAGCAAAATCACCCACCTTTAGTCTATAGCCTCTTTACCTTATCAATCATGTTCAGAAAGTTTTTCTCCAGCTCAAGAGAATCCTATTTTTTTCCGTTTACTACTTTATAATCTTTTACCTTTATAGACCCTAGCCATCTAAAATCTATTTCAGCATAAGGTGTGACAAAAGGATCCAATTTTCCAAATGGATAACTATCCAAACATCATTTTCTGAATAACCCATCCTTTTTGCTACTGATTTAAAATGCTGCCTGTATCATCAAATTACCACAGGATACCTGTACCACTTATTACTGGACCTTCTACTCCACTCCACAACTGAATAAATAAAATGCTAAGTGATTGATCTTCCAGCCTCCAAAGGATGGACTGTCTATCAAATTCTGTCTCTACCATTAATAGCTGTGTTACTTTGTTTTACGTTTTGTTTTATTTTTATTGAGGTACAGTTGATGTACAATATTAAATAAGTTTCCGGTGTACAGCATAGTGATTCACAACTTTTAAAGATTATATTTCATTTACAGTTATTATAAAATATTGGCTATATTCCCTATTTTGTAGTATACACACTTGTAATTATTTTCTACGTAGGAATTTGTACCTCTTAATCCCCTTCCCCTATCTTGCCCTCCTTCCTTCCCTCTCTCCCCTTTTGTAACCACTAGTTTATTCGCTATATCTGTAAGTCTGCTTCTTTCTTGATATATTCATTTGTTTGTTTTGTTTTTTAGAATCTACATGTAAGTGATACCAATACAATATTTGTTTTTCTCTGTCTGATGTATTTCATGTAATAGCTTTGTTACTTCAGGTAAGACACTTAACCCCTCTGTGCCTTAGTTTCCTCATCAGTAAAATAGGTATAATAGAGCCTACTCTATAGGGTTTTTTTAATAGGGTTAAGCTAAATGGTTAAGTACTATATATATATATATATGTTACTTATCTTCATCATCATCCCCAAAAGTAAGCAAAGAGACACTTTATCCTTACCTTCAGGAATTCAGAGACCAATGAAGGAGATAACTTTTAATCAAATACCACAAAATACACAATGGCAAACCACAATAAACAGATTAAACAGGAACTTCATCCAATCTAGGAGGTCAGAGAAGGGGCTTCCAAGAAGTAACATTTGAATTAAGGACTAAAGGATGAGTAAGAGAGACATGTCCCCAGAGTGATGGGAGGGTGGTCATACAATCCAGCCACAAGGGCTTGGCTCCAGAGTCCCACATCTGCGTGTTCTGCTGGCACCGTCACAAAGGGCTGGTTTCTTCTCACCCTCCACTTCTCAGTTTAAGTTCCCCTCCTCAGAGAGGTACCCCATGACCACTCCCTTCTGAAAAGCCAGAGACAGGGTCTTTGATAAGCTAATGCTGTAAATCATATATACAATCTTACTTGTTCAACAGAAACTATTTATTCCAGCTGGAGAAATTCCAAGATCCTAACTTCAGGAAAACACAAGAAGTACTCTTTATCCTCAAGGCTTTACCTGTAAAACCCTCATCTGCCCTTTACATGCAAATAATGGTAACTTTCTCACTTGGCACTGTCTCAGCTAGTAAGAGTGAGCACTGTGAACCCTCCTACGGGCTGCAGAAAACGTGGTCTCCCTCTACCCCACCCATCAGGGCAGGGAGTGAGTACTCCATTCGCCTCTCTACACTCAGAACTTAGCACAGAACCTGGCAGGTAATCGATTCAATGCCTATTATTTGTAAGACAGATGGATATCCAGAGCAAAGTGTGAGCAGAAAACTGGTACTTAATCAGGGTGGAGAGGTGATGGTCAGATCAGGCAGGCCCTTGTAGCTCATGATTTAGGATTTCTGTCTTTGCAACCAGAAGCCATTGAAAGGTTGTGAGCACAGACGTGTCAAGGATATATTTGGTTTTGAATCTCTCTGGCTAAAATGTGGCCTGACTGGAGGCAGGAGAGCTTCTGGGTCACAGCTTGAACCGAGGTGGTGGGGGATGCTGGAAGGTAAGCAGTGGACTGTCTGAGGGACCTCCACAGCATTCCAAAAATGGACATCATGGAGTTCCCGCTGTGGCACAGTGGGTTAAGAATCAGACCAAAGCAACTCAGGTTACTGTGGAGGCAGGTGTTTGATCCCGGCCTGGCTCAGTGGGTTAAAGGTTCTGCCACTGCTGTAGCTGTGGCCTGGATTCCATCCCTGGCCCAGAAATTTCCATATGCTGTGGGTGTGGCCATATATATGTTTTTTTAAAAAAGGACATTACGATAAGTGCCTATGTTTCACAGAGAGAGATTTGCCATCAGAAAAGAAAATTCTATGTGCTTAGTAACTGCAATATAAATTTGAGACTGTACAATGTAGAAATAAGTCACTTTAATAAGGAATCTATTAAGTAAAAAATGTAAAATTTGTATAAATTTAAAATAAATTTCCTTGACAATAAAAATCATTCCAAAGAAATGGCAGCATAAGTCATTAGCAGCATTCTTACTCATGAAGCCTCTATACTTCTTAAAGAAACAGGAAAAGCAGCCATGCATCCAATAGAAACCCAAGCAGCAGTTTCATCCAGGGCTCTATGGAGGGTGAGGCATGTGTTCTACTGCTCTTAAGCTAAACACCTAACAGAGCAAACCTATACTCACTGACAGTTCTATAAAGTCAAAACTAGAGTAACGACTACTCCCTGTAGAGGAGTCCCAGTTCTAAGCAATTTCACTCATCCAAGGACATGAATTATCAACCATGAAAAGACAAATCCAGAGTTCCCGTTGTGGCTCAGCAGTAATAAACCCAACTAGGAACCATGAGTATGCAGGTTTGATCCCTGGCCTCTCAGTGGATTAAGGATCTGGCATTGTCATAAGGTGTGGTATAGGTCCCAGATGAGGCTTGGATCCCACATTATTGTGGCTGTGGCGTAGGCCGGGAGGTACAGCTCTGATTCGATCCCTAGCCTAGGAACTTCCATATGCCACAGGTGCAGCCCTAAAAAAAAGGAAAGAAAAAGGAAAAAAAAAAAAGGCAGCTCCCATGTGTAAAATATATTGAATATATAAACAATATTAAATCAAGACCGCAACACCTACTACCTAAAGGTCTTTGTACGGTCCTATCTGTAACTCAACAGCACCTTGTTTTATTACTCTTAGGAAAATAAATAAGTAAATAATATGTCATAAAGCTTCTTTCCCATAACTTTAAAATAAAAATTTTTGAATGTTTACTCCTCATTCCTGAAATTTACCATTCCTGAAAAACCTATGACTGCATATTTTTAAGTTCTTTCTCATGTGGGAAGGGATGAGTTTCTGTATTTGTGAATGGCTTTTTAGGCAGGAACAAGCCATCTATAGCCGCTGCCTCTCATAGCATCTTGACAACGTCAAGCTCCTGCATTGATTCTCTCCCTTCTTATCCTTCACAGCTGCTGTGAACACATCTGGCATTGCTGCTGGTAGTGGTTTGGGCAAAAAGAGCCTGCTGACTAACAAGAATAATGCACAAGAGGTTTGGGCTAGACTCTCACAGTACCATCATTTCACAAACTTTAGGCAAGGTCCTCAGACTCCATTTTCTCATATGTTAAGTATCAGCATGCCTTTTCCTTAGAGAGGTATAGAATAGTAAAATAAGTACATACATGCTATAAAATGTTCAGGTTGTCACTCCACAGTCATCAACAAAGAAGGAACAGTTAATGTGAGCATCCTGAGATGCATGTTAGAAAAACAAGTATCTGAGGAGTTACTAAAGAGTCAAATCTTGATGATCTAATTATCTGACACAGTGCAGAAAGAACTTCCATTTGACAGAAGGGATTATTCAAAAGAACCAAATGCTTATTTCAAAATACAGATTATGCTTCCACTTAAACACATATCAAAGCCAAACTTTAAAAATTTTTGAAGGAAAACTATTATTTATTTTAATATGAGAAACCTACAGAAAAATAGTTTTTTTTTTAAATCGTTTAAAAGATAAATGAATGTGGTGGGAAGAAAGAAGATAAAAGAAGCGAGAAGGAAACAGGCAGGAGGATTTACTATTGGGAAACTAGATAATCAAACACTGCTTTAAGAATTCTCAACATTTTATGATTATTAGGCTCTATAAAGTCACAGTACAGAATCATGCTTAACTTTTTTTTTTTAATTTTTTTGGAGTACAGCTGACTTAAAATATTGTGTTAGTTGCAGGTGCACAGCAAAGTGAATCAGCCACACATATATATTTTTCCCTTCAGATTCTTTTCCCATATAGGTTATCACAAAACACTGAGTAGATTTCCCTGTGCTCTACAGTAGGTCCTCGTTAGTTATCCATTCCACACATAGCAGTGTGTACATGTCAATCCCCAACTCCCAATTCATCGCTCCCGCCAATGTTGCCCCATTAGTAACCATAAGTTTATTTTCAAAATCTGACTGTTTCTGTTTTATAAGTTCCTCTGTATCAGTTTTTATGAGATTCCACATCTAAGTGCTATCATATGATATTTGTTTGCAATGTTTCTCAAACCGATTTGGTCTTGGTAGGTATCTTGACCTCTTGTTCTGCTTATTAATAAAAGACTCTTTGGACAGCCGCTCCTAAAGCTGAGGAGTTGTTTGGGGGATTTCTGAGTTTTTTATAGTAACAGACCTCAGATCTAGGTCAGACTCCCACATAGGAGGAACCAAGTGTGACACACAACCAGGTTTGGGAACCACTGCATTAGCTGAAGTGGTTATAAATTACCTGCAGAAATGCCAGGCTGGGGTCAGAATCACTACTAAATAAAGCATAAAGCAAAGGTAAAGCACCCTCAAAACTATAAAGAAAAAGCAAAGTAATTTAATCGACAGAAACAGAATGTACACCTTTTCCCAGTTCATGGGGCTCTCAAACCAAGACTTCAGGAGCCCAGCAGTCCATGCAGAAGCAAGAGGAGAACAATGTACTGATACAAATAAGAATCTATCTTGCATAAAGAGTCTTTAAATCAAAATAATTCACTGAGGGAGTTCCTGTAGTGGCTCAGCAGTTAACAAACCCACCTTGCATCCATGAGGACTAGGATTTGATCCCTTGCCTCACTCAGCGGGTTAAGGATCCGGTGTTGCCATGAGCTGTGGTATAGATTGCAGACACGGCTCGGATCCCACATTGCTGTGGCTGTCATCTAGGCCAGAGGCTACAGCTCTGATTCGACCCCTAGCGTGGGAACCTCCATATACCATGGGTGTAGCCCTAAAAAGACAACAACCAAAAAAAAGACAAAATAATTCACTGAGTAGCTTATCAAAACATACTTTAACAACCTGCTCCAAAAAACTTACCAAATAGATTCACATCTCACCTTCCACTGGAAATGCCCAATTATGAAAGAAACATCCCAAAAAACTCTCCGACTCTTCAGAGAACCGCATAAGAAAGGCAAAGTAAGGAATGTATAGATAACTTCTATCACTACATCTACCTTCATTCAAAAATTACTCACACGTGAGTTCCTGTCAAAGCTCAGTGGAAATGAATCTGACTGCTATCCATGGATGCAGGTTCAATCCCTGCCTTGCTCAGTGGGTTAAGGATCCAGCATTGCCATAAGCTATGGTGTAGGTCGCAGAAGCAACTCGGATCTGGCGTGGCTGTGCCTGTGGCGTAGGCCAGCAGCTATAGCTCTGATTCGACCCCTAGCCTGGAAATCTCCATATGCGTAAGTGTGGCCCTAGAAAGACAAAAAATAAAATAAAATGTAAAAATAAAAACATAACAATTACAGTTTTAATTCAATATCCACTATATTGAGGCTATTCAATTCCTCAGAAAACTAGATATAAAACTACCATATGATGCAATCCTAGGCATCTAGGGAGAATGAGAGAAAATATTTGCAAAAGAAACATCTGATAGAGGACTGTTATTTAAAACATACAAAGAAGAGTGGATAAGCAATGAGATTCTGCTGTATAGCACAGGGAACTATATCTAGTCACTTGCGATGGAACATGGAGGATAATGTAAGAAAACGTGTGTGTGTGTGACTGGGTCACTTTGCTGTACAGTAGAAATTGACAGAACACTGTCAATCAACTATAATGGAAAAAACAAAAATCATAAAATAAAAAAAATAAAAAGACAAAAAAAAATCACTCATACACAGGGATATAATTAAATGTTTAAGTCTAAAAACATTCCAGAGGATGAAAATTGGAAGTTCTTCAGCAAGTAAAAGTATTAGTTTAGTACACACAGGACAACTATGCAGGAAAACAAATTTCTTGAGGCCAAGTCTTCAACCCTTGTTTCTCAACTTACAAACTAATACTGGCTCCAGAAATTTAAAGCAATTCTGCAGAGCCTGGAAAAACAAGCTTTAATCCAGAAATGACTTCACAGCCTATTTGTCTGAGAGCTCGAAGCACTTTTCATTGAAGCCATTAAAGAGTGCCAGCCCCCGGAGAAAGCCAAGCCATCCATAAAGGCACACTTGTACCCAACCAAGAGCCACCCCCAGTGCTTTGGTTGATCTTGCCAGACATGTCCTTTCTTGGAGAAAGCTCAACGTGGCCTGCCCATCTCATTACTGAGGCTGTGTTTCCTGGTCATGGGTCTTCCACTCTGTTCTTTTTCACTTGGGATGGAAAGAAGAAGGTATTATTTTTCTGTTTATGCCCTCCTAAACTCTGCATTTTCTGTCCTCAAAATAGAAGCCCATGAGAGGCTACTAATAGAATTCTGCTTTCATGTTCAAAAAGGATCGCTTGGGATGTCTCCTATCTTCTTAGAATGTCTCCACCACACTCCATTCCTCTTTGCTGGGATTCACTTTCCACAGACCTTTTCCTGAGAAGCTAAGAAGTGACAGATGCCCAGGAGACTCCTGATGTAAGGAGAATGAGGCTGGACAGTTGGCACCAAATGACCCAGAGCATCTTACAGAGGCACTCTTCTACATCATACATGTCTTAGCTGCCCTCTTTCCTTTTATGCAAAGCCATGACAGACTCAAAGCCATGACACTGTCTTTCCTAAGGATAATACCAGGGATCTGGGGAAAAAATATTCAAAAGAAATGGCTGCAAATTCATCAGTATTCTTATTCATAAGGCCACTACACTTCTTAGATAAACACGAAAAGTAGCCATGCATCCAGAAGAAACCCGAGCAGCAGAGGGTTTAAATCAGGGATCTCTGGAGGGTAAGGCAGGTGTTATGCTCTTAAGCTAAATGCTAAACATGCTAGCTAATGGAGCAAACCTACACTGACTAGTACTTTTAGAACTGAGCTGGAAATTGGGTTTGTTCCCAATCCCAGTGACGGCACATAAGAGTCTTCTATTCCTTGTTTTCAATTTAACCTGACGAAGTGGGGATGGAAATAAGAAGTGCGGATGACAGAGTAGAAGGAATTTATTTAACAGATAAAATCTAATTGCAAAAGATGAGGGAATGTAGAAACACAAAGTGGTCATCCACAAGCCCCAATGACCAGGAAAAACCACACTTCAAATGTTAATTTTAAAAATAATCTTACAGCATTACAGCACAGTGCCTGGCATGTAACATCTCAGTGTATCTTATCTACTACTGAGGTTCTTTTTCCCAATATTAAGCCCTTCGCTGATCTGTTTTGTTTGTTTTTTTCACTTAACAACAATCAAGACGACTTCCCTACAATGATAAACACTCCTCTGTGGACAAAATGGTTACAGATACTTCATGATAAAGACACACCAAGATCTACTTCCCTATCACCTATCATTTGACATTTAGGTTCTTTCCAACTTTTTTCACTACAATAACTACTAAAGTGAACAACTGTGTACACAAGTTTTGCAAGCTTATACATTTATTTTCTGTAAATAGATTCCTAAAAGCAGAATTACAAAGAAGAAAACTGCTGACATCTACACTCCCACCATCAAACAAGAGCCCACCTACTTACACCCTTGACTGACTGAGAATGCTTATGCTGGTGTTCAGCAATGAAAAAGGTCATATACCGCTGTTTATTTCCATGATTTTTACATCTGTGTCCTGGCCACTTGTGGTGCTTTCCTACACCATCAGCCTTCTGTAACCAGAGATGCTGAACCTGCAAATATGGACAGCTGACTGTACTGCACCATTTTATATAAAGGCCTTGAGCATCCACAGATTTTTTTTTTTGTCTTTTGTCTTTTTAGGGCTGCACCCATGGCATATGGAGGTTCACAGGCTAGGGGTCTAATCGGAGCTGTAGCTGCCGGCCTATGCCAGCCACACCAACGCCAGTTTCGAGCCATGTCTGCGACCTACACCACAACTCAAGACAACGCCATATCCTTAACCACTGAGCAACGCCAGAGATCGAACCTGCAACCTCACGGTTCCTATTTGGATTTGTTTCTGCTGCGCCACGACGGGAACTCTGTATCCACAGATTTTGAGCATCCTCTATCCTCTCTGTAAAAGGTCTTGGAACCATCCCTCTGCAGATACCAAGGGAAAGCTGTACTGCCTTTCCATATTCTTTGCTAATTTTCCTATTAATGTGTTCATCTTCATCTTACTGATTACTAAATGCTTTCAGATCTTTCTTAGTTTGACATTTAAGGCTGGAATAGGAATCCTAGTTGAGAACTACAGGCAATTATCAGATCTGAAACAAGCCAGTCTAGACAAAAATCCTAACTCTACAATTGAAGCTGTGTAACCTTGGACAACTTATTTAACTACTCTGTGTTTCAGTGTCTTCATCTGTGAAGCAGGGTAATAATGCCCTTATGGGGTTGTTTTGGGTAGTTAATGAGTTAAAATAGTGCCTAGGAATGCCAGTTATTTTTACAGTTAAGGAAATTTATTTTAAATTTACAAATTTACAATTTCATGAGAGCATGTTTTAATTTCTAAAATAACTTTTAAAAATATGTGATGTATTTGAAGCAGAAATAAATATAAAAGTAAATGCACAGGTATTCACAATAGCCAAGACACAGAAACAACCTAAATGCCCTCAATAGATGAATGGATTAAGAAGATGTGGTACCAAAACACTCTCTGACATCAACATCATGAATATTTTCTCAGGTCAGTCTCCCAGGGCATCAGAAATAAGAGCAAAAATAAACCAACGGGACCTAATCAAACTGACAAGTTTTGCACAGCAAAGGAAACCCAAAAGAAAACAAAAAGACAACTTACGGAATGGGAAAAAATAGTTTCAAATGATGCAACTGACAAGGGCTTATCTCTAGAATATACAAGCAACTTATAAAACTCAACAGCAAAAAAGCCACCACCACAATGGAAAAATGGGCAAAAGACCTGAATAGACATTTTTCCAAGGAAGATATACAGATGGCCAACAAACACATGAAAAAATGCTCAACATCGCTGATTATAAGAGAAATGCAAATCAAAACTACCATGAGATACCACCTCACGCCAGTCAGAATGGCCATCATTAATAAATCCACAAATAACAAGTGCTGGAGGGGGTGTGGAAAAAAGGGAACCTTCCTGCACTGCTGGTGGGAATGTAAGTTGGTACATCCACTATGGAGAACAGTTTGGAGATACCTTCGAAATCTATACATAGAACTACCATATGACGCAGCAATCCCACTGTTGGGCATATATCTGGACAAAAGTTTTCTTGAAAAAGACACATGCACCCACATGTTCATTGTAGCACTATTCACAACAGCCAAGACATGGAAACAACCTAAATGTCCATCGACAGAGGATTGTATTAGGAAGATGTGGTATATATACACAATGGAATATACTCAGCCATAAAAAAGAATGACATAATGCCATTTGCAGCAACATGGATGGAACTAGAGACTCTCATACTGGGTGAAATAAGTCAAAGACAAAGACAAATGCCATTATGATATCACTTATATCTGGAATCTAATATATGGCACAAATGAACCTTTCCACAGAAAAGAAAATCATGGGCTTCGAGAATAGACTTGTGGCTGCCTGATGGGAGAGGGAGTGAGTGGGAGGGATCAGGAGCTTGGGGTTATCAGATGCAAACTATTGCTCTTGGAATGGATTTACAATGAGATCCTGCTGAGTAGCATTGAGAACTATGTCTAGATACTTGTATCACAATAGAACAAAGGGTGGAAAAAAATGTATACATGTAAGTGTAACTTGGTCCCCATGCTGTACAGGCAAAATAAATAAATAAATAAAGAAGATGTGGTCCATATACACAATGGAATACTACTCAGCCATTAACATCAACAAAATAATGCCATTTGCAGCAACATGGATGGAACTAGTGACTCTCATACAGAGTAAAGTACATCAGAAAGAAAAAGACAAATACCACATGATATCGCTTATATGTGGAACCTAAACTATGGCACAAATGAACCTAAAATACTGTACAAACGAACCTAAAATACTGCACAAACGAACATATCTACAAAACAGAAACAGATTCACAGGCATAAAGAACAGATTTGTGGTTGCCAAGGAAGAGGCAGGAAAGGGAGAGGGATGGACATGGAGTTTGGGGTTAGCAGATGCAAACTATTATATTTAGAATGGATAAGCAATGAGGTCCTACTGTATATCACAGGGAACTATATCCAATCTTCTGAGATAGATCATGATAGAAAATAACATAAAAAAAGAATGTATATATTTATGTCTGACTTACTTTGCTATACAGCAGAAATTGGCACAACACTATAAATCAACTATTTTAAAAAATAAAAAAATTAATGCATAGGATAACTCCTTTTAAACATACATAAATATAGATAAATAGAAAAGAGGAGTTCCCGTCGTGGCGCAGTGGTTAACGAATCCGACTAGGAACCATGAGGTTGCGGGTTCGATCCCTGCCCTTGCTCAGTGGGTTAATGATCCGGCGTTGCCGTGAGCTGTGGTGTGGGTTGCAGATTCGGCTCGGATCCTGCATTGCTGTGGCTCTGGCACAGGCTGGCAACTACAGCTCTGATTCGACCCCTAGCCTGGGAAACTCCATACGCCGCGGGAGTGGCCCAAGAAATAGCAAAAAGACAAAAAAAAGAAAAAAGAAAGAAAAGAAAAGAAATAGGAAGGATGTGTTTATTCAACAAATATCTATTGAATGCCTGCTGAGGGACAGGCACTGGGAAACAATGAAGGGCAGAAGAGTCCCTTTCTTTATACCCACCCTGGGGAGAACCGATCAGGAAATAAACCAACAAGCAGTGCAGGGGGCCAAGCCCTGTCTTAAGAGGACCACTAGAGGCAAGTTTCATTGCACATGGAAGGTTATGTAAGAAGTTATTGAGCTGAGACCTGAAAGAGAAGCAAGTACAAAATGGAAGAAAGGGAAGGGGAATTTCCACAAGGAGGCCAGCATGGTGCAAAGGTCCAAAAGCAGGTAAGTGTGTGCAGTGCACAGGGAAGCAGTAAGAGATAAGCATACCTTTCAAGAGCTGTGAGAGATGACACCAGATAGGAAAAAAGGGTCAGACCACACTCCAAACTCTTTCCTTACAAGGATTTTGTGCTGGGAGCCATAAGGACCACTGATGCATTTTAAGCAGAGGAGCAACATTAGATGTGCCTTTTAGAAAGATGATAAGAGCTACATTTAGATATGAATCAAATGGGAACGAGACTAAAGGCATGAAATGTCAGAACCTACACTCATGCCCAAGTCTCTCTTACCTCGGCAGGGCTGTGGAACTTCAGAACTGGGGGAAGGAGGGGTAGGTTTGAAATTAAGTAGCTTGTCTTGGGGTCTCAAAGGTCCTCAGAATGGGAAAACCAGGGGGCCATCTGAGGTCTCTGAGCTTCTAATCCTGGGGTCCTAGTGATCATGTTCTGCACTATCCCCATGACGGATAGTCTTTCACCCTTCTCTAAATGGTTTCAGGAGCTTCTCCTGAAGCACGCCTCTGCCTGAACAGCGGGCACAGAACAGATGACTTGGTGTTGTTCTAAACAAACGACCTTCCCTTTTACAATACACAGTCAAATCTAGTCATGAGCAGAAAATTCTCTGATGGTCAGAAAGTGGTCATCCACATATACAGTGACATTGTGGGAGGGGGAAGATTTTGAACAATACAGTTGGTGCACATTTGTGTTCTCAGTAACACTGATTCCCTCAGCAAAGATACTATTTGCTTTATTCTTCTTACAATCATTGTGACTTAGGGAAAAAGGCTGCAGTGTATGCACTGTTAGGACATTTATGGCTTCTAACATTTATGAAGCTCCTGTTTTAACAAAGGCAGAATAAACTTCATGCTCACAGATTTACTAAAGTAAGAGTATATAAGACTTATTTTTTTTTTGGTATGATAATTTCCTATACCTGTATTTATCAGTGATACGATTCATTTTTAAAGTTGGTAAATTAAAGATGAATGCAGGAGTTCCAGTCGTGGCTCAGTGGTTAACGAATCCGACTAGGAACCATGAGGTTGCGAGTTCCATCCCTGGCCTCACTCAGTGGGTTAAGGATCCAGTGTTGCCGTGAACTGTGGTGTAGGTCGAAGACATGGCTCGAATCTGGCGTTGCTGTGGCATAGGCCAGCAGCTACAGCTCCGATTGGACCCCTAGCCTGTGAACCTCCATATGCCGCGGGTGCAGCCCTAGAAAAGACAAAAGGACAAAAAATAAAAAAATAAATAAAGATGAATGCAGATGCCTCAAAGTCATGAACATAAAACTGAACGACAAATATGGGGAATAGTCCAATTATTCCACCATAACCATAAGGCGAGACCCTACAGAAGTTGACAGAGCCTGCAGAAATTCACTTGAATCATTCATGGCAGCAACCAGCATACACAGTGACATCAGATAGTAATAACTCATTTGTTATAAAGGGCAGCTGATACATATCACATGATGGCAGCCTAACTCAATACCTCATAACAGTAAAATAATAGTAATAATATTTAGGTAAACGCATGGATACAAAGACTATGATAAGCTTTCTGTTTAGGACACATCCTTTCACAAAAGGTGGTTTATGGTGAAAACAGATCAAATTATTTAAATGTATACATCTTGAAACATAGAAAGCAGCTGAAAATTTGTAAAAAATAAAGTACATCTTGATCACAAAATACTCTGAACAATTTCAATTTTGTAAACAAAAATAAGTGTTTCCTTCTTCTGTTGGAGCTGAGAAAAGGAGTATTCCATGTCAACATCAAAAAATTTAGAAATGGATGATAAGCATTATCAGTATCTCTCTGGAAATTTTGTATTGGGTTCAAGGTGAAATTAATGGCCAAAAAAGTGAAAAATTTAAAGATTTTGGATTGTGAGCTTCACAGGGACCAAATATGCACAGAGAGTAGTGGATGCAATGGACAAAAAAAAAAAAAAAAAGAGTTTGTTAAATTTAATTTAAAAGTGGAATAGGAGGAGTTCCCTTTGTGGCTCAGCAGTTAATGATCCCACCTAGGATCCATGAATATGCGGGTTCGATCCCTGGCCTTGATCAGTGGGTTAAGGATCTGGCGTTGCCGTGAGCTGTGGTTGTAGGGTGCAAACGTGGCTCAGATCATGCATTGCTGTGGCTGTGGCATTAGGCTGGCAGCCGTAGCTCCAATTCAACCCTTAGCCTGGGAACTTCCGTATGCCACACAGTGCCCCCCCCCCAAAAAAAAACTGGAATAGGAGACAGTACTCAAGTGAAAAGTTGAGCATAAGAAGACTAGAACCTCTAACTAACAAGATACTAATATTCATGATTAAAATGTTTGTAAGAGTCTTGATGAGAACATCTCCAGAAAACACTTCTCTCAGTCTGGGAACATGATGGAGGACAGCCACAGCCAAGGGTTTGGGTTTGCAGGTCCCTCCTGCCCAGAAGCAGCCACTTTAGCAGTTTAATAATATAAACCCAGCCAGCAAGTCACTGACCAGAGCATTCACACAACATACAAAAGCACTCTAGGGTCACTTCAGCGAACAGTAAATGCAGGAAACGACAAGAGTGAAAGCTGTACCCATTCTGTTCCTACAAGATACAGTATATTAGGTGACTTCATCACTCAGCCACAGAACAGTGCCTGACTATTCTCTGCCCAGCCAAGCTGCTCAAGTGACACCAGGTCCTTACAGGACATCTCAAGTGCCAGACCTCATCCTTCCAAAGGATGTCTGGAGCTGTCCACCAACGGCACCTAGAAAACCACTCAGGGCTTTGGATTCAGAAATCATTATTGCGTAGAGCTAACACATCCCTGACCAACAACACAAAGTGTTCCAGAGGCATCTGCCACACTCAACAACAACTTAATGATCACCTTCAAATTACCATGGAACTGTCTGATGTGTCCACAGGAGATAGGGCATTTCACTGCATCTATGTTGGCATCAGCTTTCCACAAGCATGGAAACAGACAAAGGGTAAACTGACAACCACTCTACTCTTCCTGGTAAAGATCCCTGATGTGCTGCTGGAGACTAACAATTCAAAAAAATCCTTCAATGTTCTTCAGTCTCTCCATTCTAAGATTCATGAAGCTGTCACTGCACTACACAAGCCTACCAAGCTAAGAGGATGCTCAGAAAGTAAATAATGGCCTCACTGTTTGAAATCGATCAGGGACTACTAAAAGAAACTTTTTCATCAGAGAAAAAAATACCAAAAAATAAAAAAAACCTAAATATAGGGTGAAGAAAAAAAAACCTGCAATAAAACAATATATTAAAAGAGGACTATTAATACTATTAATACTGAAACTTAGTGATTCAGCAAATTAAACAAATTTTATGTGTTTATGGTGCATGTATATGTGCACGTACGCATGCACACTCATAAGCACACACGCAAATGAATGTGTTATAGACACAAGGGATGGCAAAGACGTCTACCTTTGTACCGACTCGCACTTCTCCATTCTGAGTACACTGACAGACCAGTTCCCAGCCTCTTCCCTTCTTCCCTTGCACTTAAGTGTTACATGGTTTGGCCAGGCTACAAGTTCCAGCCAACCAAACATAAGCAGAAGTATTTGCTCCTTGTTTTCTGTTGTTGCATAACAAATTACCACAAACTTAGCAGCTTAAAACAATGGCCATTTATTAGCTCTGAGTTCTACTGGTTTTACGTCTGGGCAATGCTCATCTGGGTTCTCTGCTCAGAGTCTCAAGAGGTCTCAAGATGTCAGCTAGACTGGGCTCCTATCTGCAGGCTCTGGGGAAGAAGTCTCCTCCATTCATATTGTTGACGGAATCCAGGTCTTCAAGGCTATGCACCTCAGAAGGTCCCTGTTTCCTTGCCAGCTGCCGTCTAAGAGCTGCCTCTTCTCCTAGAGCTTAAATACACGCTTCTCACCACCATCCCCCTTCATTAAACGGCAACAGCATATCCAGTCCGTGTCGCACTTGCACTCTCTCTGACCTCCCCTCTCTGCTACCAGCCAGAAAAAAATGCTCGTCTTTTAAAGGGCTCATGCGATTAGATTAATCCCAACTGCTTAATCTCCCTTTTGCCATATCAAGTGATAATCTCAGGAGGGACATCTTTTCATAGTGACAGGATGACCCACACACAAAGAGGAGGGAACCGTCCAAGAGAGAGGATCACTGAAGGTCTTAGCATTCTGCCTGCCTCAGTCCTTTTCCAGGTCTGGCCCTCGAAAAACTCCCATGCTTGTTCCAACACTCTCTTCCTTTGGCAATCTTGAAAACCATGGGTAAAAGATGGAGGAACCCTAGTCACCCTAGATCCTTGAAGCAAATAACAGGAAATAAGAATGAAAAGAGCTCTGAGCAAAAAAGATCCATTAAGACTTCTTGGTTAATCAAGCATTAGGGCATCTTGCCAAATTCAGGTTAATGAAACCAAATCTACTGGTTGAAAGTGAGATCTAAAAAAGATCAAATGGATTCAGTAGAGCCCCCAAACATTTCACTGTGGTAACTGGCAAATGGAACAACAAGAAGAAAACAGATCAGAAGTCTTCTAAGGTTCTGAAGAAACGTTATAGCTCAAATCAGCCACGAGCCATTAGCAGTTAAAAGCCTGCGACTGTAAAGTGATCCCCAAATTTAAATAAACAGAAAGCTATGCAGCTCCCAGAGGTCACACTCCTTGTCACCCTTGGCCAAATAAAAGAAAGAACAAAAGAGTTCTCCCCAGATTGCAGAAACAGGGTAAAACCAAGGAATTTCCTCTACTACAGGAGTAGGGGACTTCACAATGCTTACTCAGCAAGGAGCATCACTGTCATGGACCATAAATGTCATGGTTCCCATTCTTTCCTTTCCCAGTGGGAGTGTTCACCCTGTACTATGTTTCCTGTACACTAAAAAGCACAGCAAACCATCTCTAGATGCCTAACAAATACATCTTGATACTGAGACTGCTCCAAAAAAGATCTAATTGTAAATTCAGTTTGACTTATAAGAAAAGTAATTCTGTTTCTTTTAGATATCATAATTCAGAAGAGGCTTGAAAATAATCTGAGCAAATCTCCTAAGATCTGGGTGGTCTTAAAGAATGACAGATAGCTTCTCCAGAGCCATCACACTATATACAATTTGACCCAGGGTTGGAGTTCCTGTTGTGGCGCAGTGGTAACAAATCTGACTAGGAACCATGAGGTTACAGGTTTGATCCCTGGCCTCGCTCAGTGGGTTAAGGATCTGATGTTGCTCTGAGCTGTGGTGTAGGTCTCAGAGGCCACTTGGATCTGATGTGCTGTGGCTGTGGTGTAGGCCGGCAGCTGTAGCTCAGATTTAACCCCTAGCCTGGGAGCCTCCATATGCTACAGGTGTGGCCCTAAAAAACAATAAATAAATAAATAAACAAAAACAAACAAACAATAAAAAACCAATTTGACCCGGGGTTGGGGGAGAAAGGTTAGAGCAAAGCAATGGGAATATCATATTCAGAATTTAGAAGTTGTACTAAATGTAAATGCTTCATAAATAGTAATTTCCTGAAGCATCAGACTTGGCTGATACTTCAGTACCATTTGAAAATATTTTGTAGACAATCTGTGACAGGGTCTCACAAACATGACATTTTCACAGTTACAGCTCTACAAAGCTTTCTTCTTAGTCTGTATTATCCATTAGAGATCACATATACATTCATAAACACTGGGTTCTAAATTGATTAGGAAAATAAAATCTACACAAACAAAAGACAGGAAGATTATACTATAAAATGTTTTAAATGTCATATATTGTTTCCTGCTCCCCCAACATCCCCATACATACAAGCTGTGAGCACCCCACCCAGGTGACTAAGTACACTCTGTGATAAGGTGGGCATCACCACAAGTTCCTTTATCTGCCTGCACATGACCCTGACCTGGTAACATTATCATGTACCAAGGAAATTCCCTGGAGCCCTTTCTTGTGTAGTCCACCCTGACTTTCAATAAAGGCCATGGGTCTTCATGCTTTCTCTTGGCTCCCCACCTGCTTGGATGAGCCCACCTTCTTGGCCCTCCTCCTAGGTGGCCCCCTCTTAGTGTGCAGTGACTTTGTCTCTCTAGGACCTGTGAGTATAATAAACTTTATTCCCAAACCTCTGTGTTCTCTCTTGTGGCCACATCCAACTGATCATCACATAAAAGAACATGGAATAAGGGCACAAAGGGTTAAAAAAAATAACAGAAAGGGGAAAAAGGAAAGCCAAGGGACACCTCTGACTTCTTAGCCCCCCGTATCTTGCCCATCTAGCCTTAATTTCTGGAGGCCTGCTCATCTCCAGGGAAGCACCACCACTTTCCACCCTGGAGCTGTTCTTAAACTCACACTTACAATTCCCATCATTCACTCCTCAATGGGTCTTGCCCTTGTTGCTCACTTCCTCAAACTACCCCCCTTTAAAGAAGGCTCAGGACTTCTTCCTCCCCCCACTTCTTCCTCCCCTCCTTTTTAAAAATTAAAGTATAGCTGGTTTACAATGTTGTGCCAATTCCGGCTGTACAGCAAACTGACCCAGTCATTCACATAAATACATTCTTTTCCTCACATTATTTACCATCATGGTCTATCCCAAGAGACTGGATACAGTTCCCTGTGCTATACAGTAGGACCTTATTGCTTATTCTAAATGTAATAGTTTGCATCTACAAACCCCAAACTCCCGTCCACCCAACACCCACACCCTCCCCCTCCCCCTTGGCAATCACAAGTCTGTTCTCTATGCCTGTGAGTTTGTTCTTGTTCTGTAGATAGGTTCATTTGTGCCATATTTTAGATTGCACATATAAGTGATATCATATGGTTTCTTTCTCCTTCTGACTTACTTCACTTAATAGATCATCTCTAGTTGCATCCATGATGCTACAAAAGGCACAGAAACTCTGCAGACATCACAATATTAAGCTCCTCCCTCCACAATGACACTTCTTCTCAAAACAGTCACCATTTTCCCCAACCAAGCCTTGCCATTTTCAAGGGCACTTCTGATTAATTTGGGAGGTACCTTAAATTTTTCAAGTAGATTGAAACCAAAATTCATAGAAGCTCAATTGAAAACCTTAAAGAATGACTGCGGAGGCACAGGGGATCGGGGGTGAAACCTTTGCAAAAATATAACTGTGTCAACTCAAAAAAACTTCAACCAAGAAGAATCTCGGCCTCAAGGGAAATTACACTCAGTTGTTCAAACACCCCACAGGTCCATTTGCTAAGTACACCAGGAAGTTAGAGCTCATTAACAACTTTTTGTTGTTGTTTCACATGGTTCAAGTTATCCTCATTATACAAGCATGGCACTCTCACACACATTATCTCATTCAACTGTGACAACTCTGGAAAGTTTTTGTTTCTTTTTTTTAAATTTTGATTGCCCCTAAAATTCATTCAGAGAAGGCTGCATTATGATCAGACCTTCTAAAGCCCGGTAAAAGCATGGCTGGAGCCATCATTATTTTAAGAACTTTATCATTTTCTCCTGATGCACTTTTACTTTGGGGAGGTGGAGAGAGGTAGGGATTAAGAATTCCTTTAAGAAATTTGGGGGTAGGCTAAGGATACTCTCCCACTGAAAAATGCACATATAAAATGTGACATAACTTTAGAAAATAAATAGGCCTTCTGCAGTCTATAACAGACCACAGGCTCAGCATCTGACAGAGGGTGCAGGGATGGGGATAAGCCATACTCAAGATTTCAAAGGGAGCAGAGATTTTACTGTTTAGAGCAGGCAATTAAGGAACTGAAAACTTCACTGAGACAAAGTCATGATTAATTATATATTTAATTAAAGGCCTTAACAAGTTTTAAGTCTCACTGAATCAACAAATGCATACACATGATACAGAGAAAAACATCTATATCAAACACAACATTTTAAATGTGATGAAAGCATGAAGAAACTAGTTAAAAGAGAAACATAAAATATCAATGTAATTAAATGTTTCCAGTTGAAAGATTTGAGTGTGACAATAAATTACATGCCAGACAATATCCTAATTAACACAGGCTAACCAAATACATTTTATCCTTTAAAACAGTCAGAAGATACAGTCTAATATATATATCCTAACCAAACTCATTGAAAAGAAGAAAGCAGATCTCATTTTACGCAATAAAAACTTATTACTTATAGACTGAATTATCCTTTTACATGTTGAATCAAATACAATATTTAAAACACTGTGGTGAGTGTTTTTATGAAAATAAGAACTGCTATGGGCTGATTATGTTCCCTGCTCCCCTCCAAAATGCTTATGCCCATATCCTATCCCTTAGAACCTCAGAATGTGATCTTATTTAGAAACAGAGTCATGCAGATGTAATTACTAAAGATGAGATCATACTCATCAAGTGGAATGGGCCCCCAATCCACCCTATTGTCCTGGTGTCCATACAAAAAGGGGAAACTGGGACGCAGGCGGATGGGGAGAACACCACGTGAACATGAAGGTGATTTGGAGGATGTGTGTGTCTACCAGCCAAGAAAGGCCAATGCCTGCCAACAAACCACCAGAAGCTAAGAGGCCTGGGACAGAGTCTTGCCTAGTACCTTCAGAGGAAACATAGCCCTGCTGACACCTTGTCTCTAGAAGTGAGAGACAGTAAATTTATGTCATCTCGGGCACTCACTTTGTGACACTTTGTGGCAACACTACCAAACCAATACCATGACCTAGCAAACTTTACTCCAACAAACTCTCACTTTACAGCAAGGTGCGTCCCTATCAAAAGCTTGATAAAGTTTAAAAAAACAAAAGACTTTGTAAGGAGAACATGTTAACTGGAAGTGGAGAGCTATTTTTACCTAATCTGCTGCTTGTTTAAACAAATGAAAAAAAAAAAAAAGTGTCATTACTCTTTCTAAAAGATCTCAATATGAGTAAAACTCACTAAAGTAGAATAACATGTGCTCATGTGCCCTATTTTATACAAAAAAGAGAGTACCTTATTTATTTTAATTGTATGGCAAATTACATCTTTATGAATAATTAAGTAATAACATATATTCAAGTAAAAAAGATGATCAATTTTTGCTATTTTAATATATTCTCAAGCTTAAAAGATCTTTCCCCGTTAATAAAATTTATTTGGTAAAAGCACTGTTCTACCTCCAAAGGACAGAGATGTTGAAAATGACTGTCAGCAACAAGGCAGAAACAATCACTTCTAAACCAAGAGAACAGTTGACAAAGCTAATCAGAGATTTCAAATCAGTGGGTAAACACTAAAAATATGCCACTTTATTAATACAAATATCACCCCTCACCAACATAAGCAAAACACTCAGTTTCACAGACACAAAAGTAATGTTCCTGAAGAGAAACCCTTCCACTTATAAACATAGGCTATCTAATTTAGCATATCCACTCTCAAAAGGAAGTAATTCTAAAGTATTCTCTGCAGATAAGATCAAGTTCATGAACTGTATCAGGGGAGAGGTGGTTTAAAAAGTAGGAAATGGCTACTTTCCCTAACATCTCTGATACAGGCAAACATTAGCACTGGCTTTACACGCCCTAGAAAATGCCCACACATCCACAGGAAAAATAACATTTGCCTTGGATTTTCTAAGATTGTGCTACATTAAGTTATGGATAAGAGATGGTGCGTGAATTCACCTTTAAAAATGAAAGGCCTTTCGATTTAAAAAATAAAAAAGGAAAATGACAGTGATTCTATATCTGGATTCTGATAAATACTAATCTTATCAACAGCAGACCTCCTCTGAGGCTCTAAGACGTTCTTTCATATTACAATTCAAGTTTTTGTTCTTAACTTCAGAGCTGCATTTAACTTCAGGATTTAGCTAAAATGGAGCTGTTTTTTGTTAAGGTAGCAAAGCTAGGAATTCCAGCTTCTATATACAAACTCACCTATCCTTACATCAATCCTAAGAAAATGGCTATTACCCTCATTCTAGAAAGGACAGATTCACAAGTTAAATAACTTGCTCAAGGTCATGGACACCAGAGGTGAGTCAATCCTTAGCCTTTCCCATTCCAAAGCCAAGGCTCCTAATTGCCTTTCAGGGCACCATGCTGTGCAAAGGAAGTCTTCAGAACCAAAGTGAGAAAAGGATAAGGTGTTGGTCAATTCACTGCTGGAGGGTGCTTTATACTAGTGACGAATACCAGAAATAAAAAAGGCTAGTAACATCAAAGAAGCCCTGCCTGAAATTTTACCGGTCGCATATACGCTGGCTGCTTCTGTAAACTTGAAGGAATCTGAAGTATAAAGTTATTAGAGGCCTTCCAAATTACACCAAAATCGCCCTTATATTTACAAATATTTCTGGTAGAGAGGTCTCAGATCCAACGTGAAAAGCAAAAATACACTAATGAGTATTTTTACCAAAACAATCTTATTTTTCTCCATTGCCCGAGCTGACAAATATAACTGATTCTATAAAGGTAAGTCTGTGGTGATAAAGATGTCATGTGGGCACACAGTGGATGAAATTCAGACTGCGTCTGTCATCCTAACATAACCAAAATTCTGTAAAACATAACCCTCACCTTTTCTGGAGGAGGTTTATAATAGGACTGTTACTGTGGTTGTCTGGGGGAAAAAAATCTCACTACTTCTGAGATATTATGAGAAAAACTGGCAGTAATTATGGCAAATCTATGAAAAAAAATATTTAAGGCCAAATTATGAGAAATATTTCAAGAAATTAACTAAGTCCCTAGCTAAAAATGTCTTAAATTGGAATTGTTTCCGAATGGTAAAAAAAAAAAAAAAAAAGAAAGAAAGAAAAAAATAGTAACTATACTCATTATATAAGAAATAGGTCACATTATAAGCATTAACTTACTTTCTCTATGTAAAATTCTTCAACCGAGTCCAATGAGATTCAAATTATTAGCATCTGAATTAAGTATTATTGTAATCACAGATTATTAACCCCATAAACGTGGGCACATCTAATATGTAAAAGGCTCACTAAAAATAATACTTTGAAACACATAATGATTTGGTAATGTTAAGGTTGCAAAACCCATGGGAAATGTTTAAAAACGCGCAGGCTGCTGGTCAAGCCTTGGCCTCAAAGGAGTTTCAAGACCAAGTTCTCCAAGGAAAAGTTAATGAATGAGCTTCCCAAAAGGAAGCCCCATTCCTCGGAAGCCTGCGATCGCCGCGGAAGGAGGGATTCAGACACCATGGGGGAAGAGCGCAGGCGGCAGACATCTCTGCAGCCACCCCCAGTGCGGGCCACCGCTCGTGCCTGCACATCCCGGGATAGCTAGGCGCACCGACACCGCAAGGTCACCAGGGAAGAGGCGACTTTACATAATCTACCGCCGCGCCGCCACCAGAGCGCCTGGTGTACTGAGGCCCCCTCCCTGCTGCGCCCGCGCTGGGAGATGCGGGGGCGGCGCTCGGGGCGTCTAGGCGGGACACCGAGGACCCGCGGATGCCTGCAGCGCCGCCCTGAGCCGGG
Organism: Phacochoerus africanus; assembly: GCF_016906955.1. NCBI lineage: Eukaryota > Metazoa > Chordata > Mammalia > Artiodactyla > Suidae > Phacochoerus > Phacochoerus africanus. Next base: position 207,318,672 of record NC_062545.1, read on the forward strand.
GGATGGGGGACGAAGTGCGGGCTCCCAGTCCCGGGATGCCCGGGCCGCAGCGGCGGGCCGTGAGAGGCGCGGCCGGTGCGGGTTCGGCGTGGGCCGGGGTCCGCACGCTCCGGACCAGCAGCTGGCGCCCAGAGCGCCCCTCACGGCTCTCCCCGGGACCGCCCCGCGGCGCACCTGTCACGCGCCTTACCTGAGTGGCTTTGTGGAATTGCTTCTTGAGCCCGGCCACCGACATGGTTTGGGAGGACGAGCAGCCGGCTGCAGTGGGGACAGCGCGCGGCGGCTGAGAGTGGCGGGAAGGCCGAGCTGAGCGGCACGCTGGCCGGGCCGCCGCTCGTCGTGCCGCCGCCGAGGCTGTGGGCGCGGGGGCGAGGAGCAGCGCGGGACGAGGGCTCGTGCGGAGAGACACCCTGACGTCAGGGGCGGGTGATGCGGCCTCTTAAAGGAGACGCGGGAAGCCCCGCCCCGGGCGCGGGCTTGGTGCGGCAGGTGCTGCGGCAAGCGCTACCTGGGCGCCCGCGCCAGCCCCTGGCACTTGGCTCCGCCGCACCGGCCGGCTACCTGCCCTAAGGACCAAAGCTGGTTTCCCGCCGCAGGGGTGTCCTCGCGCTCCCGCGAACTGCCCACCGGTGGCTGCAGATTGGCAGCCGAGGCACTGGCAGAACTCCGGTGACTTGTTGGGCTTCCAGGTAGCCACAAGGGCGCTGCCTGAAGCCACCCCGCCTGCCCTTTGAGCCTGGCCTCATTGCAGCGTGGAAAAGAGGAGTGGCGTTCTCTCTAGGGTAATGAATAAGTCATTGCTCCTTGCTTGCTTGGTCACAGAAAACATTTCTCTGTCCTGGTTTCACTATCCCTTAAGCCGAGATAACGTTAGGGAAAGCCACCAATGCTGGGTTATTGTTTTGTTTTTTCTCGATCTGATACAATTTAACGACTTAAAAACATGAAAAAAAAATGCTTAAACCTTGAAGCTGGTCCAGTAAATAGAATTTATTACTACAGTTATAGCATATAATCCTGTTTACAGATATGAAAAAGTCCAAATATGAACTTGGTATTAATTTGCCAGTGGATTTAGGATTTTCAATCCAAAATAAGCATTAGATAATGTGAAAAGCATGACGCAAAACTATATAAATACTACATATGTAAAAAAGTATATGAATCTAGGCTAGAAAAAAACTGATGTAACTAGATGAATTTGTAGCAGTGCAGTGCTGGACAGCTTCTGTATTCTGGTAATTAGAGTTTACTCCCCGTTTTCTGAGACTCAGAAGCATATAGAGAAGAATTTGAATTCTGACCCCATGTGGGGACCATAAAGTATAAGGAGGAGTCACCAGAGTGACAGAAGCCAGATGAGAGACACAGCCACGAATGAATAAGGAAAGAGCATGGCAGAATGGGAGTTCTAGGAGTACCTTGCACTGCCCCCACTACTCCTGCTGCCTGGGAGGAACCACAGACCCTTCCAGCCAGGCTGCTTGGGCACAGGGTGAATATCTGATACAAGAGGATCCTATCCATCACACTGCTGGTCTACCAATACTAGTCTTTCTTGATAACATGAATTGTACTCATAATGCCAGAATCAAGCAGATAGTGGTGCATCACAGAGCATTAAGAGCACAAGGACTCCTGACCCAGCCTGAAAAGGGAAGCAGACAAAAGGAGAAAATCTACTGTGCGGTAGTTATTACAGATGTTCATGTACCTTCCAGATTCATGGTAGAATCGCACTCCCCCCACCCCAGCCCTGTAATCAATTAAGTAGGCCACTGTGAGAAGTTTTAACTAGTGAGTCAGGAAGGAAACTGACTGTCACCTCTTGGCAGAGGATTTAACTGTTCATATGAGAGGCTCTCCCCTCTCAAACAGTATTTTAGGTATTTGTAGTCTGTCACCCAGAATCCAGAGTGAAGACAAAGCAGGGCAAAGCCCCCAGCTGATTGCAACTTCATTCAGCATGAGTGGGAAATAAACCTGAGTAATTTCAATACCCCGAATCTAGGGTTGTTACTGTGGCAAACTAGTCTCTCCTGATTAGTGTACAAAAGAGAAAATGTTTTCCCATTCCTCAGAAGATGAAGGGAGATTTTACATTTCCTGCCATGGCCCATGTGTTTTTCATTTTTTGTCATTAGATGTCCACGAAGTGGCCTGTTTCTTTCTTATGAAAGCCTCATTGAAGTTTCAGGAAGTATATTTCTTCTCTGCCACCTACAGCCTCACGGAAGCATCAGGCCAACTCAGCTCCCAGGCCTGAGGGTCAGAGGGAAGGATGGCTCCATGCACTGACCATACCCTAATCTCTTACCCTATGTTTTCCTTACCAGCTAGAGACAGTGAACAGTTACCTCTGGTGATCCATCAGGAATTCTAAAGGAATGTCTGGGTAAAGGACAATCTGTGTTTCAGAGGAACCTCAGACAGGGGAAGATGAAAGTCCTGCCAATAGATAAGTGGGGTTACTTATCTATCAGATCTCAGGACAAACCAGTAAAGCAAAGCTGCTGAGGTCCCATAGGATGGTGTGCCTAGGGCACAGCTTATCACATCTTTAAGGTCCGCTATGATAATTCTCAGGTTTTTTTTTTACTTTTTTATATTAAAGTATAGTTAATGTACAATGTTATGCCAATTTCTGCTGTAGAGCAAAGTGACCCAGTCATACACATATATATATTCTTTGTCTCATATTATTTTCCATCATGGTCTATCCTAAGAGATTATACATAGTTCCCTGTGCTATACAGTAGGACCTCATTGCTTACCCATTCTAAATGTAGTAGTTTGCACCTATCAATCCCAGATTCTTGATATTAGGAAACCAAAGGAATTGGGACTCATTGCAGGTCTAAGTAGGGCTCTAGCCTGGGAAGATTGCAGGTTGGCGGCATAATTGCTGCTTTTATACTCTGACAGTTTGGCGAGGCCTGCATACATACACACTCACAAAAAGACTGCCATAAAATGCTAAAATAGTTGTGTTGCCAGAGCCATTCTCAAACTTGAGTGTGTATCAGAATCCCCTAAAGGACTTGTTAAAGCACAAATTGCTGGACCACATCCCAGTTTCTGATTCACCAGGCCTGGGTGGGGCCCTAGAAGGTGTATTTCCAACAAGTTTTCAGGTGATACTAATGTTCTAGGCTCAGGAACACACTTTGAAAACACCTGGACTGGAGTAGCAATATTAAGAATGAAATTTTTTTCTGATTCTTTCAATTCTTATGATGTTTTCCCATTACTAGTGTAATACTAGTAATTCATAGTTAATTTTCCTACCTGTTCTCTGATCTAAGCAATGGAATGTGTTCACAGTTTGGATGGGCCTTGGTTGAAGCTGCAAAGAGAGCAATTAATCTACAAATCAGAAGGACCTGGGACACATGTCCTCTGGTCTCTAAATGTGAACAGTATGAAAGGGAGCCCTGAAACATCTCCTCAGAACTTTGAGAACTTAACTGAACCCTAAGTCTAACAAAAACAAATCTCTTTCCCTGGTTCTTAATCCCCCAACTTATTTTTTTTCCTTTTTATGGCAGCATCTGCAGCATATAGAGGTTCCCAGGCTAGGGGTCCAATTGGAGCCACAGCTGCTGGCCTAGGCCATAGCTACAGCAACACTGAATCTGAGCTGCATCTTTGACAACACCAGATCCTTAACCCATTGAGCCTGAGTGAGGCCAGGAAACTGCATCCTCACAGAGACTATGTCAGGATCTTAACCTGCTGAGCCACAAGGAGAACTCCCAACCCCAATTCAGAATGCTATCCTTCAAGGAACTACCTTGAGAGAAAGGACTTTAAATCTTTTTGAAACCATGGTTAACTCTCCCAGATATACCCTTGGATTTCAGTGTAAACCCAGTATTTCTACTGAAGCCACAGTTTATACCTATAAAGACCTTTAAGATGTTTTGAAAGAGATTTGTAGATCTAACTTCTAGCAGGCAGGTGATGAAGGATGGATGAGAAAGTGAAATACTAAATGTGTATAGACTAGACCTTGATCCTCAAAGAGTTTCTATGCTAGTGACTCGGAAAATTCTTCTTATGGACATTTATTGTGACTTGACTATATAGGGACAAATGCACCAGACACTGAAAAAAATTCAAATGTGAGTGCCCTCTGTGGTTGCAAAGAAGCTGTGACAGAGGCTCTTTGGAGAAAGGCAGAAGCACAATGTGGGGAAAAGGGCATAAAAAGTCAATGAGGAAAAACTTTGTCTAATAAAAGGTTATTGTAATTCAACAGGCATCTCCTCTCATCTCCTGAGATCAGATCAGTGTAAAATGGTAAGTAAACCTAGAACTGCTCAGGAAATTTCCAATTAAATGAAACCCCACACAGCCTCACCTCACTAACTGGGCAGGAAATTCTTCACATGTTCACAGATGGGAAGGGCCTTGGTTGAAGCTGCAAAGAGAGCAATTAATCTACATCAATGAGGAAATAATTCCATCACATCATTTATGCACTATTTCTCCTCGCATTATGCCAAAGCTTCTGGCAAATACCAGACCTCTAGTTTGCATAGAGCTGTGCAGCACTTTTCAGAGAGCCCCTCTTTCCAAGGAGGCAAAGCAGTGCCTTTTATCCTTTGCCATTCAACCCCTGACACCACTCCTCTGGCCCACACCAGGGCAAACTGCTCCAGACTTTACATGTTAAGTTCACAAAGTACAAAAAACAAAGGCATTAATTCCAAGCTTCTTGTTTGACAAAAGAGAAAATAGAAGGAAGGAAAGGAAGGGACTTACTCATTGTTACTTTTCTTTTCCAGCCTCTATCCTTAATTACAGGCAGTCAGTGTTAATATAGATTGGAATGAGTGAGTGAATGAATGAATGAATGAATGAATGGTTTATCACTGTCACTGATGCTGTATTTTTACCACATTGGGTCTGATGTTCAGCAGCCTTCACCCAACAGCCTTGTATTAAGACACAGACCATGCAGGACTCAGATAGCTGTCCTGCAGTAGATGGCACTTAAGAATTTGTGCTTTTGGACACTGCCAGTGGTTGCATTTGGTCCCCAATCAGAATGGACAGGACTAAGGATCCCTTTATTCAAAGGGGGAAATCAAGGAAAGACCACCTTCATTACCTTTCTTCCAGATTTGTCATCTACCACCCACTCTCCATCAAATACACCAAGAGATGCAAGAAGCACACTTGTTTCTTGGAAGTAGAATGTGTACATCTTTCTCTCTCTTCCTACGTTTCCTCCCCTCTTATACAGCCCATCTCCCTCCAAAGCACAAGGGCCTCTCCCTGCAAAATCTTCCTCTTCATTTAGTAAACCAAATCATAGGAGGAGGAGGAGACTTAACTAAGTGTGTGACTCACGTTAGGCTCTTAGTTTGGGTTCGTATTTATTACTTGTATCCCAGTTTGAAATGCTTCCAACTTCCCTGGAAAAATCCTTCCATCACCAGTGCCAACCTCCAGTGGCTTTCTGAAGTCTTTGTCCACCCTTCTAACCCCACATCCTCTCTTCATTTGCCCTGATTGGGCACCTCTGTGGTGAAATTGATCTAACATGGGTTTTACGTATTGATGTATACAGCATTCGATGCTTAACTCTTTGAGTGTTGGATCTTACCTTTACTTTTACAACTCTCAGCAGATAATATAAACACTTCACTAGATCTGGTCTAATTGCAATTTTAAAAGCCTGATGAAAATTTTAAAGCTAGATCAGCAGAGGTTCAGGAAGACTGGAACTAGCTTGCTTCTCTCCACCTGAGCAGACTCTGCGATGGACTTTGTTGCAGCTCCCTTGCTCTATCCAAGTCTGAATCTCCAGATTCCCATAATTTTGAGAGTCCCCAACAACCTTCCTATAAATTCCCTTTGTTCAGTCAACCAGTATTGCTTTCTGCTATTTGCAATCAAGGAACTCCAAGAGGTCTATCCCCTACCCTCTCTAACCCCTGCACTAATATTCTAATGTCAGTTCCATTTCTTGTTTGGATCTAGCAACTCAAATGCAGCAGTTTAGATGCCTATAGTCCCTGCAGAGCATTGCATTAGCGTCCTCCTCAGATGAGGGAGGACAGCTTGAGTGACAAGGAATATAGTCCTCTAGCAAGTGCCAACTCCCCCTGTAAGACATTGACATTCTGATTTACAAATCAGATCTTTTGTTTATTTGATTAGTAGGTGTCAGGTTGCCAGGGCCTGAACCTCTCAAGCCCCTGGGAACTGGCAGCTGAATGCTGGTAAATAAATGCCAAGCAACTGGATTCAGAGAGCAGTGCCCGCTCCTGGAAAGAGAACAACCTTAATTAAGTGTAGATCATTAGGGCATCATTACCGTTGGCTTACTTATTCTATTCCTGGATATTATCATTAGGGATTCTGAAGGCTTGTTGTTAACCCTGAACATCAGCTCTGGCTAGTCAGCCTGTTAAAGCATTGGTGTTAAAGAGGCCAAGTGCTGTTGCTATTTTAGTAGCCAGTTAGACATGCAGAGAAAAGTTCTTCCTTAGAACATGCCACCCTGTAATCTCAAGGATGCATTCTCTTGATTACAGTAAAGTTTAGGTGAGAAAACAGAGATAATTTAGTACAGCAAAAACCTGTCAACGATACTAAAAACTCAGAGTAAAACCTACTAATATTCTTTCTGTCAGCAGCAGTGTTATATATTAAAAAAGAGGAGTTTCAACCATGGCTCAGTGGAAACGAATCTGACTGGCATCCATAAGGATGCAAGTTCGATCATTGGCCTCACTCAGTGGGTTAAGGATCTGGTGTTGCTATGAGCTGTGGTGTAGATCTCAGACATGGCTCGGATCTGGAGTGGCTGTGGCTGTGGCATAGGTTGGCAGCTGCAGCTCTGATTCAACCCCTAGCCTGGAAACTCCATATGCCTTTTTAGGGTGCGGCCCTAAAAGATAAATAAATAAATAGTAAAAAATAATGTCTTCTACTTATGGTTTAATGGACAACTCATATGCATTTAAATAGATCTTTTAAAAAATTATTGGTGGTTTTACTAAATGGTGCACATCTTGTATTTTCTCTGGCCCACACCTATAAAGCTTTCTTCAGTGACCAAATAAATAAATAAATAAATAAAATATAAAGCAATATTTTCAAACAGCCTTTCAAACATTGACTTTAACATGAATACATCATCCTCTCAAGAATACTGGAGTTCCCGTCGTGGCGCAGTGGTTAACGAATCCGACTAGGAACCATGAGGTTGCGGGTTCTATCCCTGCCCTTGCTCAGTGGGTTAAAGATCCGGCGTTGCCGTGAGCTGTGGTGTAGGTTGCAGACATGGCTTGGATCCCGCGTTGCTGTGGCTCTGGCATAGGCCGGTGGCTACAGCTCCAATTCAGCCCCTAGCCTGGGAACCTCCATATGCCGTGGGAGCGGCCCAAGAAATAGCAAAAAAGACAAAAAAAAAAAAAGAATACTGGTTTTCTCTCAGCGTCCAGTCGTGGGAAATTTGCCACGTGGGGAATTCTTTAGAAGAAAGATCATGAAAAGATTTTCATGTCCTATGAATACAGTTGAATTGAATGGAGAGAACTTTTGCTAGCAACTCTTCATATGCCCTTAATTTTGAAGGTGTAGTATAGGCGGCAGGAAAGCCCATCCCAGCCTGCAAGCTTAAGACCAATGAACATAAGTAACAGTGAGGATAGCCTTTTTTTTCTCTCTTTTTTTCCTCTTACAGTGGTGCAAGCTGGGCTGTTTAACAAAGAGGAGTCAGTTTAAATGACAGGTGAGGAGTTCCTTCTATGGCAGAGAGGGTTAAGAACCTGACTGGAGCAGCAGCTAGGGTTGTGGGTGTGATCCCTGGCCTGTTGCAGTGGGTTAAAGGATCTGTTGCGGAGTTGCAGCATAGGTCACAACTGTGGTTCAGACCTGATCCCTGCCCTGGAACTCCATATGCTGCAGAGCAGCCAAAAAAGAAAAAAGACAGATGAGAGTCGCACAGGAGACTTAAAGTCCCTCTGAGCCCAATCAATGGAGGATGCAGGAGGGAGGGGGAAAAAAGGCCCAATGGCAAGGTCAGCTGGGAAAGGCAGGCCAGAAGAATGTCCCTTCCCTGAGACAGAAGTGTGGTAGGAGGTGTGGAGAGATAGAGCCAGGAACAACAAGACTGGAGAGTAATCAGTGGAGTCAAAGGAAATGCTCAACAGCCCCTATCTGTTCAGACTGTGGCATCAAGGGCCTCACACCATCTGGCCCCTCCCCCACTTCTCCAGCCTCGGGCACCCAGCCTGGCTCATGTTCTCTGAGGCCTTTATCTCCTCCACCCCCTGGTGGTCAAAGATCAGACCTTGGTGCACCCCTTCCTCTGACCAGGCCTTTGTAGGCACTTCACTGTTGTCTCTGCCTGGAAGAGTTGTTTTCTGCTTTACAGCTGGCTAACTCCCAGCATGTCCTTCAGATATCAGTTCAAAAGTCTTCCCTGACCTTTCCAGCAGGACCAAATCTCACCATTATTAGAATTAAGTACTCTTATCCTTTGATGTACTGGGCATAGCAGTAATTTTGCATGTATTTGTGTGATTATTTTTTTATACCTATCTCATCCTTTCCCCTATTACTAACTCTACTTACTCCATAAGGAATAAAGGAGGTACTCCACAGGGTGTTTCATGAATGAATGAATGGGTAGAGAAGCTTTGGGAAATTTAGGGAGACAAAAGAAATTTAAATTGTTCTGAGGAAGAAGGATGGTCTAGTTTCCCAAGCCTAGTGACACACAATGTGGAAGCCCACCATTGAACAAGAAGGTCACTTGATAACCACCATGTGAAAACTGGTTCCATTGGTGAATGTAAGATTAAGCACCTAACAAGGAATATGAAAAATGTGTTATGAACTCAAGAAAGGGAGGAATCATGCTGAAAGGGCTTCCTGGGGTAGATAAGACATGGATCCCGAAATTAACTTTCAATCAGATCTCAAATTTCATCACTTAGCAAAGCTCAAGAAGGAACAATAGGTAGACATTCAAGCTCAAACCCAGATATACAAGAAAGAATTTGTTCAAATTCAGAGTAAAGATGGGACAAGAATCTGTAACCAATAAAATACTGAAAGACTCATTTGCTACAGCATGGGGGAAGGACGGGACTGATGACAGCCCATTTAGGATAATAGTATTTAAGGTTTATCTGCGCATGTTGCAAAGCTCCCACACTTTCAGGGTTCTGAGGATAACTTTGTTACTTTTCCCCTATAAGTCTTCCCCAAGCATCTAGTCCCATAGCACTTTAAATGTGGTCTCCAGACCAACAGCATCAGCAACACTTGGGACCTTATTAGATTGGCAAGTTATCAAAGCCCCACCCCTGACCTGCAAGATGAAGAAGTCTGGTAGAGCCATGCAATCTGATTTAACAAGTCCTCCAGGTGATTCTGATGCAAGTTCAAGTTTAAGGGCCACTGGTCTCCAAACAGCAGGGGTGATGCTGAGAGAAGAGGGTAGAAGTCATAGGAATTTGCCTAAGGCTGGAAGGCTCCAGTAGCTAAACATAAAAACTTCCCCTTATAGAAGCCCATTGGCTTCTGTAAGAAATGGATACAAACTCATTAAGCAGTTTAACGAAATGCATACAAACTCATTAAGCAGTTTAATGAAAGACCTAGAGCCTGTATAAATTTTCTAGAGCTACTGTAACAAATTACTACAAACTAGGGGGGTTGAAACAATTGTAGTACATTCTCTCACATTTCTGTAGGCTAGAAGTCTACATTCAAGGTTTCACCAGGGCCGATTCCTTCTGAAGGAAGGAATCTGTCCCTTGCATCATACCCAGCTACTGGATTAAGGGCCCACTCTATTCCAGTATGACTTCATCTCAATTTAGCTAACTGCATCTGCGATGAATCTATTTCCAAATAAAGTCACATTCTGAGGTACTAGGGGGTTAGGACTTCCACAGATCTTTGGGGGACATAGCTGACCCCATAATAAGGCCCTACCTCAGGACTCCTATTGAGAACACTTCACACTCCTCAGCATTAAGTCACCTCCCCAACACCAGGAACACAGGGACATTTGGCAGTTTTCTTTATTTAATGCCACTGACAGAGAAAAAGCCACAGAAGGATAAATTACTCCCTTCACACAGTGTGTATCCCCAAACAATGATGTTCAGATATACTAACTAAGGATATTTTCTGGGACTCTTCTTCCCATTTCATATCTGGTACATTTAAACATAATACATAGTTTCCTCCTATTTCTTAGATTGATAGCTAGCCATTAAGAAACATAGTCTAATGAAAAGAAGATAAAGTCCATCATCCATCCCACATTACTCTGTGTCCTCTGGCTTTAGCCATTAAAAAAACAAAAACAAAAACAAAAACAAAACAAAACAAACAAAAAAACAACCTCTGAGTAGTTGTAGAGACTCATTCGGCCTGGAAGAACAGAACTTAAATTCAGAAGTCTATAAATTCAGAATTACTCTGTAGTTTTGGATAGTCCTTTTGGGCTCACAATTTCCCTAAAGAAAACCTGGAGATGTTCGTAACCCCCTTTTTTTCTTATTTTATTTTTTTGTCTTTTTATGGCCACACCCATGGCACATGGAAGTTCCCAGGCTAGAGATCAAATTGGAGCTGTAGCTGCCAGCCTATGCCACAGCCATAGCAACACAGGATTCGAGGCACATCTGAGACCTACACCACAGCTCATGGCAACACAGGATCCTTAACCCACTGAGTGAGGCCATTGTCCTCATGGATCCCAGTCAGGTTCCTTACTGCTGAGCCAAGATGGGAACTCCCTGTAACCCACTTATCTTATGAGTAATTCTGACCTTTAAGCATTGAAGAACCAGGGGAGAGATGAAGTGTGTGATTCAGTCCCCACCAACTCACCCCTCATGTTCTCCCTTCTGAAGTAGTATTAGCCTGAGGGTGAACATTACACTTCAGCAACTTCTGTTTAAGAATTTTGATGGTCAAAAAAATGCTAGAGCATTCAGACCTACATTTTATCAAGAAATTCTTTTAAATACAAGTGCGCACTGAGACATCTACACTGGAAAGTATATACAAAAAAAATCCAATTATTTTCATGAATGCCATTCACATGCCTAAGGGGCTAAATGAATGGACCACCCTCCAAAGGAAACTTATAATTTCCTTCATTTCACTGATCATATACTACCATCACATTTTCAATTAGATTCAAGAAGAAGCATTGATATGTCTATTGCCCTAAAACAAATAGACTGCCACTTATTTCTCTAGCCAAAAAAAGGGGAAGGGGGATATTTATACCAGAGAATTACAATCTGGGGTCTGCAATTATGGTGTGCCACATGCAAGGCTTCAGCAAATACAGAGAGGAGAACTCTTTTATAAAGGGGAAAGGGAAGTTGGGAGGACTATAGTAAACAAAGGCTTTTCATTGGCTGGGTTGTTGTCAGGAGGGAAGAGGAGTCTTCTCCCTGTTGGGCGCTGCTGATGTCATAGGGTGTGAGGGCTCCCCCTTCTGGTCTCCTGACTCTATTTAATTGAGACTTCTATTTAATTTTTAATATCTTATGTAATTAAAGCCTTCTTTGTCTAATATTTTGCATCATGTAAACAACCAAATATGAACTTTTAAAATTTTCTAAATCTCTTTTAAGATTTCAAAATAGTTATTCTGGTTAATTATGGCAAGGATTCTAATATATTAATTTTTCTCAAAATCTTTTATGGTTATTATTTACTCAAGTTTTTACTATCAAGCATAAACTATTCAAGATGAACATTAGCTATTTTAAGGAGAACTTTCCAAAAAAAAAAAAAAAAAACAAGGCCCAAAAGGAAAATGTGCAAAGAATACGAGATCACTGAATTTATGTAAATAATTATGTGTATGAAAAGAACCTGTTATCACTAGAAATAGGGTTAAAATAAATAATTCCAAGTTTACTAAATTGGCAAAGATTTTAAATATAATATTTTGATGAAGATATTGTGAAATGTGTCCTATATACTTCCAGGCAGAATAAAATTGGTACAGTTAACGAAGAGTGGTTTGGCACTACATGTACACTTACAACCTATATTCCTAATTCAGTAATTTTATATCCAAAAAGTGCCTTAAGTATCTTAATTAAATAGAGATTCAGGTAATTAGCCATCAGAGAAATGCAAATCAAAATGTAAGGAAATAACACTTCCCTGCCACTAGGATGGCTATAATTTTAAAAATAGATAAAGTTAAGTGCTGGTGAGGATGTGAAGAAATTGAAAGTATTATACGTTGCTGGTGGGAATAAAAATTATGCAGCCACTTTGGAAGAGTCTGACAGTTCTAAAATAGTTAAACATAGAATTGCCACGACCCAGAATTCCCACTCCGAATTACATACCCAAGAGAAAAGAAACCATATGTCCACACGAACTCGTACATGAATTTTGATACCAATATTATTTTTTTTTAATTTTTATTTTTTTGTCTTTTTGCTATTTCTTGGGCCGCCCCCGTGGCATATGGAGGTTCCCAGGCTAGGGTTCGAATCGGAGCTGTAGCCACAGGCCTACGCCAGAGCCACAGCAACGCGGAATCAGAGCTGTGACTGCAACCTACACCACAGCTCACGGCAACGCCGGATTGTTAACCCACTGAGCAAGGGCAGGGACCAAACCCACAACCTCATGGTTCCTTGTCGGATTCGTTAACCACTGCGCCACGACGGGAACTCCTAAAATATCTTAAATAGGCAAATCTATAGAGACAGAGAGTCGATTAGTGTTTACCTTGGGCTGGGGAGGATAGAGCGATTGGGGTTGATGGCTAGAAAGAGCGGGGTTTCATTTGAGGATAATGGAAAAGTTCCAAAATGGATGGTGGTGAAGGATGCACAACTAGTTCCCAGTCCTGGATGTGCCATGTGTGGTTATTTGATTACCCTCTGCCATTTACAGTGTTCTCTGAAATTATCATCGCTTGCCCCCCCCTACATTCCTGCCTTCCTGCAATTCTCAACTCCAAATAAAACTTTCTCAACAGCCAGCCTGCTGTCTCCTTTCATTGTTCTTTTCCATCTGCCCTATTCTTTTGTCTTTCCCAGAATCCAATTTGTGTTTCTGTGCAGTTGCCTGACAGTACAGTATAGCCATCTAGGAACTTGCTGGCACAGGCAGAAGTCCTTTCAAAGAGGATGGGGGAAAAAAGCCAGCAGAGAAAAATCCCCTCTGGCTAGCAAGGTACAGAAAATCCATGAATATTCACCTGGCAGTAATTTCTGTCCCCACTATCATAGTCCAGCTCTCAAAAGAGAATCCCAAGGCTCAGTTCATTCCCTTTGCCTCTTTCTTCCCTTCTTCCTCCCCTTGCTGTCCATGGAAATCACCCTGTACTCAGACGACACAAAAATGCCTTCCCTGATCAGCTCAGCTGGGAATGAGCCCAACTACTCTGGTCCAGTGGGGCTTGATTTGAACAACTTAACTGATTCTTGGGGTTCTTAATGTAGCCACTGGGGAAGGAGGACAAGGTTTGGGTCAAAGTCAAATCACACATTCCAAAATGAAAGCTAGTAGGACTCCATCAACATAAAATACTAATAGCTATCATTTGAGCATCTTTCTGCCCATGACATTTTACAGACATGGCCTCATTATCCTCATGTAACTTGATGCTGTATAGATTCTTTCCCGCATTTTATGAAGGAGGACACTGCAATTTGGACAGATCAAGCAACTCTGCCCATGATTACAATTTGGTGAGAGGTGAAGCAGGAATTCAAACCTGGCCCTGTGTGTCTCTCAGGACTCTTCTCTCAGCTCTGCTCCTCCCGCCCAAGACAATGTCCACTTCTCCTAAGTCCAGGTCAGAGGCTCCTCTTCCTGGAGAAAGAAGAGCACTTAGTGCAACTTGGAAAAGGAAATTCTTTCAGGAGCTAAACTGATGGCAAATGAGAACGAAGCTTTCCGGTGGTCTTGCAGGATGAAGGATAGAATATGAAGTAGTTCATGTTGGAAGGGATCATGTCCTTCAGGGGATTTTTTCACTAGATGCCACTTCCTAATGCTAGGCTTTCGTGAAGAGTAGACAATTGCTAATATAAATTAATCGACCTTCTCCATTTTGATGTGATCTCTCCCCAGCCAAGCTTGTCTACACCGGAGGATGAACCATTTTCAGACTTGTCCTTTTACCAGCCCAAGTTCCCTGGGCCAAGTTCTAGAGGCTACTCCTGCAGGAACTTATTTTTCTTTTCTCCAGTGGGTGAACATTTGGGCTGCTTTCAGGCTGGGACTGTTAGGAGTAATGCTGCTGAGAACATTCTTGCACGTAATATTCTTGCCATATGTATGCAAGCATACCAGGTACGTATTTTCCCAGGAATAGAACTGCTTGGTCACAGGAAAATCCATGCTCAATTTCATTATATAATGCCAAATAAAATGATTGTACTAATTTACACTTTCACTAGCAGTGTCTGACATTTTTGTTCCACATCTTCACTGGAACTTGTAATGTCAGTCTTTTTGACTAGCCATTCTGGTAGATACATGGTGGTGTCTGTCTCATGACTTCAATTTGTATTTCCCTGATTATAAATGAAGGTGTGAGCATTTTTTCATATTTTTATGGGTCATTTGAATATTTTCATTTGTAAAATAAATACCCACTTGAATCTATTGCCCATAATGGATTGTCTTTTTCTTATTGAGTTATCAAGACTCAATATATTCTAGATATACTTTATATCTAGATTATAAAATAATATAACCTGATAAAGATTATATCTTTATCAGCTACATATGTCATGGGTAATGTTTCTATAATTCCTTAGTCTATTTGTCTTTGTTTACGAAGGAGATTGGCCTATAATTTTTCCTTTCTCATATTTACCACGTCAGGTTTGGATAGGTCATGCTGGTCTCATAATTCATGTTGGATGTGTCCTCTTTTGCCATATTCTCTAAAAAATGTATGTAATATTGGTAGTATTCCTTAAATGATTGGTAGAATTCACTACTGAGTCCATCAAAGCCCAAAGTTTTCCTTATAAGAGGTTTTCAATTATAAACAACAATTTCAACATTTACAAAACTATTCTCTTTCTTTTGCATCAAATTCAGTCTCTTTTCCATGCAATTAGTAAACTTCACCTAAAATTTAAAATATATTTGCATGGAACAACAAAAGACCCAGAATCGCCAAAGCAAGCCTGAGAAACAAAAACCAAGCAGGAGGCATAACTCTCCCAGACTTCAAGAAATACTACAAAGCCACAGTCATCAAAACAGTGTGGTACTGGTATCAAAACAGTCAGACAGACCAATGGAACAGAATAGAGAACCTGGAAATAAACCCTGACACCTAGGGTCAATTAATCTTTGACAAGGGAGGCAAGAACATAAAATGGGAAGAAGAAAGTCTATTCAGCAAGCATTGCTGGGAAACCTGGACAGCTGCATGCAAAGCAATGAAACTAGAACACACCCTCACACCATGCACAAAAAATAAACTCAAAATGGCTGAAAGGCTTAAATATACGACAGGACACCATCAAACTCCTAGAAGAAAACATAGGCAAAACACTCTCTGACATCAACATCATGAATATTTTCTCAGGTCAGTCTCCCAAAGCAATAGAAATGAGAGCAAAAATAAACCCATGGGACCTCATCAAACTGAAAAGCTTTTGCACAGCAAAGGAAACCCAAAAGAAAACAAAAAGACAACTTTCAGAATGGGAGAAAACAGTTTCAAATGATGCAACCGACAAGGGCTTAATCTCTAGAATATATAAGCAACTTATACAACTCAACAGCAAAAAAGCCAATCAATCAATGGAAAAATGGGCAAAAGACCTGAATAGACATTTCTCCAAAGAAGATATACAGATGGCCAACAAACACATGAAAAAATGCTCAACATCGCTGATTATAAGAGAAATGCAAGTCAAAACTACCATGAGATATCACCTCACACCAGTCCGAATGGCCATCATTAATAAATCCACAAATAACAAGTGCTGGAGGGGCTGTGGAGAAAAGGGAACCCTCCTACACTGTTGGTGGGAATGTAAACTGGTACAGCCACTATGGAGAACAGTTTGAAGATACCTTCGAAATCTATCCATAGAACTTCCATATGACCCCACAATCCCACTCTTGGGCATCTATCCGGACAAAACTCTCCTTAAAAGAGACACGTGCACCCGCATGTTCATTGCAGCACTATTCACAATAGCCAAGACATGGCAACAACCCAAATGTTTATCGACAGACGATTGGATTCGGAAGAGGTGGTATATATACACAATGGAATACTACTCAGCCATCAAAAAGAATGACATAATGCCATTTGCAGCAACATGGATGGAACTAGAGAATCTCATACTGAGTGAAATGAGCCAGAAAGACAAAGACAAATACCATATGATATCACTTATAACTGGAATCTAATATCCAGCACAAATGAACATCTCCTCAGAAAAGAAAATCATGGACTTGGAGAAGAGACTTGTGGCTGCCTGATGGGAGGGGGAGGGAGTGGGAGGGATCGGGAGTTTGGGCTTATCAGACACAACTTAGAATAGATTGACAAGGAGATCCTGCTGAATAGCATTGAGAACTTTGTCTAGATACTCATGTTGCAACAGAAGAAAGGCTGGGGGAAAAATGTAATTGTAATGTATACACGTAAGGATAACCTGACCCCCTTGCTGTACAGTGGGAAAATAAAAAAATTATAAAAATAAATAAATAAAATAAAATAAAATAAAATAAAATAAAATATATTTGCATGAAGTTATTTGTTATAGTCTCATATATTTAATATCTGTAAGTTATCATTATAATGATGTTGATTTCCTTATTCCTGACATTGGTTATCTTTTACTTCTCTTTCCCAATTTGTCTTCGCAGAGGTTTATCAGTTTTATTAGTTTCTCCATAGAAGAAATTTTTGGTTTACTGATTTTCTGTATTTCGTGTTTTCTTTCTATTTCATTAATTTTTATTATGTATTCCTATCTTCGTTCTTTCCTTCCTTTACTTTAATTGGATATTCTCTTATAAACTTCTTGAGAGGAATGGTCAGTTCATTGACTTTCAGACATTCCTCATTTCATGTAAAGCTGCATATTTCCCTTTAAGCACAGTTTAAGCTGAATGCCACAGATTTTAGTATATAATAATTTATTATGTTTAAAATATCTTCTAGTTGTGCAGCCACATGTAACTCAATGAAACTGAAACACACCCTCACGCCATGAACAAAAATAAACTCAAAATGGCTTAAGGACTTAAACTAAGACAAGACACCATAAAACTCTTTTATGATCTTATTGATTTTTGTCTGTATTTTTATCAATAACTGAACATGTTAAAATTACCTACTTTTTTTTTTTTTTTTTTTTAAAGGCTGTGCTCGTGGCACATGGAGGTTCCCAGGCAAAGGGTCAAATTGGAGCTGTAGCCGCCGGCCTACACCACAGCCACGGCAAGGAGGGATCCAAGTCGTGCCTGCGACCTCCACCACAGCTCACGCAATGCTAGATCCTTAACCCAATGAGGGAGGTCAGGGATGGAAACTGTATCCTCATGGATGCCAATCAGATTCATCTTCACTCAGCCATGACGAAAACTCCTATTTCTTCTGATATTTCTGTCCAACTTTGTTTTATTTACTTTGAGGTTATATTCCTAGCTGCATACAATTTACCTTCATTTTATATTCCTGGTGAGTAAAACCCTTTATTCTATTAATCATGTTCTTTATTTCAAAAGCTTTTTTTAATTAAAAATATTTAATCTGATACTACTATAGATGAAAGATGGATATCATATATTAGCTTTCTTTTGTTTAATCTTTGTGTTTCAAACGTTCAGCATCCTCATGATTTAGGTGTATCGTTTATAAATCTTATAAAAATCATTAATTTCTTTTAATTTAATTTTAATTATTTTCTTTGGTCTATTTACATTTAATGAAATTTGTGATGGATTTGGTTTAAAACTGTCATCTTACTCTGTTCTCTACTCATTCCACTGCTTTATCTTCCTCATTCTTGATGTTCTTAACTTGAACCAGTGTCTGTCATTCCATTTTTCCTTACTATTAGCCTCAAAATCATAAGCCCTTTTGCTATTCTTTTTAATGGTTACCTGTGAGATTACAACATGCATTCTTGACTTATTAGAAAACAATGTTTGGAGCTCCAGTTGTGGCGCAGTGGAAACAAATCTGACTGGTATCCATGAGGATGCAGGTTCAATCCCTGGCCTCACTAAGTGGGTAGGGGATCCGGCATTGCCATGAGCTTTGGTGTAGTTTGCATATGCGGCTCGGATGTTGCATTGCTGTGGCTGTGGAATAGTCCGGCAGCTACAGCTCCGATTTGACTCCTAGCCTGGGAAACCCCATATGCCATGGATGTGGCCCTAAAAAGACCAAAAAAAAAAAAAAAATACAGTGTTTATTGGTACTCTCCCCCTCCTCTTGGACAATGCAAGGACTCTAGAGTACTTTAATTCCTTTTATGTGCCTCCTGACATAGGTTTATAAGACATTTTTATTATTGTTTTACATAGCCAGTATTCATTCATTTATTCATAAACATCCTTTTCTACTGCTCTTCCTTTCTTCCTGCTTCTCCCACCATCCATCTGGGAATATTTTCATTCTGCCTAAAAAATATCCCTTGGTGTTTTCTTAAGGAACGGTATGATGTTGATGAACCCTAAGATTCTGTCCCTCTGAAAACATCTTCATTTCACTTGGCTTCTTTGAGGGTGACGATAGAATTTTAGTTCGGTAGTTATTTTCATTCAGTACTTCTTGCAGATGTCTCCATTTTCTTCTGGATCCCATTATTTCTCAAAGTCAGTCCACAGTCCAATTGTAATTTGGGGATAATATGTCTTTACTTCCTCCCACAACTGGCTGCTTTTAAGATTTTTCTGCTTGTCATTTGTTTTTAGCAGTTTAACTGTGATGTGCATAGGTGTAGATTTCTTTTATTTATCCTCTTTGTAGTTTGCAGGACTTCTTGATCTGTGTCTTGATGTTTGTCACCAGAGTGGTAAATTTCTTAGCCATTGTATCTTTAGTTATTAATTCTGCCACATTCTTTCTGAGACTGCAACTACTCAGAGCCGAAACCTTTTTCACTGTATTTTACTTTTCCGCACTTTCATCTCTCTGTGCCGCTTTCTTCCTTATCATTTGTTAGCTCTATTCCTAAGTATATTCAAATGTCCATTCTTCAGTTTTTTGAGATAGTATATAAAACACAATTTTTTGTGTGTACTGAGCTTTTATTCAATAACCTTAATAAATTCATTAATTATAATAGTTTACCTAAAGATTCTTTAGGATTTTTCTATAAATGTAAATATGTGGTGTGTGAAGGGCAGTTGCTTCTCCCCCGCTTAATGTTTTCTTTTTTATGACTTGCTGCACTGAGAGGAACCGTCAATAAAATATTGATTACCAGTGGTAGGATCAGGCCTTTTTCTTTCTCCCAATCTCAGGGGCAAATTCTCAATATTTCCCCATTAAGTACTGTATTTGCCTTCTTTTTTTTTCTTTGTAGGTAGATTGTATGCTATTTTAAAAATTCCCACCAATTACTAGTTTGGAACATGGTTGAATTCCAACGAATGTTTTGATGCATATATTGAAATAATCAGATAATTTTCCCCTTTATTCTGAAGTGAGTTACAATGATTTTCAAATATCTAGACAAATTTGCATTCCTGGGAAATAAAACAACTTGGTCATACTGTATATGTACAATATACTTTTCCTATGTTGATGGATTCGATTTGTTAATATTTTACTTAGGATGTTTGCACCTATGTTTTAAGGGAAATTGGCCTATAATTTTCCTTTCTTGTACTACCCTTTTTAGGATTTGTCTTTGATTCTTTCATACATCTGAAGGTATAAGCATTCTAGAGTCATCTTAATAAAATTTCAGAACTAGAGATGATTACAAATGGGCAGCAGTTCCTGAAGGAACCAGTCTAGTTACTCCCTATTTGCCCTTATTCCTCTTTGGATGTCAACCCAAAACATGGATCTACTTGTCACTATCACATTGGCAGACCTTCTCCTTCAAATTTTGTTTTCCTCAACTCTGAAAGCTTTAAAAATTTTGCTCAGCTCTTAGACTGTCAGCTGCCTTTTCTAGAATTTGCAAAGCTCCCTAAGGAAAAGCAGCTCCAAAAATCATGTTTACTTCTTTAGATTTCCCCCTCTTCCTGGGATTATGGCCTGGTAATTTTTCATTGCTTTCATTGCTTTCATTTCAATGCCTTGAATCAGATTTACAAAAATATTTAGTTCAACACTCCTAGTTGGCCTTAGCAAAGGTTGACCCAATTTCTTCATACACCATCACTGGAATCAGATGTTCCTGCCTGCTTTTGAGTAATTCAGTGATTGCATAAAACAGGGTTCTAAAATTCACCGGTAGTTATCAAAATGTTCACTTCACAAAGGAAAAGCAGCCAGTATCCTGCATAATGCAAGGGATAGTACATTCAAAGCTGGAAAAATTACAATATGCCATTGGTGATATGGCTGAATAAGACTTTAAGTTATCTATTGAATGGTTTTATTTAGGATAAGGCAGTTCTCTTAACAGAGAAATCAGGTTCTTCATCTCTGGAGAAGAATCAGGAAGTAGGTTTATAGTACCTAGTGACAGTATTGACAATTGCAGAATTTTTTAATAGAAAACAATTACATTGATATTTATGTAGGCAAAATATACCTAAGATGAGGAACTACGCTGAACAATCACATTAGTACCACTAATAATATCATTAAAATAATCAACTCTGTTGTACAGCAGAAATTAGCACAACATTGTAAATCAACTGTACTTTACTAAAAAAGTTAATTGAATTGAAAAAAATTAAAGCCATCCATAAATCAAAAAAAAAAATCAATCCCTTAATTAACTCCACAGTCATGACCCAAAAATGTCCATATCAGCCTGGTGGGCACTGGTTCTCAAACGTTCATTTTGCAGGAAAAAAATAGTTAATGGCTCAGACTCTGAATCACAAGTCATATTCTCCACCTTACCACCAACCAGGAAAAATAAGTAAATAAATTAGGCAGATAGCCTTTTGTTTGTTTTAGGCTCATTTTTACATCTTCAAACAGGTGTTTCCTTTTCCTAAGATATTATCTAAAAAACAGAACCCACCAACAGTCTGGGCAAATGGAGAGTGTTAAAATCAGCTTAAAGTAAGCTCAGAAAGACTCTCTCCCCAGTGATCTATAATTCATGCCGCTTCTCCTCCACTCCCACAGGGGAGCAGAGCAGGCTCTTGCTGAGTAATAAATATATTCACAGATAACATCACCAAATCCTTAACAACCTCAAACATGAAAAACGAGGCTTTAAAACAACATTATGAACAACACCAGAAATAGTGAAGTAAAGCAAATAGCATCTTGGAGTCAGGACATGCAATGACTAAATTCCCAATGTTAAGCATACTGTCACCACAAGAATGTTTGAATTTCCATAGAGTTTCATGCTGGGGGATGAAAGAATCTGCTCCAAGAATTGGCCAATATAGAAAAACTATGTCTTGGAAGATAGCTGGAGAACACATGCCTGAATCTATTCTGTGTCTGTCTTACCATCAATGTCAGGGAATATTTATTGAAATCTCGGAAAGTATTTAGACATTTGCAAACAAGTGCAGTAAAAAGCACAGAGAAGATGCAGTCCTTTCCCCTTAGGACATTTCACTCAAAAATGTGCCTTTCTCTAGGCCGACAGCACTTGTATTTTTCTTTCTCCAACATGGGGATTCTTCGCATCCACACTGCAAATGAGGATTCAATTGATGAGATTTAAGTGTGTCTCTGCAGAAATGGAGAAGGAAGCAGGCTTGATGAATATTACAAAAATGTTCCCACTAGAGGAAATTTCAGGAATCATGAACCATAGAAGGAGAATTGGATGCAGCCAAGGATCACGAGATCAAGTATCATGGATGCAGGGCAGATAATATCCATGGAAAGACAGGCTCTGCCCTTTTCTGCCTGAAGTATGAGGCCCTCTCTGTTTGTCTCTCATTTTTATAGAACCAGGAGTTCACAGAAATATTTTTCTACTTCAAGAAAATCTGCTGGCAGAGGTTCCCACGTGGAGCAGCATGTTAAGGATCCAGGACTGCAGAACAATTTCCACCCCTGGCCAGGGAATTTCTACATGCCAAAGATGAAGCCAAAAAAAAAAAGAAAGAAAGAAAGAAAGAAAATCCATTAGATAAATGCTAACCAATCTTTGGTATCAGTGGAATGCACAGAGCAAAGTGACAGAGATGGATCAAAGTTTTGTGAAATCTAAAACTTACACAAAGTTAGAGGCTCCTTTAAGAAAAAAATACAAAATAACGAATGCAATATTAGGTCAAGGGGCTTGCCATAGCAAGGCCCTGATGTGTGAGATTCCTTACTTCTGCGATATGTGTACCTCTGCTCAAGGAGGCAGCCTTTCCTCAACTCCAGCTCATTGTTATCCTTAGGAAAATGGGCCAGAGTGGCCAGATCTTCTGATGTTTTAAGAATAACCAGAAATAGGGATGTTTCTGAGAAATACCCCCCCCCTTAAGAATATTGATAAGAAATGCAAACTTTAAAAAACTCTTCAGAAGACTCAGCTTTTGGTCATCACTCTGGCACATCTGGCAAAATGAGGTCAAAGAAAGGTTGTTGCGCAAATTACTCCAGCTCTCAACTTCACACTCTGGTGGGGGGCTGGCTGAACTGGAGCAGTGGCCTACCTGTGAAATGCCTGGAGCTCAGATGATGATTTGGGGTGAGAAGCTTGAGAAGAGGTTACAAACATACAGAAAATGTTGGAAGATAGTGGCAGAAGGAGATGACAGATTGAATGTGGGAGGAGAAAGAAAACCTACTTCCAGATCTCTTTCTTTGGAAATCAATTAAATTATGGCACCTCGCACAGTGATTTGCTAGCTGGAGTGCATGGAAGACTTTAAAGCAATCTTTCTAAAAACGTGGTCCATAGACCACCTGATCTAGAATAACCCCTGTGCTTGTGAGAATGTAGTTATCTGAGCGTAAACCCTGGAAGTCATGTGCGAGTCTCTGCAAGTGGGAGTCTCTGCAAGTGGGGCTCGAGAACAGTCGCTTTAACAAGGACCGGGTAATTCTTAGGCAAAGTGATATTTGAGAAACTGGAAAGATGCTTTATTTATTTATTTATTTATTTATTTTAATCTGGCCAAGAGCTGCCTACAGAAGGAAATAGATGCACAGGAAGCTTCCAGATGTCCAGTTATCAGAATTGGTACTTCTAGAAGGTATCAATAAGTCAGTACCCAGTCATTACCGCCTTTTTTGTGGCCTGAATACTTTTAGTTCTGAACTTGAATGGTTCTCCAAGCTGCCAAACAGAATGAGCCACTGACACTTTCAGAAATCCATGTAAGCTGAACAAGCCACATTCCTGAAGATTTGACCTTCTGACTTCCTCCCTGACATCCTTGCTGACACATCACAATCTCAGCTGTATTTTGTTGACACTTAGCAGATGAAGTGTCCTGAAAGCCCAAAGTCTGCTTTACATAAATTACAGAATGCTTACTAAGGACAGTGTCAATACCGGGGCCTTCCTGTTAACACATTCTTCATTAGATTAACTTCGTGAGTCTTGTGTGAAAGAAAAGTCCCCAGGTGTACCTGTGCTGCTGTAAGAATGTGGGTCCACATGGCAAACAAAGCAAAGAAACCCCTTTCTCAAAATATCTCAACTGTGCTACCATGTGCCCTTGAACTTAGAGCCTGTGGGTCTGCACTTCCCTACTTAACATGAATGATTTGACATCATCTGTATCCACATGTTTTTCTCTCTCAGAAGTTTAACTCCTTAAGAGGAGAGAACACATTTTATTTAATAAGAAGTCAACCAGTTGGGGGTGGGGGAAGGGAAGCTGTGATTATGGTCTGTGAAGAAGGGAAGATAACATCAGATGCCGAGGAACTGCAAGGGCAGATTACAGCCTGACAAAGGCAGATGCTGGGGAGGAGCCGCTGTCTGGCTCATTGGGGCTCTTTACGTAATCCTGAGATAAGACAGAGCCCACACACAGAGGTAATCTGCAGAGTTTACAGCACTGGCAGGCTCAAAGCTTAACCTAAGACTTTATTATTATTTTTTTTTCTTTTTAGGGCTGCACCCGAGGCATATGGAGGTTCCCAGGCTAGGAGTCGAATCGGAGCTGCAGCCACCAGCCTCGCCACAGCCACAGTAATACCAGATCTGAGCCACGTCTGCAAGCTTTACCTCAGCTCATGTCAGCACCAGATCCTTAACCCACTGAGCAAAGCCAGGGATCGAACCTAGGTTCTCGTGGATATTAGTCAGATTCCTTTCCGCTGACCCACAACAGGAACTCCTGGCAGGCTCAAATCTAAATATCCTTTCCTACCCTTACTAGGACTCACTGCATTCTCCTCACCATCTGTGCTATCTTTTCTCAGGATTCATCTATTAGCCCTTTCTGGTTAATAGGTATCTCTGTTCTTAGATTTATTTCTGGACTCTGCTTTCCTCATTCTCCTCCTCCCCTGGATAATTAGAGAAGGAGCTGGCAGGTAACATCTCCTAGTTCCACTTGCTCCCAATGGCCATCTCTCCTGCACCCTGTCGTGCAGGGCCCAGATGGGATGAGTAGGCAGTATTTAAAGGAAATTGGGAAGGGAACAGGGAGATGTGAAGGATATATCATGGCTGAAGGTCCCCCCCAACCACATCTATATCTCAGTCAAGGAATAATAAGAACACCATATTACATGTTGGTATCACTTTCCATATGGTGAAAAATGACAGGTTTTGATGTCCTGTGTTTTGATTAGCATCTTGAATAAATGATGCTGCAAAGTTATAATTTTCAAGCTGGCCAAGAAGCTACTAAAAATGTGCCGGCTCTCTGGTTCTCCTTGTAGAAGTAAAGAAAATACACAGTCAATTCAGACTTTTAAATAGATTGTCCTTGTCTTACAACTCTCTTTTCCAAAAATGTTTCTTTAAAAAGAAAACCTAAACATGGTCTGTAAGTCTGTTTCTTTCACTTAGAGTTACCAAAGGGGACAGGATTGGGGGGGTGGGGTGGGAGGGATGGACTAGGGGTTTGGGATTGGCACACACACAGTAAGGTATATGGAATGAGTGACTAATGGGGACCCTCTGTATAGCACAAAGAAGTCTACCCAATATTCTGTGATAATGTGTGAGAGAAGAATCTGAAAGATAATGGATATGTGTGTATGCATGACTGAATTGATTTGTTGTACAGCAAAAATTATCACAATTTTGTAAATAAACTATACTTCAATAAACCTTAAAAAAAAAGAGAGAGAAAAAAACCTAAGCATTTATTTTCACCGATCATCTTCCTTCCAACTCTGCCACTGCCTAGAACTGATGTCAAGAGTTCTAGTGATTATTGTCTCTAGTTTCCTGACTGGTGTCCTCTGTCCAGTATTGTCTGCCTTCAATCCACCTTCTCCAGTAGGTGACTATTGTCACAGTTTCCTGACTGGTGTCCTCTGTCCAGTACTGTCTGCCTTCAATCCACCTTCTCCAGTATCACCAGAGTGAACTTCCAAGACTCTGACCCTTGCCTAGTGGTTTGAAGAGCACTATATCTCTTAAGTAAATTGAATCCTTGGTTAAAACCTTCTCTCTGGGAAAACTTAGGTCCTTATGGCATTACTGGTGTATTATTCCAAGCCTCCATAAATTCTTCCTGAAAATTTATTTAAAGGGGGGAACATTTCCCAACAAGCATTATGAGGCTGAAATGACCTAGATATCGAAAGCTAACAGGACCATTTTAAGGGAGGGAAATCATAGATCTATCTCTCTGAGGAACATAGATACAAAAAAAAAAAAAAAAATCCCTCCCCCCAAAATTTAGTAAATAAAATCTAGCTACAAATAAAAAAAGATAATACAAGACAACTAAGTTGGATTTACTCCAGGAATGCAAGATTGATGTAACACTTTAAAAAAAAAAATCAATCAAGCATATTAACAGACCAAAAAAAGAAAAATCATATCATCACATCAATGAGTACAGAAAAAAGTTTAAAATTCCTTTACAGTAACAAATTGTTAGTAATAAGAAATTATTAGTAAACTATGAATAGGAGGCAACTTCTTAATCTATATCTACAAATATGGAGCATATGTCATACTTAATGGGGTTATATTGAAAGTGTTTCCCTGGAGATGAAGAATGAGACAAGAATTTCTGCTGTCACTACACTTATTCAACGTTTTACTGGAGGTACTACTGGCTAGTACAAAAGGCACCATTAAAAAATAAAAGGTTGAAAAGTAAGAACTACCATTTTGTTTACATACAACATTATTACGTATCTAGAGAATAAAAAAGAATCTTCAGATAAGTTAACATTTATTGGCATTAATAAGTGAATTTAGAACTACGGATGTGTAAGGTTAATCAACTGTAGTTTTACACACCAGCAACAATGAAATTCTAAAAGGACAAATGATACCATATTCACTAATACCAAACACCACCATAGAAATAAATCTAATGAAAGTTATGGAGAAACCTCCAAATAAAGCTATAAATATTGTTGAGGGAAATTAAAGAAGACAAATAAATGGAGAGCTATAACATATTTACCAAAAGAAGGCATTAGGAGTAAGAAAAGGCAAGCCACAAAGTACAAGAAGATTTGAAGTTCAGATATTCAAGAAAGGACATATTAGGAAAGTATAGACATTTTATAAATAGATACAAAAAGGATGTGAAACACAATTTCAAAATATGAGCAAAAAGCTCAAATGAGCACATCACCTATGAAGATGTCCAAAAGACACATAAGCTTTTGAAAAGGTGCTCAGCCTTGGTATTTGTTAAAGAAATGAATATACAATTAGACACCACTAAAATCCACAGACTGGAAAACATCTGAAAGAGTTTTTAAAAATTGTTGGCGAGAGTCTGTAGTAATTTGAACTCTTACAGACTGCTGACAGGGTTCTACAACTTTTGAAAACTGGCTGTCTTACTGTGCATAGCCTATGCCCCATCAATTCTATTTCTCAGTATGTAACAAACAGAAATGCACACATACACACATGAAAAACCTGTGCAAGGATGTTCTTAGCAACATCACTGAAAATAGCCAGAAATGGAAAACAACTCAATTTATCAAGAAGAGCATAAATTAATAAATTGAGGCATATTCATAACTCAATCTCAAATACCCGTCTCACAAACATAATTTTGAGATTAAGAGGTTACACGTAAAAAAGCACATATTCTATATCCTCATTTTCATACAATTTTAGAGGCAATGCTAATACATATTAGTGACCTGGGGAGGGCCATAACGAGGATTCTGAGGTGTTGAAAGTATCTTCTTGGCTTGAATGATGGTTAAATGGATGTGACCACTTTTTAAAACTTCGTCGAGCTGTGTGCTCATGCTCTTTGTACATTCCTAATGTTAATTTGTCTTAACAAATTAGACTGGGTGACTTAAACAACACACATTTACTTCTCACAGCTCTGGAGGCAAGGAAGTTCAAAATCAAGGCTTGGCAGATTCCTGTCTGGTTGAGGGCCCACTTCCTAGTTCACAGAGGGCATCCTCTCACCATGCCTCACATGGTGGAAGAATCCAGACTGCTCTCTGGGACTTCTCTTATGAAGGTATTAACCCCACAGCCTGAGGCCTCCACCCTCATGACATAATCAGTGCTGAAGGCCCCCACCTCCTAACTCAGACACACTGAGAATTAGGTCTCAGCAAATGAATTGGGGAGGGGGGGAGGTTGAAGTAGGGGGTGGGAGGGTGAAGGGGGTGACAAAAACATTCGATCCAACTTTTTTTTTTTTTGGTCTTTTGTCTTTTTGGGGCCGCACCCACGCAGCATATGCAGGTTTCCAGGTCCAATCAGAGCTGTAGCTGCTGGTCTACGCCAGTCACAGCAACACTGGATTCGCCTCCTCTGCGACCTACACCACAGCTCAGGGTGACTCCGGATCCTTAACCCACTGAGAGATGCCAGGGATCGAATCCACAACCTCATGGTTCCTAGTCGGATTCGTTTCTGCTGCGCCACGAGGGGAATTCCTCAACTTTATTCAAAAGAAAAATATCGCTCTTTTCAAAGTGACCACTTTAGACTCCCTAGAAGTAAATGATGGCTTTAAAAAATGCAGTAGGTAGAGACTAGGGGATAGAAGCCAAATTGAAGTAGGTTACAGAGTGAATAAAGAGTGCAAAACTGGAAACGGGGTATGAAGTCACTCGAGATTTTTGATAACAGGTGAGAAGAGGAAAAATAAGGCCACAAAACAGATGATCAAGGAGCGCTTGTTGCCATGATTATTTGGTTTTGTTTTTTTTAAGGTGGGAGATTAAATGAGAATATTTGCTGACTCTTCCTCCCAGCAACATCACACACCAACTCTAGAGAAAAGGCAGCCTTGGGCGGCTGGGGGTGGGAGTGGGGGTGGGGGAAGGGCACGAGAGGAGGAAGCGCAGAGAATTGTGGGAAAGAAAGGGAGGCCAGGAACAGAGGGCTAGCGCAGGTGCAGTTTCAGCCAATTCAAAGCTTTACAGGGAAGGAAAGTCTGGTTGCAACCACTTCTTTTGAGAGGTTTAGTTTCAATAACCTATTAAGTTTCCTTATCTTTTATTTCACAATAGAAGTTTTACTCCAAGGATATTTAAAGACAAATCCAGAGGCCTGGGGCATAATTTTAATGAAATTTTCCTAGGGGTAAAGAGTGAGTGGAACCTCTATCCACCTCCACAGCTACCAAATAAATTGATCAGAATCTCTGAGGGTGAAGCCTGGGTATCTTTACTTTACCAATTCTCCAGATTATTCTGATAGGCAGCCAGACCTGAGAAACATGGGGCTAGGGGTACACTTTATCTGTTATCATGTGTTGAGCTATCTCCTTACAAGCTCTCTGATACTAAGAACCAGAGGCAGGTAGCTGGTTACAAAGGCCCACTTACCAGGCTATAAGAACATAACATTCTAGACATTTTAGATGGCAAAAGCCAACTGTGTGTGCATATGCGTATGTGCACACATGCCTTTAAGATAATTATTTTGTGCCTATCCTGTTTTTTTGTTTGTTTGTTTGCTTTTTGTGTTTTGTCTTTTTAGGACCACACCCATGGCACATGGAGGTTCCCAGGCCAGGGGTCAAATCTGAACTGTAGCCACTGCCCTATGCCACAGCCACAGCAATGAGCGATCCAAGCTGCGTCTGTGCGTCTACACCACAGCTCACGGCAACACCAGATCCTGAACTCACCCAGTAAGGTCAAGGATCGAACCCGAGTCCTCATGAATACTCACCGGGATTGTTAACCACTGAGCCACAATGGAACTCCTTTTCTGGTTTATGAAGTCCATTCATCAACAGGGTCTCACCCAATCATCACGGATCCTTAATGGAAAAGTCCTATTAGTGATGTCTGCATTCTGCAGATGAGGACAATAAGCCTCTTTGAGGAAAAAATGAGATCATCTGTCCAGTTGCACTGGTTTGGCCCTGCCCAAGTGCCACCAGGCAAAGGCCTAAGGGGGCCGAGATGGAGCCTATGCACAGCTCTCAAGCTTCTGCATGGAGCTCTACGTGCCCTCAGGAATGGTGAGTTTTTCTAATTCACACAAAGGTGTTGTCTGTGCCAGGAGCACCCCCCAATTTGGAGGGTGGAATACAAGAGCCTGAAAGAGCCTTCTCCATCACCCTGTGCTATAATGTCTGTCATCGACCCCCTTCCCCACCCCAGTGTCTCGTGGCCCTTTAGCACTGAAGGACAGGAGCTTGTACACACCCTGGCTAGCAGGTTCTTCCTTGCAGTGTCAGCCCCCCACCCACCCATCTCCCCTACCACCACCACAGTCAGGGTCAAGGAGCAGACCAAGGCATTGTGGTTGGTCGGGAACACTGGTCCAAGAGTCAAAGGCTCTGGGCACACTTCCAGGCCCCCAATGACCAGGAGACTAAGCAACATGTTTAATTTCTCTAGATTTCCATTTCCCCAGCTGCCTCACCTCTACTTCTAACAATCTGTATGTTAAAACTTATTATTAGCTTCCTAAAGCTGTGTCCACTGAATCCCAAGTCTTCATTGGAAGAAACAGGGAGTGACTGCTGGTCCTACTTTAAGAGACTTTCAGCTCTGTTAGAGAAAATGCTTCATCTCCTCAGTGCTAAAATAAGAAATTCATCTAATTTCAGTATCCCCAGGGGTGAGATATATAGAATCTAAATAAAGGTTAAGCTCAGAATGATAGTGATATCTTTTTCTTTCCTTTCTTTCCATTTTTTTTAAGTTGTGAAAGTAATCCAACCTAATTAAACCCAGAGTATGGCATTTATAGTTTATGTATTCAGATTTATGGAACATACAATTTAAAATCTTAAAGTCCTGAAAATGGATTTTTCTTGTCCTCCTTCTTCCTTCCCCACTTTGAGGTAATGACAGGCCTTTCCCAGCCTCTCTCTCTCTCTTTCTCTCTCTCTCTCATTCTGTGGAGAGGTCACAGTGTTGCCTCTGGCATAATGTTCTTCCTCAGCCACCAACCAAGGAAATAATCCATGAGCACAAGACTGTGCTGTTCCTTGGCTCCAGGGCTGGAGTAATTCAGAAGGACTGAGTCTGGCCATCCCTGGATCTCCTAACAAAGAGCATCAGTGGGCACAGAGAAAGATGCTGGCTCAAAACCATATTCTTTAAGTGTAAAAATATTGAACCAGGTATCTCACTTTTCACCATGGACAAACTGGATAGCACAGTGCAGTCTTGCCTCTGGGAAGATTTTCTGACAGTGATTCAACCCTAGTTATAAATGCACAGTTGCACAGCATTTAAAAATAATACTGTGTGTCTTTTGACACGTCTAAATTTTAAGCAGCTTAGGCCTCTCACTTTAAATGCCCATTGCTATTACGATGCTAATAATACCACCAAGTTCAAAATGATTCCAAAATGGCGCATCTGCTTTGGAAAGCATTCTGGCAGCTCATCAAAAGGTTAAATGTAGACTTATCCTACAATGCAGCAATTCTACTCTAAGATGACCAACCAAGAGAAGTGAAAACATATGTCCACATAAAACTTGTACATAGACATTCACAGCAGCATTATTCATAATGGTTAAAAAGTAAAAGCAACCCAGATATCCATCAACTGGTGGACGGATAAATAAAATATGATGTATCTATACAATGAAGCATTATTTAGCAATAAAAAGGGATGGATTACTAATAGATGCTGTAATATGAATGGACATTATGCCAAATAAAAGATGCTCATCACAAAAGTTTACATATTACATGACCTGTTTATATTAAGTGTCCAGAATAGACAAATTCATAGAAGCAGAAAGTAGATTAGTGGTCTCCTAGGGCTGGGGGCAGGGGAAAAGGGAGAGAAAAGGGATTACAGTGACGGTTGCATAAATCGGCGAATACACACACAGCCAATGAATTGTCCATTCTCAGTGGGGGAATTGAAAGTTATGTGAATTATACCTTAAGATTTTGTTTGTTTGTTCTGTTTTTTAGAGCCCCAGGTGGGGCCTATGGAAATTCCCAGGCTAGGGGTCAAATTGGAGCTACAGCTGTTGCCAAACCACAGCCACAGCAACACCGGATCCAAGCCGTGTCTGCAACCTACACAAGAGCTAATGGCAATGTCAGATCCTTAACCCCTGAGGCCAGGGATCGAACCTAAATCTTCATGGATCCAATTTGGGTTTG
Source organism: Phacochoerus africanus (assembly GCF_016906955.1). Classification (NCBI taxonomy): domain Eukaryota; kingdom Metazoa; phylum Chordata; class Mammalia; order Artiodactyla; family Suidae; genus Phacochoerus; species Phacochoerus africanus. Next base: position 207,350,460 of record NC_062545.1, read on the forward strand.
TTACTGCTGAGCCATGATGGGAGCTCCCTTAGGATGTTGTTTTTAAATTGACTCCAGGAGTTCCCTGGTGGCCTGGCAGGTTAAGGAGCCAGCATTATCACTACTGTAGCTCAGGTCACTGCTTTGGCATGAGTTTGATCCCTGGCATGGAACTTTCTCTTCCTAAGGCCCGGCCAAAAGTAAATATATAAATAATAACAAAGTGACTCTACTGCAGCAAACTGATAGTGGAATTGAGATGGAATCTCCAATCCAACAGGAGTGCCTAATTGTTCTTTAGAACCTGTGCTATCCCTGTCTAAGGCTCTAGTTCTTTAGTTTAGAAAATATCAACTCCCAAGTCTGCTGCGGGCAATGCTTGATTGTAAAATATCAAAGGCAGGGGCCTCTAAAATGGGATGGAACCATGTGAGACCATCCAGTCCAATCTCTGCCTCAGAGCAAGATCCTGACTAAACCCAGGAATAGAAATAAGGCTCCCTGGCCTCGTAACAAGGAGATCAAGTCTCAGAGTTCCTGTTGTGGCTCAGCAGGTTAAGAACTGGACTAGTGTCCATGAGGATGCAGGTTCAATCCCTGGACTTGCTCAGTGGATTAAGAATCTGGCATTGCTGTGAACTGTGGTGTAGGTCACAGACGTGGCTCTGATCCAGCGTTGCTGTGGCTATGGTGTAGGCCAGCAGTTACAACTCTGATTCTACCCCTAGCCTGGGAACTTCCATATGCCACGGGAGCAGACCTAAAAAGAAAAAGAAAAAAAAAAAAAAAGCAGCAGCTCAAGTCTCATAGTTAGGAGCCTCTCTTTGCAAAATTGTATGGTGCTGAGCCGTATATCATGCCTGAATATCACAGAAGCAGAAGACAAAGACTTTACAAATGATAGGATATTGAGAAAAGGGGAAATAAAGAGACAAGTAGTAATATGGAATTGCCGCCTAGGGGCTGGAGGAGAGAGAGGCTGTTAGCAGAAATACAAAGGGGCCACAGATCTGTGCATAAGCTGGAAGCGACAATACCATCTGGTAAGATCAATCTGGGGGTGCTTCAGGACATCGGGGCAGCGACCTCTAGCAGGCAGTTAGACATGCAAGAATGAAGGCAGAGCTAAAGGCCAGAATTTTGCTGTTGTGGGATAATCCTTCATCTGCTTATTTAGGTATCCAACCACTCATTGAATGAATATTTACTGAGTCCTAAGCACAATATTATGCTCGTGCTGGGGAGACAGAGATAAGGGTAACACAGTTCTGCCCTCTGGGGTCTTACAGCCTCCTGGTCCAAGAGGGTCACGGTCCTTGGACCCAGGGTGCCCCTTTGCCCCTAGTAATATATAAGACCTGAGAGATTTCAGAATGCCTACTGGGACATCATGAAATCTTGGCAAATAGGCAAGAAAATTATCCTTACCCTACACAGATGGAAAAACGAAGGCTTAAGGGACTTATTCCAGGTCTCTCAGTGGGTGGCAAAGCTGCACTAGAACCCAGGTCTTCTGATTCCTGTCTGATCTCATTGCATGGCTACTTGAAAACCAACATTCAGGAGTTCCTGCTGTGGCACAACAAATTGGCAGAGTCTTGGGAGCAATGGGATGGAGGTTCGATCCCTGGCCTAGCACAGTGGGTTAAGGATTCAGCGTTCCCAAAGCTGCAGCTTGGATCTGATCCCTGGCCTGGGAACTCCATATACTGCGCAGCCCATGGGCCCCCGCACATCCCCCCCTCCGCCGCAACCCTCGCAACAAATTCCCACCAAAACCCAACAATCAGGAAAGTGAAACACCCAGTGCCCTCAGTGCTGCAGCATCGTGCTACAGACAGGGAACTTGTTTGTAAGCACATGAAAAAGTGTGGTGGCAGCATTTACTGGCATGTCATCTCTGTGACACCTGGACAAGGCTGTTTTGGCAGGAGCAAGGTCAACCAGGTCGTCCCGATGCAGGTGACAACTCAGTTGCTCTGACCCAGCGTGCACCCCCGGAGGTGGTTTCGGAGCAGCCGCTCAGTCATCCAACTCCCCTGACTACATAGCTGGCTGGCCAGGAATCTATCATCAAAAAACCAACACACTGGTACAGACACTGCACACTGGCTTGTCCAACCCCTTGCCCTCCTCCTCCCTGGCCGTGTTCTGACCAATGGGGTATAAATGGAAGTCATGTATAGAGATCCTAGGAAAGCTTTTGGATGTGGGGTGTAAGTTCTGCCTAGTTTCCCCTTCCCCCTTTCTCCTTTGAATCTTGCATCCATGTGGAAAAGCCTAGGGCAATCACAGCAGCACTGCACCTGATACTACGGAACCACTGGACCAATGCCAGCAGCCAGGTGCCTCCACATTGCCTTTTGTATGAGAAAATAATCCCCTGCTGTTTTAAACCACCAAAAACAAATTCTGTAGCAGATATTCCTGATTGATACAATGTGTGATGCTTGGAAACAGATATATTCAAATCCTGACTAGTTGAAAAGCGGGTTTCCTGACTTCGTAACTCTGAGTCTCCTCATATGTAAAGTAAAGGCTAAAGTAAGGGAATTATAAAGGTCCTCAGCATGTTATCTGACACATAGTATTAGCTCCTTTCCCTTAAGAATCCTGAATTTGTTGTTTTGATAATTTCGTTCCTTTTGTCTCCCCTTCCTTATATATACTAACTTGTTAAGAAACTGTCAATGGGAGTTGCCGCTGTGGTCAGTGGTAATGAACCCGACTAGTACCCATGAGGACACAGGGTTCAATCCTTGGCCTCACTCTGGGTTAAGGATCCAGTGTTGGTGTAGGTCACAGACACAGCTTGGATCCTGTGTTGCTGTGGCTGTGGCATAGGCCAGCAGGTGCAGCTCTGATTCGACCCCTAGACTGGGAACTTCCATATGCTGTGGGTGCAACCCTAAAAAAAAAAAAAAAAAAAAAAAAGAAGAAAGAAACTGTCGATGATTTCTAAAAATGAGTGTTTAGCAAAAAGACAAAAAAAAAGAAAAAAAGAAAAATGTGTTTAGATATATTTTAGCTTATGAATTTCCCACATTTTAGAAAACATACAATGTATCTCCCCATTTTGATATATTGTACAAATATTTCTGATAGATGTACCTTTCATCTTTAGTGAATTTTTTTTAGTCTCTTGTCTTTTTTTTTTTTTTTTTTTACACCCGCAGCATATGTAGGTTCCTAGGCTAGGGGTCCAATTGGAGCTATAGCTGCTGGCCTAGCTGGAGCTATAGCTGCTTGCCTAGCCAGAGCTATAGCAACACCAGATCCATGCAGCGTCTGCAACCTACACCACAGCTCATGGCAACACAGGATCCTTAACCCACTGAGCGAGACCAGGGATCAAAGCCTCAACCTCATGGTTCCTAGCCGGATTCGTTTCTGCTGAGCTATGACAGGAACTCCTAATGAATATTAATTAAAGCAAGATAATATTAAAAAATACAGAAGCAGCTACTAAGCATTTCTTGAAAAGCCTCTCTTAGACGAGATCTCATGCTAAATATATCAAACGCTAAAAAGATAGTGACAAAAGATGTGATTCTTCCTCGAGATGCTTGATTTCTAGCAGAGGTAATAAAAGTTTTTAAAAAGTTTAATAGGGAGTGGAAATAAAACAACTAAAGGCAAAAATCTCATTATAAGTTTCAAATAAGAGTTAAATATTTCACTGTAAAAAAATCATATTTTTATACTGACAAATTGTATGCATACAAATTACTTACCTCCAAATCCAACTACTGAAATCCAAAGTTTTCTTTCATTCTAGAAGGAAGCTGCACTTCTCATTTTGAGAGTATTGTAGCATAGCAGTTAAGTATATAGCCTCTGGGGGAGTTCCCACCCTGGCTCAGGGGAAACGAATCTGACTGGCTTCCATGAGGATGCAGGTTCGATCCCTGGCCTTGCTCAGTGGGTTAAGGATCCAGCGTTGTCATGAGCTGTGGTATAGTTCACACACCAGGCTCATATCTGGTATGGCTGTGGCTGTGGTTATGGCCTGTGGTTACAGCTCCAATTCAAACCCTAGCCTGGGAACCTCCATACGGCATGGGTGTGGCCCTAAAAAGACATAAATAAATAAATAAATAAATAAATAAATAAATAAATAAATAATAAGAGTATAGCCTCTGGTCTAAGCTTTAATACTTAGTACATCATATGTTCTTGGCTGAGTCATGTAATATTTCTGTCCCCATGTTCCCTGTCTGTAGAATGGGTATAATTATGGTACTTTACTTCAAGAGATCATTATAAAGATTAACTGAGTTTTGAAGGATACCTGATCCCTACTATGCACTGTATATAGGCCCATAAAAAATATCTATTTTCCAGGATAGAAAATATCCTGCAATTTATCCTTATTTTTCAAATATCTCAGATACCTGAGGGTTTCTTTATCACCTTTGATCTATAAAAACATGCTAGTAGCTTCCCAGAGGTTTGGGGACTTGATATTCCCCTATTTCTGGTTGATTTTTAGTGATCTTTCCTCCCCAGGTCCCTAGAGTCAAAAAGGGCTAGGTCGGGAGCTGTCGGTTGAGTGCTGATAGTTGCTGGGGCCCTTGAGAAAATATGGAAACAGTAAAAAAACAAAACAAAACAAAACAAAAAAACAGGGTTCACAGTGACAGGAAAGCCAGAGGGGAGATGCCATCGTCTGTCCTGCCAGAGCCAGCTCTGCACAGGGGCTGAGGTGGACCTTGCACCAGGTTCAGACCCAGAGAAAGGCAAGATCTGGGCTTGGTCAGCTCTCCATCTGTTCCCAAACCACAGGCGGCTCCAGGTCTCTTTATTTTTCTTTCCATGGTGCCTTCGTGCACCTGTCTCAAGGTGACCCCAGCCTGGAAACCGTTATGAAGCAGCAGCCATCCCTCCCGCCTGGAAGCACTCAGCTGCCCTGCCCACCATCACCTTCACGGGGCAGCAGGAACACATCCCTCCAGCCTCTTAAACTAGGATGGTCTGACTTAGGAACCCTGAGATAGGCAATTAAAGAGAGATATTGGGAGTTCCCGTCGTGGCGCAGTGGTTAACGAATCCGACTAGGAACCATGAGGTTGCGGGTTCGGTCCCGGCCCTTGCTCAGTGGGTTAAGGATCCGGCGTTGCCGTGAGCTGTGGTGTAGGTTGCAGACGCGGCTCGGATCCCGCGTTGTTGTGGCTCTGGCGTAGGCCGGTGGCTACAGCTCCGATTCAACCCCTAGCCTGGGAACCTCCATATGCCGCGGGAGCGGCCCAAGAAATAGCAACAACAACAAAAAAGACAAAAAAATTTTTTAAATTAATTAATTGTTTTTAATTAATTTAAGTTTGAAGGATAAGGTTGCATGTGCTGTGTGTTCCTGCCCCCCGGTGTCCATTGCCATTATTGACACAAGTATTTTATTTGTAAAGAACAGCACTCTGGTGGTGCCTTCCTGACACTGCCCCCAACTCCCCGCTTTTTAGGGCCACACCCATAGCATATAGAGGTTCCTAGACTAGGAGTCCTATCTGAGCTAAGCCACATCTGTGACCTACACCACAGTTCACAGCAAGGAAAGATCCTTAACCCACTGAGTGAGGCCATGATCAAACCTGCAACCTCATGGTTACTAGTCAGATTTGTTTCCTCTGCACCACAGTGGGAACTCCCTGACTTTAATTTTGATGAAAATAGTTTGGTTTGTTCGATGTTTAATGAATTCTGACTATCTTCCTTCACTGAATATTTGAGCCTACATATCAAGGGAAGACAAAACAGAACCAAAACAGTGATCCTGCATATCAAGGGGAGACAAAACAGAACCAGTCAAGCCTGGAGGTGAGCATTGGGTGACCCAAGGAGTTTCCTATAACCCCATCCTACCCCAAATTCAGAATTTTCTGAAGGTCTGAGAATTCTTATGCAGAACAGAACATCCAAGTAATGCCTAATGATCTTTGATCCACTTTTGTGGTCACAGATATGCTGGGAGAATGTATGAAGAAGTCGAGTCATAAAGTGATTAGAAAATATGCTTCAAATTTCACAACATATCCATTATTAGAAAAATGCAGATTAAAACTAAAATGAAGTATCACATCATACAAGTCTGAATGGGAATCATTTAAAAGTTTACAAGTAACAAATGCTGGAGAGGGTGTGGAGAAAGGGAACCCTCCTACGGTGTTAATGGGAATGAAAATTGGTATAGCCACTGTGGATAACAGTATGGAGGTTCCTCAAAAAACAAAAAAATAGAATTACCTTAAGATTCAGCAATTCCACTTCTGGACATATATCTGGACAAAACTATAACTCAAAAAGATACATGCACCCCTATGTTCATAGCAGCACTATTTGTAATAGCCAAGATTTGGAAGCAACCTAAATGTCAATAACAGATGAAGCAATAAAGAAGATGTGGTATAAATAAACAATGGAGTATTACTCAGCCATAAAAAAGAATGAAATATTGCCATTTGCAGCGACATGGATGGACCTAGAGATTACCACACTAAATGAAATTAGAAAGAGACAGACAAATATCATATGATTTCATTTATACATGGAATCTAAAATATGACACAAATGAACTTATTTACAAAATAGAAATGGACTCACAGACTTTGAAAACAAACTTTTGGTTACCAAAGAGGAAAAAAGAGGGAGGAGGGATAAATTAGGGGTTTGGGATTAGCAGAAGCAAACAACTATATATAAAATAGATAAACAAGAGCCTACCATAAAGCACTGGAAACCATATTCAATATCCTATCATAAAACATAATAAAAAATAATATTAAAACAAATATATGTATATATTTTAAAAACTTAACACTTTGCTGTATACCAGAAACTACACAACGTTATAAATCAATTATACTTCAATACAATTTCAAAAAATTTTTCACAGCAAATCTTTAGGAAAATCATTGCTAAAAGTTGGGTCTTTTGACCACCTGTGGAAACTCATATACTTTTAAAAAGTCAGTATATTTTTATTTATCCTTTTGGAGTTGTAACTCACAGTTCATAGTATGTTAAGTGCTGCTCCTCATCTTGCCCTCTCCTTATCCCCTCAAAATAATACTAATAGTGCCTGTCACTTATTGAAATGTAAGTGCTTTTATTCATGATCTGACTTGACCTTTACAACAGCCCCATGAGTGATAGTATCCTCATTTTACAGAGAAGTTAGGTAATAGGCCCATAGTCACACAGCCATGAGAGGCAGAATTATATCTGATATTGAGTTTGTCTAGCTCTGAAACCTACGTATTTAATTAACTACCATGCTACATTGTCTTTTTTAGAAAAATTAAGAGGGGGAAGGAAATCAAACAGTTTTTGAAGGCAATTAAATCAAAATACTGTTTTACTTCTTTGGGGAGAATTTTAGATTCTATGGTGTGACAAACCCACTTGTTGCAGTTCCTATGTCAGTCTTTACTTTTTCAAGGGCAACTTGGTATAGTGGATAAACTCTTCTCCAAACTTCAATTATATAATTACTACAGATGCATGATAGTAACTTAGAACTAATATTTAAGGCTTCCTGCAATTAAAGTATTACAATAATAATTTAACCCTTTCATGGGGCAGTGGGGATGCCTATCCCTCATCCAGTCCCAATTCATTTGCCTAAAGGTGCCTCCTTTTCCATGTATCTTTGTTTTCAGAGGTTTCCAAATTCTCATGTAAAATTTCATGGCCTTTGAAAAAACAATGAAAAAAAATTAAGACAGTCGAAACACAGAAATTTTTAAAAGTCTCTATGGTGTGAGGAAACACTTATAAACACACACACATAATTTCACTTCAAAGAAACTTTTGAAAGAATTTTGAAATGGAAATACCTTTTATTCAAGCCTGCCATCTTGAGGTCAGTTAGAGAAATACTCAGTCTTTTGAGGGAATCAATACCATGTAAAGTCTGTAACATTTTTAAAAAAGAGCATAAGCATTCTCATTTGGAATGTGAATATTTTAATTGTGATAATAAGTAAAAAAGCCTGAATTACTCTCAGAAAACACGACTCCAAAGGTTTCCACCATCAACATGTTAACAGGCATCACTGTCTGATTGGATCATGGTTTTGTCAGGACCCTCTAGGCAAAGACCACAAGAAACACGCATCAGTGTTTTCAAACTAAGTCTGTAGAAAGTCCCTCATAACAATTACTTAACACTCATTTCATATCCTTTTGATCATTATATATAAAAATATGTATATATAAAATAAATACATATGTAATTACCCAAAGACATTTTTATATTTTGTTAACCTAGCCATTTTAAGAGATATGGGTTAAGTTATGTTTACTAATCAGTATTTTATATCTTTTAAAAATTTTATTGAAGAATTATTCAGACATTCAATAATCATTTCCCTATGATCTTAATGTTAGCAAAGGCTTTGGAAATTACAATTTAACTAGTATTATATTTTTGATATGGAGCATTGTAAACTTTCATGAGATTAAACTTTTTAAAAAGATATTTATTATTATCATTTTATAGGGAATATAATCATTCTATAATGCATATTGTAGTGAATAAAATTATATATATATGTTTTTATTTTTATTTTTTGGTCTTTTTTTCTTTTTAGGGCCATTCCAGCAGCATATGGAGTTCCCAGGCTAGGGGTCTAATGGGAACTGTAGCCTCCAGCCTACACCAGAGCCACAGCAACCTGGGATCCGAGCCATGTCTGCAACCAACACCACAGCTCACAGCAACGCCAGATCCTTAACCCACTGAGTGAGGCCAGGGATCGAACCCGTGTCCTCATGGATACTAGTCAGGTTCATTAACCACTGAGCCATGTTGGGAATTCCATATGTTTTAATTTTAAACAAGCGTTAGAAAATATGTTAGTTTCTTTAACTCGTAAAAACATTGTAGGAAATTTTGAATTATGAGAAATTTAACCCTGGTCTTTAACAAGTCAAAATATTTTGCTAACATTATGTCTATGCTATAAACTAAGTTTTAAAAACTCTGATCATATTCCAAATTTTGCTTTTATTCTGAAATTTAAACTTTTCCTTCCTACCTCATAACTATAAAAACTAAGGCTACTATGTAAAGATATTTTCCAGTACCCATAAAAAGAAACACAATTTAATAACTTTTTCTTTCTTTTAGAAAATGTTTACTGTCTTCTGCATTGTATAGGCCCTGAAGGGCATGAAAAATGTCTTTTTTTGATCAGTTTTTTGGAAAATTTTTGGAAAATAATTTTTTTCTGGATCAGTTGATCTTTAAACTTTATAAGAAAGGAGAAGAGAATAAAAAGAAAATGACAGATTTTTTTCAAAACTTGTGCACTTGATAATATTATCAAGTCACATAGTCTAAAAAAGCCTTCATTGATTAATCCTCAAGGTACAGAAGCAAAGAAGAGGATAACTCCTGTGTCTAGTAAGATGATTTCTTTTAGACAAGCAGAATAATTTCCTCATGAAGTTTCCTTTTTTTTCCTCTCTCTCTCTCAAAGTCACCTCTAAAATGAACAATCTTGTTCATGTCAAAATCTGCCCAAAACAACCACTGCAGTTCCAGACTGTCCTTGGTGAAACTTTGCCAATGGTGAGATCAGTGTAGAAGTTAGCGTTCTGGTTGGAAAACATGATGAAAGAGGCAGACGTCAGCCTGGAAGAAGTGCTGTTGTAGGCTGAGACAAATCCAAGAGAACTGAGGACTGGTCTATAAAGATAACGCTTGTGTAACTGTGTCTCTGGAACATGACCAAAGGCTGAAAATCCCTACTCAAGGACTGAACAAAGCCTCCTGATAATGTGCAGATTCAACTAAACAATGATGGGCTCAAGAACACAAAGACCAAGGAAGAAATCCTTAGAAGGTTTCGATTTGGTGACCTGAGGGAAAGTTTGTCCTAAAAACACAGGTCTTGGGAGACCCCAACGCTTCAGCCCTCAGACTTGGCTCAAGGAGTGGATTGTCTGACGTACATTCATCTTGTACTTATAGACTTTTCCTCCTGTATATAAACAACACTCAAGATACCCACATGGACAGATACTCAAGTCATGTAGGTGGCCCATACCATCCTGTGTCGACAAAGTTAGAAAATCATAGCATCTGGGAACAATAAAACTCCAATCAGACAATCACAAAAACTTCCAAGGAAATTTCTACCTAGGAATGCAAAGTAAGTCTAACCCTGAAAGGCTTTAATGAAATAGCAGAGTTCAATTCAGTGCAGGCAGGCAGAGGTAGAGAAGAGGGTCTCAAATGTACCTGCAATGGCTGATTCGCGTGACCTGGTGCAAGGCAGGGAGGGCTTGAGCTGAATCTCTCAGCAAAGCTGCATTTTTGTTCATGTCGTTCAGTCCATCACCACCAGGGGCGAATCGATGGTTGAATAAGTTGAATGATGACTCATTACAGGGAGGGAAAATGCTAATATGAGCAACCGTGGGGGTAACTTAGTAAGAAATGTCAGAAAGAACTTATAGGACTCGGAAAGTGTCAAGAAATGAGGCTTTACTCTGGACTGAGTGCTGTCAGAAAATGGGGGATGTTTTGCAGCTAAGTATCTCCATAAATTTAACCTAGAGCAAAGGAAGTCTAGAGTGAGGCTCTATCTCAAATTCGTAAAGAAAGCAGCAGTTACTCATATTAGCCAGGGTAGGAGGATATTTTGGTCATTTTTATGGTTCAGACAACACTCATGTTTTTGTCTATGTTCAAACATGATTAGAAAGTGGCTTTGTTTTTGTCTTGTCCCATGATGGTTATAGCGTGGTCTTGTCGAATGTTAACATTCTATGAAATTACTTACACTTAATAGGAAAATTTAAAGGCCAGCTCTTTAGCAACAAGACCTAGCAGATAAGATCAAGCCAGTTCCCAGATGGCAAGGGCTGCTTTTTTCTTTCTTTTAAATGTGAAGGACACACACCTCAAGGAAAGCATGCCTAACGCACATGGCCAAGTGTGTTTTGATAGGGCTACTGAGTCATCATCAACAAAAAGCAGGGTTTTACAATTTATAACAAATAGCTATGTTCTTAAGAGCTTTAATAGAAGCTGAGAATAAAAGTTTAATCTGATTAGATGATATCAGTAATGGAATATTGTGACAGTTAATTTTATTTGCAAACTCGACATCACTATTCTCAGTGATGTCTGACAGGATGTTTCTAGTGGGATTAACATTTGAGTCTGTAGTCTGAGTAAAGCAGATTTTCCTCCCTAATATGAGTGGGCCTCATCCAATGAATGGAGACCTGAATAGAATAAAAAGGCTGAGTGGGACCAACTCTTCCTGCATGACTGTCTTGAGCTGGGACATGAGTCTCCTGCCTTTGACCTCGGATGGAAACATCAGCTCTCCTTGAATCTCTGGGCTTTCCACTGGCACCACACCATCACTGCACCCAGGTCTCAAGCTCTCAGACTAAGTGGCCAGCTTGCTGACTGAAGATCATGTGACCTCTCAGCCTCCATAATCATGTGATCTGGTTACCTATAATAAATGCCTTTATCTCATAATAAATCACATGAACCTTTATGTAAGTGATTATATATAAATCATACACATACATATTCTATCGGTTCTATTTCTCTGGAGAAGGCTAATACAAATATTGAGGCACAGTTAACTGGTATGAGTCACACACAGAAAGTCAGTTTACAAATAATTACTTTTCAAAATTTTCCCATTTTAGGAAATGCTTCACAGACTTGAAACACAAGTAAAGGAATCCTTTTAAGAGGAAAAGCAAGGAACTTACTAGTGAAAACTTAATGTTCTTTGACCAAAGACATTTCCACAGATCCACAGGGGTCAACTAACTCTGTGATGGAGGAACATGTTCAGTTAATGAATGCTCCTGAATGCAAGCTTTAATTGATTCTCTGTCACAGGTCCAACCTCCTTTATGGGATCCATCCTAAGAGAGTAAAAAGAAAAGACACCAGATATTCCAATTCCTGAGATATAAGTGTAAAAGTGCTGGAAGTCTCAGCAATACTAAGCAAACGCCAAAAAAAAAGATTTTATAAGGCCAAAAATTTACATATCACACTCTATTGCTAAACAACAGCAAAACAGAAAGCAAACAATCCATACAATAATCTTCAAGTACTTCCATTGTGAAAAATCAATGTAGAATTACATGCAAGTTGATTTTCACTTACTAAATAAGGCTCTTTAAAGAAATAAACATGCATTTCTTTTCTTTTTTCTTTACTTTTTTTTTGCCTTTTTGCCTTTTTGCCTTTTCTAGGGCCGCTCCAGTGGCATATGGAGGCTCCCAGGCTTGGGGTCAAATTGGAGCTGCTGTCGCCGGCCTACACCAGAGCCACAGCAATACAGGATCCGAGCTGCGTCTGTAAGCTACACCACAGCTCACAGCAACGCTGGATCCATAACCCACTGAGCAAAGGCAGGGACCAAACCCGCAACCTCATGTTTCCTAGTTGGATTCGTTAACCACTGCGCCACGATGGGAACTCCGATAAACGTGCATTTCTAGGAATAATCTTATGGTTAAAAAGTCATAAAGTTTTTAGATGAAGCATTCTCTAGATATTTTCTAAATTGGTCATAAAGGTGTTCTTGGGGTGATAAAGTTGGGCCCTTGCTAAATGATTCTAGGCATCTGCATTCCAAAGATTTCCAACTTATCCTCACGTCCAGGGGTGAATTATACCTTCTACGCCATGACCTTGGAAGCTGAACCACGGGAAAGGGGGCAGCAATTTTGAAGAAAGGACCTGTTGGAAAAGAGTTAAGACCTTGGGCAAGGGCACTTGAATTTAATAAGACTGGGAGAAATGGCCAAGAATTCAAAGGATTTTGTCAGCAGGTGCCATGTGGATGAAAGGAAGTCAATGTGGACAAGAGCAAGTTGGATATGAGTTCATGTTTTTGAGTCTTAGAATAAAATTAATTAAATATATTTTTCATTTATGCTCATATTTGTCACAAAAAAAGGCTAGATGGGCTCAAGAGCCTTGGACCTTAGAAGAAAGGCAAGCCCACTCTTGGTTGTGTGCCCACCAAGGCTCCCTTTCTGAGTCAGTTTAATCTTTAGGGCTTGGCAGGGTTGTATTGGAGTTTCAAAAATTGGCTGTGGTAAAACCACAAGAATTCCTCTGTGGGAGTCCAGCTCCAGAAGGGATTCCAAAGCTGCTTTAGATGTGATGGGATTTTGTATTGGGTCAAAAGAATCAAGGCCAGGATGGCATACTGGTAGAAGGCCAAATATCCACTCACCCCCATCCTGGCTGTGGGATCTTGGGCAATTAGTATCTAAGCCTCCTTTTCCTTACAGGGTCGTTTTAGGGATTAAACCAGTTAGCACAATGCAAGTCCACAGCTCAACCAATGACAGCCATCCCTATTCCCGGCACCTAAACTACATATATGAAGAGAAGACAACTGACATTCAAATGGCATCTACTATATGGCAGACACTGTACTCATCATTTCCTTACAATGTCCTCAAGAGATAGACATTCTTCTATGTCACAGGAGCCTGGAACTGAGACTATATCACAGCAAAGTATAGGAGAAAATACTACACTGAGGAGTGGAGGCAGGGTGTCTCATTGTAAACAGATGATTGCTAATTACTCTCTCAGCTAACAGGTCATAATTCTAGGACCCAATATAATAAAAAGAATATGGATGGCATTACAGTCAAGTTTCTCAATGTTGACAAGAATTTCCAAGGGAAAATATGACCTTTCAAAAACTGTGTTACAGGATTGCCATTGTGGCTCAGCGGGTTATGAATCCAACTAGTAGCCATGAGAATGTGGCTTTGATCTCTGACCTCACTCAGAGGGTTAATGATCTGGCGTTGCTGTGAGCTGTGGTGTAGGTCGCAGAGGTGGCTCGGATCTGGTGTGGCTGTGTTAGGGTGTAGGCCAGCAGCTGCAGTTCCGATTCAAACCCTAGCCTGGAAACTTCCATATGCTGGAGGTGCGGCCCTAAAAAAAAGAAAAAGAGCTAAAGCTGTGTTATAATGAATCAACATTTGTAATTTTGCAGTGCAATGCTTTGGGGGGGAAAAAACTGTTAGTAATTATTTTTTTCAGAACTCATCTAAGTGGTCCAAAAACCTGAAATACAGTTTTTTCCTCCAAGTTACGGCTTACAATGTCAAAGCTAGTCCTAATTACACCGTTATTTGATGCTTCAAAGGAACAGTTTCTTCTCTCACCTGCAAAGTTGTGAGTTGCCACCTGGTGATAGTAGAGTTCCATCTATGTTATCTATGGAGGAAAGGGCGCTCCTAAAGACAAAATAAGCCACAAAAATGCTAATCAGTTTTTGCTCAAAGAATAGGTTTCTCTATGTTTAGAATGGCTAACAATTAGGTTATTAAATTAAACAAGTATTAGCCACAAAGATAGACTCAAGATTGAATTGCGAAGGGGGGGATTATGCAGTTGAGCAAGTCTCTTGCTGGTTCTCATTTTCAGAACCAGCTAAATCTCATTCCTGTTCTGCTCTGTTACAGAACCTGCTCACAGGGTTGTTCTGCTCACTCAGAGCTTAGATTGTTCTGCTGGCGCCCTTGCAGCCTCCTCTGTGGTCACCCCAGCTCTCCCCACTATTCTTTGAGTCCCACTATGCCCTCCCTCCCTCTCTTCTCTAAGGCTTTTCCTAAACCACAGGGACGTTTTGTCTGTCTTCAGGAAACTTGTAAATCCCCAAGGAACGGCAGAATCTTTAATCAAAGCTTGCAGTCTTTCCTCTTTTTTTAAAGCTCCATTTTGACAGTTATGTTGTGCCTTCTCTGGCTATATTATTCGCAGATAAACAATTTGAAAGCCCATGTATTCATTTTATAAACTTGCATTACAATCCAGTTTTCAATTCTAGTGCAAATAACCATCCATGGAATTTTTGATGCTTCTGATCTGAATTATGTTTTATAACCAGAAGAAGAGGGCAGCTTTAATTAATTTCTTTATTACACAATAGATCACTCAAAATATTGCCACTGTCTGGCCTCAGTCACCACGACGTTAAGGCCAGAGCCTGCCCTGGCCATAAAAATTAGGGTTTTCCTTTGTTGCAAGCACAGGTTTAAAATCTAATGGAAATAAATGTAGGAAAAATTAAAAATGCATCAGTTC
The DNA here is from genome assembly GCF_016906955.1 of Phacochoerus africanus. Lineage (NCBI taxonomy): Eukaryota > Metazoa > Chordata > Mammalia > Artiodactyla > Suidae > Phacochoerus > Phacochoerus africanus. The sequence goes on from NC_062545.1 coordinate 207,365,542, forward strand.
ATACTTTGTTCCTAACAAAAGAAAAGTGTACTAAACTCAATTCCTGCTTTTACTCTACCACTAGTCTGCACTCCAGTTATCAGTTAAAATAAGCAAATCCTGTTTTCAATAAACAGAGATCTCCTTGCCTTGTGCCATTGACTCTGCTGGATGCTCAGTCCAGCTCAGCAGGACCAAATTTCACTTCCAAGGATGGGTGCCATGTTTCCCAGAATGCTCTTTCTGTGTGGTCCACATGTGATTTTTGCCAGCAGAGAAGCTTGCCCGGGCCTTAGAAAGCTAAGCCATCCTCTCAGGAGGTCATGGTGGCCAGAGGTGATGACATCTTGGGATTTTTGCTACTTTCAGCTTCCTTCACGGCTCCGGTTATCAAGGCTGACATCCTTGAAGAACTCTTTCATCCTCTCCCTGTAGCATCCAGAGTCTCTCTTCATCAGCTCCCCAACATATGCGTAAGCCCTGGTTCCTTTATTACACCCCTTTCCTTCTGTAATACTTGTTTTCTGGACTGAACCCATTTCCATCACTAAAATTTGTACTAACAGTTGTTATAGAAGATCAGACAAGGAAAAACTTTGCAAAGTCTTGCAAAGTTTGCCCAGGGAAAGGAGGCAAGTGATAGTAATTAAGGGAGCAAATGGGAGAAAAGGGGCTTTCTAACTTTTAAGAATGGCTGGATTCACAAAAGGAAAAGAACTACTGAATGCAAAGTGAGGATGCTGTATTAGGCATCGTTAACGATAAAACTCCTAGATCTTTTACTCTTGTAAACTCTGTTCTTACTGCTTCCTCTCCTAGCTTCTTTGAAAAGGCTGGCTGCACTTCCCAATTCCCAGGGTAATTTAGCATATTTCCCGGCATGCCTCTGGCCTCACCTCAGCTCCAAGGTAGCTTTTCGTCCTGTCTGTTAATATCTGAAATAGAAACTCTACTGACACCTAATGCATCCCACCGACGTTGGAAAGCAGACTTCCTGTAATTGCCTGACCTTCTCATCCTCGCTGCATTTTAAAATTACTTAACGAATGGATGTGCTAAAAGTTCGATGCCCTGAGCTTTTTGGAGGAAAAGGTCACACGAATCCAATAAACACATAATTTTATTTTTCACTGGTGATGAAGTTCATGATCCCATATCATATGCCTTGCAAGGGAAATAGAGAAAAGCACTGAGCCTTCAGAGAGCTCGAGGGGCTTTGGGTGGGGTCTCACTGCATCCCACACACTTACCCTCATGTCCACCTACCTTTGCAACAAATTCCTAATTTAGCATTCTAGAGTAGTGAACCTTTGTTTTATAAATGCCTTAAAATTTAATATGTAATGAGACCAGTTAGATAATAAAAAAATTTCAAAAAAATTATGTTCTAATTATATTTTAAAAATTTATTAGTTTTCCCCTGTGGGGACTAGGTTAAATGAAAATTAAAAAGAAAGAAGAGTTCATTTTCTGCATCTGACTTTTTCCTCATGCAATACTGTAGTTGTCAGTATGAGGAAGGTTTTTCCATAATAACAAACAGCCCCCACATCCCAGTGGCTTTTCACAGCAGGTTTGTTTTTCACTCACATACACAGTACGCCGTTAGCCATGAGGGACGCTCTGCCCATCACCCTGACCCAGGCATCCTGGTTACTGGAGACTCTAGTGTACCTGTGGTTTCCAGAATTACAGAAGCAGGAGGAAGAGGGGCAGAGACTCATGCATCCACTCTTCAAGTTTCTACTTGGAGGAGATATGTGACACCGGTGTTCACATCCATAGTATGCCTAAAGAAAAGTGTATGGCTTCACTTTACTTCAGAGCTGGTAGAGAATGAAAATCCTATCATAGGCTAAAGGGAGAGCTGAACTCTGTGTGCATGAACTATAACTACAGTTCTTTTTCAGCTTACAGAAAACTGTTTCATATATTGTCATTATTAGTCTACCTGACAATCTAGTGAGTGCATGTCAATGGGGACAATAGTCTTCCTTGGGGATGTAAACTGGTACTTTGAGGGGTGAGGAGTAAAAACTTGTATACTGCCATGGTCCGTAGCCCTCCAAAGGCCACATTATATAACCAGATATACCATGATGTTAAAATTTCATATGTGGGGTGATTGGAGAAAAAGTTTAAAGCCTCCTTGGGGGGGTTAATAATGAAAATAAAGCTGAGAAGTACTGGTCTAGGGGAAAGTATACTGAATTTGAGACAGGAAGGAGGAGTAATAATGCTAGCATGTAGTGAGATCTGTTAACTTGAATTAGCTTGAAAAACTAATTAGCTTGAAAAGCTTAGTTCTTCTCATCCTTTTATCAGTTTCCTAGAGCTGCTGTAACAAAGGACCACAAAAATGGATGACAACAGAAATTTATCCTCTCACAGTTCTAGAGGCTGGGGGTCTATAATGGAGGTATCAGTGAAGCCAGGCTCTCTCTGAAGGCCCTGAAAGAAGCAATTCCATGTGACTGTCCTAGCTTCTGGGGGAGCCAGCAATCTTCAGTGTTCCTTGGGTTGGGACAGTGTAACTCCAGTCTCTGTCTCTGTCTTCACATATTCTTCTCTCTATGTGTATGTGCATGTCTTCAACTCTCTCCCTCCTTATGCAAATAATATTCACTGGAATTTGGCTCAAGCTAATCCAGTATGATCTCATCTTAATTTGATTACATCTTCAAATGCCCTGTGTGCAACTAAGGTCACATTCACAGGTCCCAGGGGTTAGGGCATCAATGTTTTTAGGTGGGGGAATCAATAGAACTAGAATCTATACCCTTTGGTTCCATAATTACATATGTGACACTTGTTGTAGTACCCGCTGCATCCCAGGCCCTGTGATTGATACAGAAATATTCCTTTACTCGGTGCATCTTTATTTAGTCCCTACTATGTGCTGGGCTCTGTTCTAGGCACTAGGGTTAGAATCATAACAATAAAACAAGCAAAAAATCTAGACCAATTTCTACCAATTTTCTAGGGCTTACAATCTACTGTAGAAATAGATCATAGGACGCTCACACTAAGAAGAAAGAGAAGCCGAGTAAGCTAATAGTGACAGAATGGCATATAGTATTGTGGGTAAGGACCAATTTCTACCAATTTTCTAGGGCTTACAATCTACTGTAGAAATAGATCATAGGACGCTCACACTAAGAAGAAAGAGAAGCCGAGTAAGCTAATAGTGACAGAATGGCATATAGTATTGTGGGTAAGGTAGTCTGGGGAAGACTCTTTATGGAGATGAGTTTGCATAAAGGCTTTGAAGGAAGGGAAAAATCATGTGACTACTGAGGAAAGAGAATTCCAGGCAGGGAACTGCAAATGCAGAGGTCAAGAGCTTGCAGGAACACAAAGGGCAGTGCAGCCAGCCTTTTCAGAGAAATTGCAAGATGTTGTTTAAGGTTACACCACGGGCTGGGTGTGTTTGATGGGGACACTGTGAAAGTGGAAGTGGAGAGAGCAAAAAGGTAGAGGAAGGAGACAAAGTTCGAGAGGTAATTGGGGGCCAGAGCACACAGCCCTTGAAAGCTGAAGAAGTATTTGGCTGCTATTTTGAATAAGACAGGAAGCAACTGAGGAATTTTGAGCAGGGCGGGGAGGGGCAGGTAGAAGAATTTGCAAGATGTTGTTTAAGGTTACAAACTTCTAATTATAAGGCAAATGAATCCTGGGCATCGAATGTACAGCATGGGGATAATAGCTAATGGTACACTATTATGTTCTTAAAAATTGCTCAGAGAGTACAAATGGTACATGCTCATACCACAAAAAAAGAAATGATGATTAGATGATGAGTTGGAGGCATTAGCTAATACTATGGTGGCAATAACTTTGCAAAATGTAAGTGTATCAAATCAACATGTACAACTTAAATTTACTCATGTTGTATGTCAATCATATCTCAATAAAGCTGGGGGAAATTCTGGATGTGGCAGTCCAGGACTCATATGGTCAACCTGTGGTAATATAGGACCCAAGTTCCTTCTAGATTTCTATTCCTTTATCCCAGCATGTAACTTCTATCTTCAAGGTTAAAATGATGGCTACAAATGCCTAACAGAGAGCATGAAGTAAGAAGTGGGAGAAGGTCATAAAGATATATTGTCTAGAGGATTCAGTTAACTCAGTTAACTATGGCCACAATAATTCTGTAGACCAAACAACCACAAAGTCTGAGGGGCATGCAACTTACTGCATTGATTTAGCTCAGGAGTCTGTGGCTTGGATGACAAGTTGATCAAGGTTGGGCTTCCCTGGGTAGCTGATTCAAGTTATGGGTCTCACTGGGTTTGGATCATCTCTGACATTTGGGTTCAGCTCTTCTTCATTTGAATTCATTCTAGGGTTCTGGATGGGAAGACCACTCCTATCCTGAGAAGGCTTATTTATGGTGATGGAAGAGACACAAGAGAGCAAGCCCAGTAGCACATGTCTGCCAACATTGCACAAGCAAAAGTAGGGACCATGGCTGCTCCCAGAGTCAAGTGACAAGAAAATACACCCTGCTCACAATGGGAGAGCATGCCAAAGCCTGTGGAGATATAACTCTGCTACCAGAAGGGAATGAGAATAATCATTTGCTACATTTGGAGCTCATTAAACTTGCTTTTAAAAAAAGCAGGCGAAACCTACCATTTGGGTGCCCAAATCAATATACTTCAAGATGAATATTTTTTTAAGATAAACTTTTTCCAAAGAAGTTTTAGGTTCACAACAAAATTGAGTGGATATTACAGAGAGTTCTCATGTACTCCTGCCCCCACACATGCATAGCTTCCCCCATTATCAACTTCTCCTATCAGAGTAGTACATTTGTTACAGATTATGAACTTAATAATGACACATCATAATTGCCAAAGTCCATCGTTTACCTCAGGATTCACTCCATACTGGGTTCAGAGAAATGTATAATGACATGTATCCACCATTATAATATTGCAGAGTGTAGTTTCGCTGCTCTGAAAATCCTCTGTTCCACCTATTCATCCCTTCCTCCCCTGTAATCCCTGCCAACCAATGACATTTTTACTATCTCTGTGTTTTGTCTTTTCTAGAATGCAATGCAGTGGGAATTGTACGGTATGGAGGCTTTTCAGATTGACTTCTTTCAGTTAGTAACATGCATTTATGTTTCCTCCATGACTTTTCATGGCTCAACAGGTGATTTCTTTTTAGTGTTGAAAAAAGAGTTCATTGCCTGGATGTACCACAAATTATTTACCCATTCACTTACTGAAAGACACCTTGATTGCTTCCAGATTTTGGCAATTATGGACAAATACATAAACATTCATGTATAGGTTTTGTGTGCACATTTCATTGGCCTTGAGTAAATACCAAGGGTTGTAATTACTGAACTATATGATAAGAATATGTTTAATTTTGTAAGAAGCTGCTAACCTATCTTTCAAAATATCTGTACCATATTGCATTCCCACAAGCAATGTGTGAGATTCCTATTGCTCTGAATCCTCACCAGTATTGGGTGTTGTCAATGATCTGGATTTGGGTCATTCTAACAAGTATGCATTGGTATCTCATTGTTTTAATTTACATTTCCCTGATGAAATATAATGTGTATCATATTTTCATATGCTTATTTGCCATCTGTATATCTTCTTTAGTGAGATGTCTGTTAAGGTCTTTGGCCAGTGTTTCAGTTGAACTGTTTGTTTTCTTACTGTGGAGTTTGAGTTCTGTGTATATATTGGATAACAGTCCTTTATATGTGCTTTTGCAAATATTTTCCTCAGTCTGTGGCTTGTCTTCTCATTTTTTTTTCACAATGCATTTTTCACAGCAATTTTTAGTTTTAATGAAATCCAGGTGATCAATCTTTTCTCTCATGAATCTGTGTCTGCGGTGTTGCAACTAAAATGTCATTGCCAACCACAAGTTATAAAGGTCTTTTTCTATGTTATCTTCTAGGAGTTTTGTAATTTTGCATTTTATGCTTAAATCATTTTGAGTTTACTTTTGAAAGGTTTTAAGTCTATGTCTACATTCTTTTTTTTTTTTTCACTTGTATGTCCAGTTGTTTCATCACCATTGTATTACATTTACTCCTTTGTCAAAGATCAGTGGACTTCATCTAGATGGGTCTATTTCTCGGCTTTCTATTCTGTTCCATTGATCTATTTGTCTGTTTTTTCACCAAAAGTACACTGTCTTGATTACTGTAGCTTTATATTAAACTTGAAGTGGATAGTGTCAATGCTCTAACTTTGTTCTCCATCTTCAATATTTTATTAGCTATTTTGGGTTTTTGCTTGTTTGTTTGTTTTGCCTCTCCATATAAACTTTAGAGTCAGTTTATCAATATCCACAAAATAAATTTCTGGGGTTTTAATTGGGATTGTGTTGAAACTATAGATCAATTTGGTAAAACTAACATCTTGAAAATATTGAGTCTTTCTATCCATGAACATAGAGTATCTCTCTATTTATTTATCCTTTGATTTCTTTCAGCAGTTTTGTAGATTTCTTCATGTATCTTGTATGCATTTTGTTAGATTTATACTTAAGAATTTCTTTGGAAGTAGGATGTAAATGGTACTGTATTTTTTTATTTCAAATTTAATTTCAAAACTATTTTTAATTTATTGCTGTTATAAAGGAAATAAATTGACCTTTGAGTATTAATCTTGTATCCTGAAACAATGCTATAATAAGTTATTCAGTCCAGTTTTTTGTTGATTCTTTTGGATTTTCTACAGATGATCATGTCATTTTCAATCAAAGAGTTTTATTTCTTCCTTCTTGATCTGAATATGCTTTTTTTTCCTAATCTTATTGTATTGGCTAGGATTTCTGATATAAGTTTGAAGAACAGTGGTGAGACGGACATCTTTGCTTTATTCCTAACCTTAATGAGAAAGCTTGGAGGAAGTTCCCATTGTGGCACAGCAGAAATGAATCTGACTAGTATCCATGAGCATGCAGGTTTGATCCGTGGCCTTGCTCAGTGCATCAGGATTTGGCATTGCCGTGAGCTCTGGTGTAGGTCACAGACTTGGCTCAGGTCCCTCAATGCTGTGGTGTACTTCCATATGCTGGGAACTTCCATATGCTGCTGGTGAGGTCCTGAAGAAAAAGAAAAGAGAAAGAAAGCTTGGAGGTTCTCAACCTTAAGTATAATGTTAGCTATAACTTTTTGGTGTATATTCTTTGCTACGTAGAGAAAGTCCCCTGTATTCCTAATTTACTAGGAGTTTTTACCATGAATGGGTATTCAATTTTGTCAAATGCTTCTTCTGTATCAATTGACATAATCATGCTACTTTTTTCTTTTTTTTAGCATGTTAATGTAATAGATTGCTTTAATGGATTTTCAAATGTGAACCAGCATTGACTTCTTGGGATAAATCCCATTTGGTTATGGTATGGTTCTTTTTATATATTGTTGGATTCTATTTGCTTTTTTGAGGATTTTTGCATCTAACGTGAGAGATACTGGTAGTTTTCTTGCATATTTTAGTCTGGTTTAGTATTGGGGTTATGCTAACTTCATTGAACGAGCTGTATTCCTTTTGCCTCTACCCTTTGAAAGAGATTTTAAAGAATTGGTATAATTTCATTCTTAAATATTTGGTAGAATTTACCAGTGAACCCATATGGGCCTGGTGATTTTGGTTTTGGAAGGTTATTAATTTTTTTATTCAATTTTAAAAATAAATGTAAGCTTATTCAGATTGTTCATTTCTTCTTATGTGAGTTTTGGCAAACTTTATCTTTTAAGAAATTAGTCAATTTTATCTAGGTTATCAAATTTATTGGCATAGAGCTATTCATACTCTTATTATCTCTTTAAGGTCCATGAAATCTATTTCTGAAATTAGTAGTTTGTGACCTCTTGTTTTACCTTAGTTGTCCTGGCTAGGGGCTGATTCATTTTATCAGTCTTTTCAAAAAGTCAGCTTTTTGTTTCATTGATTTTTCTCTACTAATTTTCTGTTTTCAAGTTCATTAATTTATGCTCAAATTTTTATTATTCTTTTCTTTTACTTTGAATTTCTTTGCTGTTTCTTCCAAATTTCCTAAAATTGAAACTTAGATTGTTGATTTTAAGTCTTTCTTCCTCTTTTTTTTTTTTTTTTTTTGTCTTTTACCTCTTTAGGGCTGTGCCTGTGGTATATGGAGGTTGCCAGGCTAGGGGTCAAATCAGAGCTATAGCCCCTAGCCACAGCCACAGCCACAGCCACGCAGGATCTGAGTCGAGTCTATGACCTACACCACAGCCCATGGCAATGCTGGATTCTTCACCCACTGAGCGAGGCCAGGGATTGAACATGCATCCTCAATGACAATAGTTAACCGCTGAACCATGATGGAATTCCATCTTCTTTTCTAATATATGCATTCAATGCTCTAATTTCCCTCTAAGCACTGCTGCATTTCACAAATTTTGATAAGTTGTATTTTCATTTTCTTCGAAGTCTTTTTATTTTTAATTTAAAATTTTAAAATTTAACTATGGTTGATTTACAATGTCGTGTTAGCTTCAAGTGTATGGCAAAGTGATCCAGAAATTATTCAAATATATATTATTTTTCAGATTTTTTCCAATTATAGGTTATTATAGGATACTGAATATAGTTCCCTATACAGTAAGTCCTTGTGGTTTATCTATTTAATATATAGTGGTATGTATCCATTAATGCCAAATTCCTAACTGTTCTCCCCCTCATCATTCCCATTTAGTAACCATAATTTGTGTTCTATATTTGTGAGCCTATTTGTTTTATAAATAAGTTTATTTATAACACTTTTTTTATATTCCACATACAAGTGATATTACATGATATTTGTCTTTTTTTTGTTCTTATTTCACTTAGTATGATAATCTTTAGGTCCATCCATATTGCTATTAATAGCAGAAGTATTTTTAAAATTTTCTTGAGGTTTCTGCTTTGACATATTTTTAAAAAGAGTGTTGGGGTTTTCTGCTACTAATTCCTATTTTAATTCCATTCTGATCTGAGAGTAGACACTGTGTAATTTCTTTCTTTCTTTTTTTTTTTTTTTTGGTTATTGTTGTTGTCGTTGTTTTTGCTATTTCTTGGGCCTCTCCCGCGGCATATGGAGGTTCCCAGGCTAGGGGCTGAATCGGAGCTGTAGCCACCAGCCTACGCCAGAGCCACAGCAACGCGGGATCCAAGCCGCGTCTGCAACCTACACCACAGCTCACGGCAACGCCGGATCGTTAACCCACTAAGCAAGGGCAGGGACGGAACCCGCAACCTCATGGTTCCTAGTCGGATTCGTTAACCACTGCGCCACGACGGGAACTCCTAATTTCTATTCTTTTAAGTTTAAATTTAAGGTCTATTTAATTGCCCTGAATGTGATCTAAGTGAATGTTCCATACGAACATGAGCATTTGTTCACATCTTGAGAAAACTGTGTTTTCTGCTGTTGTTAGATGAAGTAGTTTATATACGTCAGTTATTTCCAGTTAATTGTGCTGTTTTGAGTTGAACCATGTCCCTTTCTGCCTTTTGGGTCGGTCTATTTCTAATGGGAGGGTGTTGATGTCTCCAACTATAATAGTGGATTCATCTATTTTTTCCTTGCAGCTCTATCAGTTTTGGCTTCACAAATTTTGATGCTTTGTAGTTAGGTGCATACTGTTAAGACAGCTATTTCTCCTTGGAGAATTGACCCCTTTATTAATAGGTAAATCCTCTCTTTCTCCTTGTTCTTAAAGATTACCTTTAAAAAGTTCTCCAAACAGAAAGGAAGTGATAAAATAAAGGAGCATTATGAAGAAGCAACAACAGAAAGCAAAAATATGGGTTCACACAATAATTTCCCTTTCCTCATGAGTTTTTACAACATATATGATGATTGAAACAAAGAGCAGAAATTATAATACAGTCTGATGCTCAACACAGTGAAATTTAAAAATCAGAAAGGTAAAGGAACCTGGATGGAAGTGAGGTTTCTCACTTCAAAGTATAAAATATTCATACAAATATGCTGCTATATGTCACATACACAGACACACACACACACATACACAATCATTCAAATAAACCACAAAAAACTGTACAAATATAATTTCAAAAAGCATAAACAAACCAAGATATGATACTAAAAAATATCCAAGTAGTTCACAGAGAGGCAATAGAAGGGAGATACAAAGGAATGAGAAATAAAGGAAACAAAATGAAAGTAAATAGTAATATGGTCTACTTAAGTACTGATGTATCAATAACTACCCTAAATGTAAATCATATAAATGCACTAATAAAAAGATACTGGCAGAATGGATAACATGAACGTGTGCATGTGCACACACACACACACACACACACACATCAACTATATACTGATTTCAAGAGACAGACTTCAAAGTCAATGACATAGATAGACTGAAAGGAAAAGGACAGGAAATGATACAAATATTAACCAAAAAATAATAGGAGTGGCTACATTAATATTTGATAAACTTCCAAGCAAAGAAAACATTAGAGATAAAGAGGGATATTACATAAAGACAAAATATCCCTCCAGCACAAGACATAATGATCCTAAATGTGTATGGAACAAACAACAGAGGTTCAAAACACAAGAGGTAAAAACAGAGAGCTGAGAAGAGAAATAGACGAATGCATAGTTAGAGTTGGGGACTTCAGCACCCTCTTCTCAGTAACAAATAGAATTATTAGAAAAAAAAATAAGCAGGGATATAAGAATCTAAACAAGGCAATCAACCAACATGTTCCAACTGACTTTTATAGAATACTCCACCAAACAACATGATACACATTTTTTTTCTCAAGTGCACATAGAACATTCAGAAAACAATCCACATCCTTAGCCACAAAACAAACTTCAGCAAATTTTTAAAAATTGAAATCATTTTCTGTCATCATAAAGGAATCAAGCTAGGAATCAATAATGGAAACACAAAAGGAAAAATCTCTAAATGTGTACAAATTATACAATGCGCTTCTAAATATCCCTGTGTCAGACTGAAAGTCTCACAGGAGATTTAAAAATTATGTAGAACTGGGTGAAAAGAGAAAACAATGTCAAAATATGTGGAATGTAATAGACCAGTGCTATGGGAAATATTTATAGCACTAAGTGTATACCTGAGACACTAGAAAAAAAGAACAAAATAAGTTCAAAGCAAATGGAAAGAAACAGAATTTTAAAAAAGAGCAGAAATCAATTGAATTGAAAATAAGGAATCAATAGGAAAAAACAAAATGGCGATTCTTTAAAAAATTCAGGAAAATTGATAACACCTCTAGCAAGGCACAAAAATCAAAAGAAGACACAAATAACCAATAGCAGAAATGAAGTTAAAAAGATGAAGTAGGGAATATCAATATAGTTCCTACAGCCACTAAAAAGAGGATATAATCTGAATAACACTCTAACCATTGAAGAAATAGAATTCATAATTGCTTTTGTCTTTTTAGGGCCACACCCACAGTATATGGAAGTTCCCAGGCTAGGGTTCTAATTGGAGCTGTAGTTGCCGTCCTACACCACAGCCACAGCAACACTAGATCTGAGCTGAATCTATGATCTACACTACAGCTCAAGGCAATGCTGGATCCTTACTAACCCACTGAGTGAGGCCAGGGATTGAACCTGCATACTCATTGATACTAGTCAGGTTTGTTACCTTTGAGCCATGAAAGGAACTCTTAGAATTCATAATTTTAAAAGCTATCAGAAAAATGAATCCCCAGGCCCAGAGGTTTTCACTAGATAAAGCTACCAAATATTTAAACAATTAACACCAAATTTACAATTTTTTTTCCAAAAAAATACAAGAGGGAACACTTCCAAACTTATTTTATGAAACCAATATTACTGTGACACTAAAACTAGATAACGTTAGTAACAAAATAAGAAATTTATAGACCAAGATCTTTCATGACTTAGCACAAAAATCTTCAACTAACTATTAGCACGCTAATTACAATAACGTATAAAAAGAGTTGACATCATGACCAAGTGGGATTCATTCCAAGTATGCAAGGCTGTCTGAATATTTGGAAACTAATCAGTGTAATTCACCATATTAACAAACTAAAAAAGAAAAGTTATATGATAATATCAGATGATGCCCCTTCTTTCAAAAAAGCATTTTACAAATTAAGACTAGAGAGGAATTACCCCTAACTTGATAGAGAATGTTTACCAAAAAACTTACAACTAACATCATACTTAATGGTAAAAGACTTTCCTGTTAAGATCAGGAAAAAAGCAAGACTGTCCATCCACTCTAACAAGCATTATTCAACATAGGACTGAAAAATCTCGCCACAGCAATAAGAAAGGGAAATAAAGGACTAGAAAGAAAGAAATAAAAACTGTCTCTATTTGTTGATGACTATGTAGAAAATCCCAGGTAATCTTCAAACAAACAAAGAAAAAGAAACATACCAAAAAACCCAAAGACAAAAACCACCCCAAAACTTCCCAGATTGAATAAATAGATTCACTAAGGTTGCAGGACATAGGACCAACATACAAAAATAAGTCCTGTTCCTATATACTAGCAATGAACATATGGAAGCCAAAATTTTAAATACCATACCATTTAAGTTGCTCTGAAGAAAAGAAATACCTAGATGCACATTTAACAAAAAATATGGAGTTCCCAAAATGGCTCAGTGGTTAGTGAACCTGACTAGCATCCATGAGGATGTGGATTCAATCCCTGACCTCACTCAGTGAGTTAGGAGCCAGCACTGCTGTGAGCTGTGCTGTATGTCACAGACATGGTTCAGATCCCTCATTGCTGTGGCCCTGGGGTAGGTCAGCAGCTATAGTTCTGATCTGACCCCTAGCCTGGGAACCTCTATATGCCTCGAGTGTGGCCCTAAAAAGACCAAAAAACCCACACAACAACAACAAAACAAAACAAAAACAAAAACAAAAATAAGGGATCTGATTATCACAAAATTCTGATGGAAGAAATCAAAGATCTAAATGGTTGGAAAGAAACACTTTGTGATGGGTTGGAAAACCAAAAACAATAAACATATCATTTATGCCACTCTTGATCTATAGGATTAATGTAATTCCTATGAATTTCCTTTGCTTCTGAGAGCTGCGCAGTGCTTCCATGGCTGAACCACGCTGCAACGTGGCTATAATTATAGATCTAAAAGCAATGGTGGGGGAAGGGGAAAAATCTTGAGGGAGGCAATCATCATCTTAAGAGGCATTTATCTTAGGTAAAGTCTTTGCTCAGTGTCTAGACAAAGGATGGGTACGATCCTCCTGCAATGGAAGAGTGGGACTCCATCAATTGTCATGAACTTGTAAGATCCAGTTTGGTGAATTGAATGGAATAATGGATGACCACCATCGAGGAATCTTGAAGTTTTTTATACTGGCCTAATTTCTACCATTATTTTTTCTTTCTTTCTTCCTTCCTTCCTTCCTTTCTCTTTCTTTCTTTCTTTCTTTTTTCTTTCTTTCTTTCTTTTCTTTCCTTCCTTCCTTCCTTCCTTCCTCCCTCCCTGCCTGGCTTCCTGCCTGCCTTTCTTGCCATACCCATGGCATGTGGAAGCTCCTGGGCTTGGAATCAAAGCCATGCCACAGCAGTGCCCCGAGCTGCTGCAGTGATAATGCCAGATCCTTAACCTACTGTACCATAAGGGAACTCCAGAATTATTTTTGATTTTCTATTTTCGCTCAAGCAGGAGGCAACTTAAGAGACTTTCATTGGCCATTTCTACCATTATGACTCTTTCACAAGAGGCCAGGAAACCAATCTAATGATTCTGTCAAGCTGAAAATTACATCCATTTTGATGATACCCTCAGTGGAAATAGGAATATGACTGTATAGTAGATGCCTGGGCCCATTAAAACCCACTGTGGTGCAGACTTTGACCAGAATCTATCTGATCCACTTATCTGATCTCTGTATGATCCACTTTGATCGGGGGTCATGTTAATGTTTGAGGTCCCTGGTACCAGTGTCAGTTCAGATGCTGTATCCAAAAAAAAAAAAAGTACTGTATACACATTTTCACAGTGTGAAATTACTCTGCAACTATAGGTCCCTTTGGGGAAAGAAGTGAAAACCACCTCTGTATATCTAAGGTATTATAGGACATTTCCTCAAGGCAATCTTCCATCAGTGGACTCTAGGTTGGAGTACAGGTTCAAGTGTGGAAACAGTGTAAGGTACTATGGGTTTTTTTTTGTTTGTTTGTTTTTAAGGGCTGCAACCATGGCATACGGAAGTTCCCAGACTAGGGATTGAATCAGAGCTACACCTGGCAGCCTATAGCACAGCCACAGCAACATGGAATCCGAGCCAAGTCTGTGACCTACACCACAGCTCAGGGCAACCCAGGATCACCAACCCACTGAGCGAGGCCAGGGATCAAACCCACATCTTCATGGGTACTAATCAGATTTGTTTCTTCTGCACCACGATGGGAACTCCAGTATTATTATTTTTTTTATTGTCATAGTTGACCAATCTTCTCCTTACCCATCTGTGACATCTTTTGATCAAGGTTGAAATAGCCTAGTTGGTTACCTATTCATCTATCTCACCCTTAGGAACACAGGCTTTGCAGTGTGACAATTATGTTCACCTTGCCTCTCATTGTTTTGCATGCTGTCACTTGACTTCTGACATTTCAGTTTCCCTTCTTCTTGTCACTAGGGAGTCCATTTCTATAGTAGCAACCACAGGAGACAGATACCACTGAGCTTCTTAATGTTTTTAGTGACCCCCCTCACTAGAGAATGCTTATTTTTCTAGTGAAAGGAGTATCATCTAGATCCTCTTGGGCAGCACAATCAGCTGGTGAGTTCTATGGTCCTTTATAATAAATATAGTCTAGTGTGCCCACTCTTTGAACCACTTGACATCTCACTCAGTATCTTGCTAGGGTAGTTATGGTACCTCCACCTATTTTGTAATAAGCTACTCTTTCCATTCCAAGCTTCATGGAGTCATTTCAGCAGCATATTAAGGCTAGTTTCAGGTGTCCTGGAAGGATGTTAAATTATGAGTCACAGGAGAGTGTCCCATATCAACAAAATCTTCCATATCTAGCTCTATATTCTATTAGCACTCTCAAGATCCATATCCAGGAGTGTTCTCCCAGGTCTTGCTGATATTACCTATTCTGTAGCTATTCTGTGAAACACTTCTTCACTTCTGAAGGTTAGGCAGTGCTTCCATGGCTGAACCATGCTGCAACTTGACTATAATTATTGATCTAAAAGCAATGGTGGAGGAAGGGCAAAAACCTTGAGGAAGGCAAACATCATCTTAAGAGGCATTTGTCTTCGGTATAATCTTTGCCTAGTCTCTAGATGAAGGAGGGCTGCTAGCCTCCCACAATGGAGGATTGGGCTTCTTTCGTCAACACAGAAAGTTCTGATGAAGCTGAAATTTCAAAATTCTTAACTGTGGTCAGCATTACCCTGATACCAAAGCTAGAAAAGTACACTACAGTCAAGAGAAACTATGGACCAATATCTCTGATGAATATAAATGTAAATATTCTGAACAAAGTAGTAATAAACTGAATTTAACAGCACATTAAAAGGATTATACCCCACAACCAAGTGGGATGTAAGGATGGCTCAAAATACACAAATCAATGAATGTGATACACCACATTAATAAAATGAAAGATAAAAATCACATGATCATCTGCAGTGATGAATAAAAAGAATTAGACAAAACACAACATTCGTTCATAATTAAACACTAGAAAATGCATTTAGAAGAAACGTATCTCAATATAATGAAGGCCACATATGACAAACCTAGACTTAACATTATATTCAATGGCTAAAAATTAAAAGCTTTTCATCTAAAATAAGGAACAAGACACAGGTGCACAATCTCATAACTCTTATTTAACATAGGACTGGAAATCCTAGTTAGAGCAAATGGACAAGATGAAGCAAAAAAAGGGCATCCAAATCAGAAAGGATGAAGTAAAATTGTCATTATTTTCAGTTGACATGATCTTATATATAGAAAATTCTGAAGACTCCACTAAAAACTGTTGGAACAAATAAAAAATTTAGTAAAGCTGTAAGATTTAAAATAAATATACAGCAATCAGATGCATTTCTATACAATAACAATGAAACCTCTGAAAAAGAAATAAAATAAACAACCCCAGGCACAAGAGCATCAAAAGCAAAAAAATACTTAGGAATAAATTTAAAGTAGGAAGTGAAATATCTGTGCAATGAAAACTACTTGATGAAAGAAACTGAAGATATAAACAAATAAAAAGATATCTTATGTACATGAATAAAAAGAATTGATATCAATAAAGGAGCCATACTACTCAAAGCCATCTATAGATTCAATTAAATTCTTATAAAAGTCCAATGGCATTTTTCGCAGAAATAAGAAAAACAATTCTGAAATTTGTGTGGAATCACAAAAGACTTTGAATAGCCAAAGCAATACTGAGAAAGAACAAAGCTAGTGATGTTCCCATTGTGGCTCAGTGGAAATGAATCTGACTAGCATCCGTGAGGATGCAGGTTAGATCCCTGGCTGTGCTCAGTGGGTTACAGATCTGGTGTTGCCGTGAGCTACGGTGCAGGCTGCAGATGCATCTTGGATCCAGTGTTGCTATGGCTGTGGTGAATGG
Organism: Phacochoerus africanus; assembly: GCF_016906955.1. Taxonomy (NCBI): domain Eukaryota; kingdom Metazoa; phylum Chordata; class Mammalia; order Artiodactyla; family Suidae; genus Phacochoerus; species Phacochoerus africanus. The sequence goes on from NC_062545.1 coordinate 207,382,148, forward strand.
CATTGGCTAGAGCTCCAACTCAGCCCCTAGCCTGGGAACCTCAATATGCCATGGATGCAGCCATAAAAATACAAAAAAAAAAAAGAATAAAGTCAGAGTTATCATACTTCTGATTTCAAATTATTTTATAAAACCATAATAATTGAAACAGTATGGTACTGGCATAAAAATAGACCCATAAATTAATGGGACAGAATAGAGAGCTCAGAAATTAAACCACGTGTATATGATTAACTAATATTTGACACAGGAGCCAAGAACATTTAATGGGGAAAAGACAGTCTCTTCAATGAATAGTCTTAGGAAAATTGGATAACTACATGCAGAACAATGAAATTGGATCTCTATCTTACAGAATTCACAAAAATGAACTTGAAATGGATCCAAGAATTAAACATAAGACCTGATGACATAAAATTCCTAGAAAAAGATGTAGAAATTAAGTTATTTTATAATGGTCTGGGCAATGCTATATACATTTTAATATATGAAACCAAAAGCGCAAGCAAGAAAAGAAAAAAAGAAAACAATAAGTGAGACTATACTACCTCAAAAGCTTCTGAATAGAAAAAGAAACACTGAATAAAATGTAAAGGCAACTTATAAAACGTGAGAAAGTATTTCCAAACCATATGCTTGATAGGAAGATAGATTCACTTCCTAGTAAAGTGTTTTATTGTTTTTGATGCTCATCTGCAAACGATGATAAACTAATATCCAAAATATACAAAGAATTCAAGCAACTCAACAACAAAAAGATAATCTGATTATAAAAATGGACAGAGGAGAGTTCCCACTGTGGTGCAGAGGAAACAAATCTGACTAGGAACCATGAGGTTGCGGCTTTGATCCCTGGCCTTGCTCAGTGTGTTAAGGATCCAGCATCGCCATGAGCTGTGGTGTAGGTTGCAGACATGGCTCGGATCTGGTGTTGCTGTGGCTCTGGCATAGGCCTGCAGCTACAGCTCCAATTCGACCTCTAGCCTGGGAACCTCCATATGCCACAAGTGCAACCCTAAAAAGACAAAAGCCAAAGAAAAAAAAAAAAGGACAGAAGAACTAAATAGCCATTTTTCCAAAGAAGACAGACTAATGGTCAAGAGATAACTGAACATCATTAATGGTCAGGGTAATGCAAATTAAAAACACAAAAATATATCACCATACCTGTTAGAATGGCTATCATCAAGAAAACGAGAGGAGTTCCTGATGTAATGCAGCAGAAATGAATCCAACTAGTATCCATGAGGACATGGGTTTGATCCCTGGCCTTGCTCTGTGGGTTAAGGATCTGGCATTGCCATGAGCTGTGGTATAGGTCGTAGATGCAGCTTGGATCCAGCATTGCTGTGGCCATGGCTTAGGCCAGCAGCTATAGCTCTGATTCACTCCCTAGCCTGGGAACTTCCATATGCCATGAGTGCAACACTAAAAAGCAAAAAGAAAGAAAGAAAGAGAGAGAGAGAGAGAGAAGGAGGGAGGGAGGGAGGGAAGGAAGGAAGGAAGGAAGGAAGGAAGGAAGGAAGGAAAGAAGGAAGAGAAAGAAAGGAAGAAAGAAAGGAAGGAAGGAAAGAAGGAAGGAAGAAAGAAAGAAAGGATGCAGAGAAAAGGCGAATTCTTGTACACTATTGGTGGAAAAGTAAATTAGTTCTTTCTGGATGGAAAACAGTATGGTGATTTCTAAAAATTAAAAATAGAACTGCCTAGTGATCTAGCAATCTCATTTCTGGGTATGTATCCAGAGGAGATGAAATCAGGATCTCAAAGAGATATAGGCACTTCCATGTTTATGGCAGCATTATTCACAATACCCAAGATATGTAAACAATCCAAATGCCCATCAGCAAAAAAAGGATAAAGAACAGATAGATGGACGGACAGACAGACAGACACAAACAAACATATAGGAATATTATTCAGCTATGAGAAAGGAGGAAAATTTGCCATTTGTGACAACGTGGATGGGACTTGAGGGCATTATGCTAAGTGAGATAAGTCAGACAGAGAAAGATTAATACTGGATGGTATTACTTTTTTTTTGCCTTTTTTCTAGGGCCGTTCCCACGGCATATGGAGATTCCCAGGCTAGGGGTCGAATCGGAGCTGTAGCCACCGGCCTACGCCAGAGCCACAGCAGCATGGGATCTGAGCCTCGTCTGCAACCTACACCATAGCTCAGGGCAACGCCGGATCCTTAACCCACAGAGCAAGGTCAGGGATTGAACCCACAACCTCATGGTTCCTAGTCGGATTTGTTAACCATTGCGCCACGACGGGAACTCCTGGATGGTATTACTTATATATGGAATCTAAAAAAGTTGAACTCATAAAAACAGAGAGTAAAATGGTGGTCCCCAGATGTTCAAAGGAAGTTCTGGTGGAACTGGGAAAATATTTTTTAAGGGTGCAAACTCGGAACTAGCAGATAAATAGGTCCTGGAGATCTAATGCACACTCTAGTTAATATAGATAATAATACTGTATTATAAACTTACAGAGTTGCCAAGAGACCATATCTTAATTATTCTCACTCCCAAAAAAGGAATGATAAATATGTTATGTGATAGCAGAGTTAGTTAATGCTACATTGGTAATCGCATGGCAATATATAAATGTATCTCATCAGCATGTTGTATACCTTAAACTTATATAAAGTTATATGTCAATTATATATCCATAATAATACATTTAAAAATAAACAAAATAAAGGAAAAAGGAGAATCTCAATGGATATGCAGAAATACAAAAAAAAAGTAAGAGAATACTATGAACAATTACATGCCAACAAATTTGACAACCTACAAGAAATGGACAAGTTTCTAGAGACTTTTAGCCTACCACAACAGAATCAAGGAGAAACTGATCAACTGAACAAACCGATCACTAGAAATGAAATTGAATATGTAATAAAAACACTCCATACAAATAAAAGTCCAGGACCAGATGGCTTCATAGGCGATTCTACCAAACATACAAAGAGGAACTTATATCCATCCTTCTTAAACTTTTCCAAAGGATTGAAGAAGAAGGAACACTCCCAAAGACATTGTATGATGCCACCAACATCCTAATAGCAAAACCAAAGATACAACCAAAAAGAAAATTATAGGCTAATATCTTTGATGAATATAGATGCAAAAACTCTCAGCAAAATTTCAGCCAACAAATCCAATAACATATAAAAAAGATCACACACCATGACCAAGTGGGATTCATCCCAGATTTACAAGGATGGTTCAACATATGCAAATCAGTCAACACCACATTAACAAAAAAAAGGTCAAAAACCACATGATCATTTCCATAGATGTAGAAAAAGCATTTGACAAAGTCCAACATCGATTCATGATAAAAACTCTTACCAAAGTGGGTATAGAGGGAACATACCTTAACATAATAAAAGCCACTTATGACAAATCCACAGCAAATGTAATGCTCAGTGGAGAAAATTGAAAGCCTTCCCCCTAAAATCTGGAACAAGACAAGGATGTCCACTCTCAACACTGTTATTCAACATAGTACTGGAAGTCCTAGCCACAGCAATCAGACAAACAAAGGAAATAAAAAGCACCCAAATTGGAAGAGGTAAAATTGTCACTTTATGCAGATGACATGATACCATATATAGAAAACCCTAAGGACTCCACATAAAAACTACCCGAACTGATCAACAAATTCAGGAAGGAGCAGGATATTAGATTAACATTCAGAAATTGGTTGCATTTCTGCATACTAACAATGAAATGTTAGAAAAGGAACACAAAAATACAACATCTTTTAAAATCACAACCCCCAAAATTAAATACCTAGGAATAAACCTGACAAAGAAAGACTTATATGCTGAGAACTGTAAAACATTAATCAAGGAAATTAAAGAGGATTCAAAGAAATGGAAAGATATTCCATGCTCCTGGGTTGGAAAAACTAACATTTTTTAAATGACCATACTACCCAAATCAATCTACAGATTCAGTGCAATCCCTATCAAATTACTCATGACATTTTTCACAGAACTAGAACAAACAATCCAAAAATTTATATGGAACCACAAAAGACCCAGTATTGCCAAAGAAATCCTGAGGAACAAAAACCAAGCAGGAGGCATAACTCTCCCAGACTTCAGGCAATATTGCAAAGCCACAGGCATCAAGACAGTGTGGTACTGGTACCAAAACACACAGACAGACCAATGGGACAGAATGAGAACCCAGAAATAAACCCAGACACCTATGGTCAACTAATCTTTGACCAAGGAGGCAAGAATATAAAAAGGGAACAAGACAGTCTTTTCAGCAAGCATTGCTGGGAAACCTGGACAGCTGCATGCAAATCAATGACACTAGAACACACCCTCACACCATGCACGAAGATAAACTCAAAATGGCTGAAAGACTTAAATATAAGACAGGACACCATCAAACTCCTGGAAGAGAACATAGGCAAAACATTCTGTGACATCAACCTTATGAATGTTGTCTCAGGTCGGTCTCCCAAAGCAACAGAAGTAAGAGCAAAAATAAACCAATGGGACCTAATCAAACTGAAAAGCTTTTGCACAGCAAAGGAAACCAAAAAACCCCCCAAAAGACAACCTACAGAATGGGAGAAAATAGTTTCAAACGATACAACGGACAAGGGCTTAATCTCTAGAATATATAAATAACTTATACAACTCAACAGCCAAAAACAACAACAACAACCCAATTGAAAAAAATGGGCAAAAGACCTGAATAGACATTTCTCCAAAGAAGATATACAGACGGCCAACAAGCACATGAAAAAAATGCTCAATATCACTGATTATTAAAGACTCAAATCAAAACTACACCCGTGTGTGTGTGTGTGTGTGTGTGTGTGTGTGTGTGTGTGTGTGTGTGTGTGTGACTGGGTCACTTTCCTGTACAGCAGCAAATTGACAGAACATTGTAAACCAAGTATAGCAGAAAAAATAAAAATCATAAAAAAATTCACAACTCAAAAAAAGTGTTTTTTTTCAGTTGCATTTACTCTCATGTATGTCCCAGACTTTTTCTCAGCATCCCACTCCTTTTATTTCAGGATCATGGCCATGAATGGAAGAATTGTTGGGAATATCAGAAAAACACAATAAGACTTGCTAGAGCTAGAGCTGTGCATTCACAAACACACACACACACAGACTCACATGCACTCGTTTTATTTATTTTAGTAAATTTACTAATTGTTAAAAACTGATCCTGGACACAGTTTTCAGTCCCAATGTGTCCCATGGTTGCAGGAATCGAAATCTCTTTGGATACTGCATGGTAAGTTTTCTCGTTTTTACACTATGCATCAAGTTGTTAAATGACTGACTTGAGGCTGGAATTTTCTTCCTTCAGTGTGTCAGTAACACTTAACAGTAGCCATTCAATTTCAGAGTCTTTATAATTATTGCCGTCCCCAGATCTTTCAAATACTGGACATCTTATACAAGTGTATCCTTTCCTACTCAGATCCTTTCCCAACTGACCACAGGTAAGAGTCTCAGTAATCATGATACCACAACATATGGGGATTATCGTCTCTAATTACCACTAATAAAGGGGTGTTTGCTGTCATCTAAACAGTGAACAATACAATTCCAGAACCCCCTTCTGAAAACCTGCTTCCTAAGACCATTTCTGATACTCTCTCTTAGTTGGGTTCTTGCAGAAGCTCCTTCAAGACAAAGATTTGAATGCAAGGAGTTTACTGGGGAAATAATCCTAGGAAATAGGAGAGGAGAAAAGGGAAGAAAGATAAGCCAGCCAATATGGGGCATTTATCATACAAGATATCACCGTGAGTAATTAGAGCTTAATCCTGAAGAATTCTGGGAAAATGTGTCAATGAGTTCCTTAGAGTTTGCCATGGAAGAGTGAGGAAACTGGATAATGACTCTTTTGAATGCATACCAACTTCGGCAGTCATTGGTTAAGTGTTGTTCCTGAGGGTTAGTTTTCTAGCACCTTTGACTGCCAATGGGTACAGGTTTCCTTTTGGAGCGATGAAAATATTTGGAAATGGACAGTGGTGATGGTTGCACAAACTTGTGAATATACTAAAAAATGTTGAATTGTGTACTTTCAATTTTACTATAGATGAAGTATATCTCATTGAATGTATACAAATGGTCACTCCAGATAAAATCTATGTAGATTTTATGCATTTTATTGAATAATTTATCATAGATAAGGATGTTCCACAGTTCCCTTAATCATCTGTATACTGACTGACAGTGGGGTTGTTTATTGCTTTTTGTCTCTACAATCTATTTGTTAATATTTGTTCCTCTTATTTGCACTTTTACTCTATAGAGATGATTGCCAATAGGGCTATGTCTGGCAAATTTTTAGCAGATGTATTAAATTACCTTGCAACTATTTAGCAATTCACATTCTCACCATCAATATACGAATATGCTCACTTCCACATACTCTCACCAGCTCTGAAACTCTATTTTCCACTTTGAGAGGTAAAAATTATTTATTTCCACTTGAGATTCAGTATTTTTTATGTCTACTGGCTTTCTCAGTTTGTACTTTTCTTATCTTTTGTCAGTACATATTACTATATAAAAGCTGTAAAATATTATCATATGACACCCCATAATTTCTCCTACTTGATTCTGCTGGTGTACTGAATTATATCAACTATTTCCTAATCATTATATTTGGAATAAAAATCTTTTTGGCCAAATGTGCTGTGATTTGAATAATTAGAATTTCTATTTTCACTTAGAATATTTATATTCCTACTAGTAAATAATATTGATCTGTAGTTCTCTTTATTATTTAGCCTGCCCTTGCTTCTTAAATATGACCTATGGGACCTCCTCATCTTTCTCTGTGAAGAGTTAAAATAACAGGAACCATCTGTTCTTTAAGCCTGTTCTGGGTGGCAGACCTTGAGCTGTGTTTCTAATTTCTCTTATGTGTAATGGTTTATTTAACTTTCTATCAATTCTTAAGTGAACTTTGTTATGTAAATTTTGTTAGAAAAGCATACGTTTCCTTAAGATTGACATATAGTTTACATATTCTTTTACAGTTTTTGAAATGTCTTCCTATCTTTTCTAATTCCTAATGTTGCATGTTTTTGTTTTTTTTTCTACCCTTAATTAGGTTTCCCAGGGTTAATTAATTAAAGTATCAGCCTTCTTTTTAATATCCTTTTTTTAATTGTTTTTCTTTAATTTCATGAATTCTTTCCCCATTCTCCCTTTAGTTTTATTTTGGTTTTGTTTCTGTTTTCAATTTGGCAAGTAGCATGTTTATTTTCAGTCCATGAAAAAAAAATTTTGAGTTACTATTTTTTTTAATGCAGATTTAGCTATCTCTTAGACTTTTTTGATAAAAAGTATTAGACTTTCATTACTTTTTATATTATTTTCCATTTCCATTTTCTCTTCCTTTTCTTCAGGGATGGTTTTTAAAGACTTTTTGTTTTTAATTGAAAGGAAAATACATATCCATGGAATCATACTGAAATAGTATAAAAGGATACACTGAAACAAGCAAGTATTTCTCCTAGTACAGATCCCCTAGTCCTCTCCAGAGAGAAATACACTTATCAGAGTCTGGTGTTTCCTTTTATGAACATACTGTACAGATAACATGTTTTGAAAACTGTTCCTTTTAACTTCTAGTTTAATTTCTTAGGAAGCTTCCCAAGGTCAGTTTTGTGGTAGATTTGAAGAGCCCAACCTTTGTTCTACTTTGTTCTGAAATCTCTTTACTGCTTGCTTCCACCTGCCAACGTTTCTACAGTTCAAATCTGAGAAACAACCATAGAACAACTTGGGCTTCTAAATTTGTGGGTTTCTCCTGGACAGCTGCATGCAAAGCAGTGAAACTAGAACACACCCTCACACCATGCACGAAGATAAACTCAAAATGGCTGAAAGACTTAAATATACGACAGGACACCATCAAACTCCTAGAAGAAAACATAGGCAAAACACTCTCTGACATCAACATCATGAATATTTTCTCAGGTCAGTCTCCCAAAGCAATAGAAATGAGAGCAAAAATAAACCCATGGGACCTCATCAAACTGAAAAGCTTTTGCACAGCAAAGGAAACCCAAAAGAAAACAAAAAGACAACTTTCAAAATGGGAGAAAACAGTTTCAAATGATACAACCGACAAGGGCTTAATCTCTAGAATATATAAACAACTTATACAACTCAACAGCAAAAAAGCCAATCAATCAATGGAAAAATGGGCAAAAGACCTGAATAGACTGTTCTCCAAGGAAGATATACAGATGGCCAACAAACACATGAAAAAATGCTCAACATCGCTGATTATAACAGAAATGCAAGTCAAAACTACCATGAGATACCACCTCACACCAGGCAGAATGGCCATCATTAATAAATCCACAAATAACAAGGGCTAGAGGGGCTGTGGAAAAAAGGGAACCCTCCTGCACTGTTGGTGGGAATGTAAACTGGTACAGCCACTATGGAGAACAGTTTGGAGAGACCTTAGAAATCTATCCATAGAACTTCCATATGACCCCACAATCCCACTCTTGGGCATCTATCCGGACAAAACTCTCCTTAAAAGAGACACGTGCACCCGCATGTTCATTGCAGCACTATTCACAATAGCCAGGACATGGAAACAACCCAAATGTCCATCGACAGAGGATTGGATTTGGAAGAGGTGGTATATATACACAATGGAATACTACTCAGCCATAAAAAAGAATGACATAATGCCATTTGCAGCAACATGGATGGAGCTAGAGAACCTCATACTGAGTGAAATGAGCCAGAAAGACAAAGACAAATACCATATGATATCACTTATAACTGGAATCTAATATCCAGCACAAATGAACATCTCCTCAGAAAAGAAAATCATGGACTTGGAGAAGAGACTTGTGGCTGCCTGATGGGAGGGGGAGGGAGTGGGAGGGATCGGGAGCTTGGGCTTATCAGACACAACTTGGAATAGATTTATAAGGAGATCCTGCTGAGTAGCATTGAGAACTTTGTCTAGATACTCATGTTGCAACAGAAGAAAGGCTGGGGGAAAAATGTAATTGTAATGTATACATGTAAGGATAACTTGATCCCCTCGCTGTACAGTGGGAAAAAAAAAATAACAATTAGGCTGCACAAAATAAAATAAAAACCACTTAAAACATTAAAAAAAATAAATAAATTTGTGGGTTTCTGAGAATGGTTTTATTTTCTTTGCTGTGGAAGACTAATGTTGCTGTCCCAGTCTCTCAACCTCACACAAATAGGTGAGAATCAATGATTCCTTAAATTCATCTGTTAAGCGTCTTTAGGAGATAGACCCTGTTCTTGGTGGAGAGGGTTCCTTTTGCTTATGGTGGTAGTGCAAAGAGGTACTTGGAACTTTGCATAAGCTCCATCTGTCTTCCTTCCCCAAATCATCACAAATAAGAATTTTAAGTAAAATCTATGCTTACCTTGAAAAAAGGCTCCAAGACAAGTTCTCCAGCAGCCTCTACTTCTTTCAGATTGTCAAACCTAAACACCTGCCATGGAAGGTGTCTCCTGAAATGGTTCCTAATCATCTCCAGGTCCTGTTACATTCTTCTGTAATTCCCTCCGTGTGGGGGGGTGAGGGGGTGGGGAGGCGTGAGGTAGAATAAGTTGCCATTATTGAAGAGACTCACATAGCAAAGAACAAAGGGCAGCCTCCAGCCAATAACTAGCAAGAAACCGAAGACCTCAGTTCAATATCCCTTCAAAGAGTTAAATCCTGTCAACATTCTGAGGGAGCTTCTAACCCTTCTGAGTCAAGCCTTGATATGATTGCAGTCTTCTTAGAGACCCAGTGTCAAGAGAACCCAATTAAACTGTGCTCAGACTTCTGACATAAAGAAACTGGATCCAATAGTTATTGTTTTAAGCCAGTAAGTTTTAGGGTAATTTGTTATGAAGCAATGGATAAATAGACCTGTGTTTTAGAAATTTCTTGTGAAATCCATGTTGATTACTGGGATTTCCTTTTTTAGATAATTGGTCTGGAAAAGAGTAAAGTGCCCCAAAGAACTCCAATTACCCCATTTCCATCAGCCTGTGTTTCTGAAATGACCACAGATGCAGATTTCAGAGATAGAAAAAAAAAAAGATAAGCGTGGTCATGAAAAGAATAGAACTTTAAAAAATATTACCACTACATACCTATAAGAATGGCTTTAAAAAAAAAAAGCACCCAACAATACCAAGTCTCAAAGAGGATGCAGACCAACTTGATGTCTTGGACTTTGTTGGTGAGACTCTCAAATAGTATAGCCATTCTATAAAACATTTTTTGCAGTTTCTTACCAAGTTAAATACATTTACTGCTTTACCCAGTTGAGATGAATCTCTAGAAAAGAACTAGTAGTCCTAAGCCAAAGAAACCTGTCAAAATGAGAAGATTTTCTGCACTCTCAGGTTGAACAGTAGTGACCTGAGAAGACATTGTTGGACAATGCAAACTTCATTTATATTTTAAATTTTATATCTTTTACTAAATCTCATCCCAAAATATACAGAGCACTTTAAGTAGGTTTAGGAAGGTAAAAGGTGTATTTTCCAGTTTCTGGAGATGGATGGAGCACAAGGGAAGCCTCTAATACCTCTCTACTAATGGCTATGGGTTCCTCGTGCCAGGGTTAGCATGAACAAAGAGTGACATTTTCTCTCCAGGAAACCATGGCTACAAGGAGGCAGCAGGGCACTGCCTTCTTTTCACTTATTCTCAAAAATGACATCCTAGGGGGAGGAAAACTGAATGATAGAACTTGTTGTTGGAAGGGGCTGAAGTCAAGACTGCGGTTTTGTGGACCAGGTGTGTTTAGAAGAAAGAAGGAAATTGAGGATTGGACTGTGGAGAGGAAATCTTTGTAGTGCTTACCACTCCATAGTGAATAGGAAAAGATCAAATATGTATTTGTAGATTTAAAAATTAAAAGATAAGCCAAGAGGTTTTTTTTGTTTGTTTTAAAGATCATACATTTGATGAAACCTTGCCTCACAGGCAAGAGAAACTCATTTTTATTCTATATATATTGTCATTCATATACACTTCGTGTTAATAGCAAATGAAGAAACACAGAAATTAAAAATAGCAACTCTTGTGCCCACTTATTTCATGAACCCTTCTGAACATAGTTAATAAAGGGCTCTTTGAAAATGTTTTCTAGTACTCATCCCTTCTGCTTGGTTTTAAGTTATTTGAGGGCACTCAGAAGGCTATTGATTTCTTAGAGCAATTTTCACTTGGACTATCTAAATTATTTACTCTACCTGGCAGAATCCTGCATAATTTTGAGGAGTAATTAGTTTAGGCAAAACGTTCAACAGGAAATTAAGGGCCAGTGTTAAAGAATAAAACCCACCCCTTTCCTTGTCCCATATTCTGAAACACACAAGACAACATGTGCCTATAGCATCCATGGTGTCTAAACCTATCTTGTAATTTCACAGGAGATGAATATCACTCACAGAGGATTGCTTTGTTGATGTTGAGTTATTTGAGGTTTTTTTTTAGATTTTTTAAAATCGTTATTTCCCCAATACATGTTTTCTTCTACTGTACAGCATGGTTACCCAGTTACACATGCATGTACATATTCTCTATTCGTACATTATTATGCTCCATCATAAGTGACTAGACATAGTTCGCAGTGCCACACAGCAGGATCTCATTGCTAATCTATTACAAAGGCAATAGTTTGTATTTATGAACCCCAAACTCCCCAACCACCCCATTCCCTCCCCCTCCCCCTTGGCAACCACAAGTCTTTTCTCAAAGCCCATGATTTTTTTCTGTGGAAAGGTTCATTTGTGCCTTATATTAGATTCCAGATATAAGTGATATATGGTATTTGTCTTTCTCTTTCTGACTTACTTCACTCAGGATGAGAGTCTCTAGTTCCATCCATGTTGCTGCAAATGGCATTATGTCATTCTTTTTATGGCTGAGTAGTATTCCATTGTGTATATATACCAAATATTCCTAATCCAATCATCTGTCAATGGACTTTTGGGTTGTTTCCATGTCTTGGCTATTGTGAATAAAGCTTCAATGACCATGCAGATGCATGTGTCTTTTCAAGGAAAGTTTTGTCTGGATGTATGCCCAAGAGTGGGATTGCTGGGTCATATGGTAGTTCTATGTATATATTTCTAAGGTACCTTCATGCTGATCCCCATAGTGGCTGTACAAGCTTGCATTCCCACCAACAGTGCAGGAGGGTTCCCTTTTCTCCACAACCCCCTCCAGCACTTGTTATTTGTGGACTTATTAATGATGGCCATTCTGCCTGGTGTGAGGTGGTATCTCATGGTAGTTTTGATTTGCATTTATCTAACAATCAGTGATGTTGAGCATTTTTTCATGTGCTTGTTGGCCGTCTGTATATCTTCTTTGGAGAAATGTCTATTCAGGTCTTTTGCCCATTTTTCCATTGGGGTATTGGCTTTTTTGCTGTTGAGTTGTATAAGTTATTTATATATTCTAGAGATTAAGCCCTTGTCCGTTGTATCATTTGAAACTATTTTCTCCCATTCTGTAGGTTGTCTTTTGGGGGGTTTTTTGGTTTCCTTTGCTGTGCAAAAGCTTTTCAGTTTGATTAGGTCCCATTGGTTTATTTTTGCTCTTACTTCTGTTGCTTTGGGAGACCGACCTGAGACAACATTCATAAGGTTGATGTCACAGAATGTTTTGCCTATGTTCTCTTCCAGGAGTTTGATGGTGTCCTGTCTTATATTTAAGTCTTTCAGCCATTTTGAGTTTATCTTCGTGCATGGTGTGAGGGTGTGTTCTAGTGTCATTGATTTGCATGCAGCTGTCCAGGTTTCCCAGCAATGCTTGCTGAAAAGACTGTCTTGTTCCCTTTTTATATTCTTGCCTCCTTGGTCAAAGATTAGTTGACCATAGGTGTCTGGGTTTATTTCTGGGTTCTCATTCTGTCCCATTGGTCTGTCTGTGTGTTTTGGTACCAGTACCACACTGTCTTGATGCCTGTGGCTTTGCAATATTGCCTGAAGTCTGGGAGAGTTATGCCTCCTGCTTGGTTTTTGTTCCTCAGGATTTCTTTGGCAATACTGGGTCTTTTGTGGTTCCATATAAATTTTTGGATTGTTTGTTCTAGTTCTGTGAAAAATGTCATGAGTAATTTGATAGGGATTGCACTGAATCTGTAGATTGATTTGGGTAGTATGGTCATTTAAAAAATGTTAGTTTTTCCAACCCAGGAGCATGGAATATCTTTCCATTTCTTTGAATCCTCTTTAATTTCCTTGATTAATGTTTTACAGTTCTCAGCATATAAGTTCTTTACCTCATTGGTCAGGTGTATTCCCAGGTATTTGATTTTTGGGGATCCGATTTTAAAAGGTATTGTATTTCTCTATTCCTTTTCTAATATTTCACTGTTAGTATACAGAAATGTGACTGATTTCTGAATGTTTATCTAATATCCTGCTCCTTTGCTGATTTTGTTGATCAGTTCAAGTAGTGTCTGTGTGGCGTCCTTAGGGTTTTCTACATATAGTATCAGGTCATCTGCATGCAGTGAGTTTTACCTCTTCTCTTCCTATTTGAATGCCTTTTATTTTTTTCATTTGTCTGATTGCTGTGGCTAGGACTTCCAGTACTATGTTGAATAACAGTGTTGAGAGTGGACATCCTTGTCTTGTTCCAGATTTTAGTTGGAAGGCTTTCAGCTTTTCTCTATTGAGTATTTTATTTGCTGTGAGTTTGTCATAAAAGGTTTTGATTATATTAAGGTATATTCCCTCTATACACACTTTGGTAAGAATTTTTATCATGAATCGATGTTGGACTTTGTCAAATGCTTTCTCTGCATCTATTGAGATGATCATGTCGTTTTTGATTTTTTTTTGTTAATGTGGGTCTATGACTTCATCAAAATTAAAAACCCTTGCTCTGGGAATAGACAAGCTACAGACTGGGAGAAAATATTTTCAAACTACAAATATCTGATGAAGGTCTTACATCTAGAACAAAGAAATATCAAAATTCAAGTAACTCCCAAAGACATTCTATGAGGCTACCATCACCCTAATTCCAAACCCAGACAAAGATATCACCAAAAAACAAAACTATAGGCCAATATCTTTGATGAACATAGACGGAAAAATTCTCAACAAAATTTTAGCCATCTGAATCCAACAACATATCAAAAAGATCATACACCACGACCAGGTGAGATGCATCCCAGTTGCACAAGGATGGTTCCACATAAAGCAAATTAATCAACATCACATACCACATTAACAAGAGTTACTTGAGTTTTGAGAATTCTTTATTCTAGATGTAAGTCCTTCATCAGATATTTGTTGTTTGCAAATATTTTCTCCCAGTCTGTAGCTTGTCTATTCCCAGAGCAAGGGTTTTTAATTTTGATGAAGTCTGACTTACCAACTATTCTTTTGTGCATCATGCTTTTGATGTCATGTATACAAACTTGTCACTCGTCTTGGATCCTTGAGATTTTCTCTTTTGTCATCATTTATATTTTACTTTTAAATGGGTGATTCATTTTGAGATAATTTGTGCTTAAAATGTGGAAGTTTAGATCAAGTTTTGTTTCCCTTTTTAACCTAGGGATTTCCAAATGTTTCGGCATCATTTGTTGGAAGGCTATTCTCATTCCATTAAATTGTTTTCGAACTTTTGTTTAAAATCTGTGGGGCATATTGCATAGGCATTTTTGGGGTCCTCTATTCTGTTTCATTGGACCATGTGCCTAATCCTCTGCCAACACTACAAACTCTTGATTAGTGTAGCTATATAATACATCTTAAAATTGGGTAGAGTGATGTCTCCCACTTAAAAATTTTTGCCTTTCTATACATGTTTTGAAAGAATCTTGTCTCTATCTTCAAAATATCTTTCTGTGAGGTTGATAGGAATTGTGCTAAGCCTGTATATCAATTTTAAGACAAATGACATCTTTGCTATGTTGAGTTCTCAATTTATGCTTTCAGTGTGTCTCCCCATTTCACCTTCTTTGATTTCTCTCATCAGCATTTGTAGTTTTCAGTATGCAAGTCTTGTACATTGCTGGATTCACACCTAAGTATTTCTCTCCTTTTTTTGAGCAGTTGTAAATTGTATTTTAATTTTTGGTTTCCACATGTTTATCAGTGTACAGATAATATAATTTCTTCTCATATGTTGCTCTCGTATCTTAAGACCTTGTTGATTCTGAAAGGGTAGGTTTATTTTTTTAGTGATAGCTTTACTTTTTCCTTTCCAATCCGTATGCTTTTGTTTTATTTTCTTGCCTTACTGTACTGGCCAAAATTTTCAATACTATGTTGAATTAAGGTGGTGAGATCTGACATCCTTGTCTTCTTCCTGATCTTAAGAAGAATTCAATCTTCCGTCATTAAGCATAATATTAGGTGTAAGCTTTTGTAAATATTCCTGTCAAATTGAGGCAGTTCCTAGGTTTCTTAGGGTTTTTTTTTTTAATGTTTGAGTGTTAAATTTTTCAAGTTATATGATCATGTGATATTTCTTCTTTAGTCTGTTAAAATGGTAGTGAGCATTGATTGATTTTTGAATATATTGAACCAGCCTAGATCTTGCCTCTTCTGACCAATATCCCTCATGAACACAGATATAAAAATTTTCAACAGAATTTAAGGAAATTTGCATTAGTTTTCTATTGCTGCAGTCACAAATTATCACAAATTATAGTGGCTTAAAACAGTAAAAATTTAATCTCTTACAGTTCTAGGTATACAAAATTGGTTTCACTAGGCTGAAGTCAAGGTGTCAACAATGCTGGTTCTTTCTGGATCCTCTAGGATATAATTCATTTCTTTGCTTTTTCCAGTCTCCAAGAGCTGCCTATATTCTTTGGTTCATGGCATTTTATCTCCATACCTACAGCTATTTTGTGGTAGGATCTTCAAATTTCTCCATCCCTCTGCTTCTGCAGTAACATTGTTCTCTATCTCCTCTTGCCTCCTTCTTAGAGAGCATCAGATAATCTCCCTACTCAAATCCTTAATTTAATCACATTTGCAAAGTCCCTTTTGCTGTATAAGGTAACAAATTTACAGGTTTTAGGGATTAAGAGTTAGACATCTTGAGGGGTCAATTTTTAGCCTACCATGGTCTATTTCTTTGTACTGTCTTTGGTTGTGGTATCAGGGTAATAATGTGCTATCTCATTTTTACTTTTTAACAAATTTCTGCTATGATGAGACATTATATTTTAAATTTTATAATTTTTTTTCTGGTGAGTAGGGAATATTGTGATTAGTACTTAGTCTGCTCATGTATATAGTGCATTCTCTTGTCTGTTTTTGGCTACACCTGCAGCATTTGGAAGTTCCCGGGCCAGGGATTGAACCTGTGCTACAGCTGCAGCCTGCACCACAGCTGCGGCAATGCCAGATCCCTAATCTGTAGTGCCACAAGGAACTTCCTATATAGTATTCTTTTTTTTAAATTTTAGGGCCACATCCACAGCATAGGGAGGTTCCCAGGCTAGGGGTCCAATCAGAGCTGTAGCTGCTGGCCTAAGCCACAGCCATATCACATACAAGCTGTGTCTGCAACCTACACCACAGCTCACAGCAACAATGGATCCTTAACCAGAGCAAGGCCAGGGATCGAACCCACATCCTCATGAATCCTAGCTGTGTTCCTTAACTACTGAGCCACAGCGCGAACTCCCTGTATTGCATTCTTTTAACACAGGTGTAATACCATTGTATAATAAATGTAATGCTTTGCCATTGAATTCAATAGCAAAATAATCCACACTTTATTATGCCTTAAAAGTGTGACATTCGAAATCCATTTTTCTCTTCTGGCTTTTACATGATGGGTATGCACTGGTATTTTTTAAAAATTGTGGTTTGGTAGTATTTGCAGCACTTGAAATGCTGTCAAGTTGTAACCGTATTACTGTGATTTGCAGTGTGCCCAGCAGTCCTGCCAAGTGGTGAGAACATCACAGATGGTCTCTGCTGCAACTACTCACCTGCACTACTGCAGTGTGAAGGCAGCCATAAGCAAGAGGGGAATGAATGAGCATTGCTGAGTTCCAATAGAACTTTATTGACAGACACTAAAATTTGAATTTCATGTAACTTTCATATGCCACAAAATATTATTTTCCTTTTGATTTTTTAAAAAAAAAATTTGATAATGTAAAAATTGTTCTTGGCTTATTGTAGGCCACACAAAAACTGGTGGCAGGCTAGATTTGGCCTATGGGCCATAATTTGCCAACTCCCGCCTTAACCTCATGGGACCTATATTCAAAGCAGGGGAGGGGCATAGCAAGAAAGTAAATAAACAGGTAAAATAGATAATTTTGTGTCATAAAGGAAATTAAGTAGCAAGATGGCCAGAGAACACCTCTCTGAGGAAATATGTAAGGCAAACCTGAATGATAAGCAGGAGCCAAGCATGAGAAAAGTTGAATATGGAGTATTCTAGAAAGAGAACAGCAAAGGCAAAGGCTGGAGGCAGGCACGAGTTTGGTGAACTGGAGGCACCAAAAAATCAGGTGTGGTTGGCAGGAACATAGTAAAGAGGGGAGATGGGGTGGGACTGTTCGAGAATCTAAATACGGATGATTATCATTTAGAATTTAACTTTAGTTAGCTGACTTCGAGGACTAGCCTATTTGATTCACTAGGTTTGTGGTCCCTTGCTAATTTATATGACCACACAAAGTGTTGTGAATTTTAAAAAAGAGAGAGCAGAGGAGAACATGTTTTTATTTTTGCCAAATTGTTCCAGGAAAATACAGTATCTGCCATATACTCCAGTAGATTGAGAACAGATGCAACTGGATCACACCATTTATTCATTAAATGTTCATCCTTTAGTTATAATGTCTCATTTTACGTTTGCTTACAATACAAACGTGTTGCTTACTGGGTGATTTAAGGCCATTTATAGCAGTTTTATGTAAAAAGTATAGTTTCTTTATAAAACTTAAAACATTAAATCCTCAGTTTATACTTTTTTTAAATATTCAGATCAATTTACATGCACCAAGCCTGTTCTAATTCCTTCTAATGTACTGGATGGAAAATCATTTTCAAGTTTGCATTGATTTGTGGCAATATTTGTATTCAACAATCAAATGCTACACTATTTCCTTTTAAATGGCTATGCACTTAATTAGTTTCACTTGTTCAGCAATTAATTTGTTTCAGAGACTTCTTATTTTGGTATTGAACCCGACTATTGATAGTTGGAGCAGATACTGTATCAGGATTGCAATGCATGTTTTCCCATCATATCACACAAAGTTTTCACATTTGAAAAAAAGTTCTCAATCACAATGTCATCTAATGTCTTTCACAATTGCAAAATACCCTTCAACTAGTCTCTTTTTTTCATTTATTTTCTCCAGTATTGCTTCTAGTAAATATGTGGCAAAAGGAAGCTGTAAAAGAAACACAGAAAAAAAAAAAGACGATCAACACTCTATATTTCTTCAGTTCAAAACATATACTAAATATCATTAAACTATTAGAACTCAGCTATCTGCAACTTTGCACTCATAATGGTACCCTACTGGGTCTCTTTTCAACTGATCTTGCTGGTTAGTGTGGGTAATTTTGTCTCTTATAATAAAAATGATAAAAGAGCAGAAGTAAAATGAAAAAAGATAAACGCCTTATTGAACAATTCATGGTTTACTGACCATGTTAATGTTGTAATCTGCAATACAAGCAGCTAAGCCATTTATCTTCAATCAGCTGATCAATAGCAAGTTACAGTCATCTCTGGGGTCCACAGAAGTAGTACTGTATGTTCATCACTCATCAAAGAATGAAAGAGAACTATCAATACCCTTGTCTGTGTTAGAGGTGAACATCTCAAGGATTGTAGGTGAAATTTCAGAGGAAAAAGAAATGGCAAAAGTATACCCATTGATTAAGTTGTTATAGAAAAGTTTGTTTGTCATATCAAAGTGTAATACACATGTTGCAAACTGCTGAGTTTATGAAATGTAGAGTACATTTTTAAATTTCATAATTTATATAACTTTTCTGGTAAAGTTTTATTGTTCCCTGCGCTTCACTGGTTTGCCTGGAGAACACCAACTCATACAATACACTTATGAGGTCTAAGTAAAAGAAAATCTGAAACGTTCCCAAGTTACCTCCCGTAGCCCTACCAAATTCTGTTAATCCCCTTCCTGGCTATTTCACATAAGTTTATTATAATCAAGAAGTTCATGAAGTCATTTCTTGGAGTTGTCCTTTTGATTAACCAGCGAAGACTCTATTTGCTTCCCTGAATATATTAATAACAATGCTTATCAAGCCCAGCCCCCTTCCCTAAGGGATGTAGTAGCATCAGGTTCTTTTTTTGTGTTAGGACAAACGCCGACAGATAGCAATCACCAGTTAGCACCTGACCAAAGTCAGCCTGATGCCCTCTGTGTGAGAGTTCCACTGGGCTTAGATAAGCTATGCTCAGCCAAGGTGATTATAATTAGCTAAATTCAGCAAAATGGTTCTTTTCTGAATTCGAACTGGGAAAAAGAGAAAAGACTGGACAGTGGCAGTGAAACAACAGACCAGACAGGCACAAACACAATATGTAGGCCATGAAAAAAAAAAAAACCCAAAAAACAAACCAAAAACAAAGACCAGAGCTGGTCCATAAAATTTCCTTAGATCCCAAGCAGCTTTGTAGTTTAACTTCCTTTTATCTTTATAATAAACCGTCTTCTCCCTAAGCTACTCTGAGTCTAAGATAGACTGTGTCTATAAGGCTATCTGGAGCTTCACACATTTGTCTTACTTGAAACTTACATCTAAAGAAAGCATACAGGTGAATATAAGATACACACATTGACTTAAAAACAGCTTTTATTGAGAAAAAGAAAAAACCCTACCACATTAAATATAAACATACTGCATATGCATTTCAACTTCAGAAATGTGAAAATGAGGGGAAATTCAATTAGAATCAAGGAAAAAGAGTATGTTAGATTCTTTTCTGGAAGATAATGATACAGAAGATCCTTACTTTGACAAAATTGCCCTTCTGGGATGCAGAAAAGAGTTATATTTGGTCAAACTGCCTGTTTTACAAGTGAGATAATTTAAATTCTCAGGGCATTAATATTACATGTTAAAGAAATACACATGAATGGCAAAACTACTGGTAACTTTCTTTCATTTTGACTAAGGCACTCAGTAGCATATGCATTCCTATCAAAAAAGCAAACAAACTGGAGTTCCCATCGTGGCACAGTGGTTAACGAATCCGACTAGGAACCATGAGGTGGTGGGTTCGGTCCCTGGCCTTGCTTAGTGGGTTAATGATCCGGCGTTGCCGTGAGCTGTGGTGTAGGTTGCAGACGCGGCTCGGATCCCGCGTTGCTGTGGCTCTGGCGTAGGCCGGTGGCTACAGATCCGATTCAACCCCTAGCCTGGGAACCTCCATATGCCGCGGGAGCGGCCCAAAGAAATAGCAAAAAGACAAAAATAAATAAATAAATAAATAAAGCAAACAAACAAGAAGAAAATAAGCTCCCATCTCTTCCTGGTAGAAATAAAAGCAGAAATGAGTGTTTACAAAAGTTGTTCTAAGAAAAAAGTGTTCTCTGATCAAATAAGTTTGGGAAACAAACCAAACTTTAAAACATTATTTTATTTCAAAATGGATCTCTTAGAGACTCTGATGTGCTAATGGTACTGTGTTTCTCCTAGAGGGCAATGTAATACCCTAAGTCCATTTGTCTGCACTATTTTCATGGCCTATTTATGATGGTCCGTGATCCATGGAACCCACTTTGGGAAACATGCTGGTTTATGATTTCCTGTGTAATAATGGCAATAAATAAATAAATAAATAAATAAATAAAATATAAAGTATCCTAGCATTTTACTGGGCTACAATGTCCTGATATTAATCATCTTATTTGCACATTTCATTTTCAAGTTAAAAACTAAACCTACTTTTATGATCTTTTGATCTGAACAATTTTCAGCATATCATGTACTTGGACATTTTGCTTCCCTCTAAAAAAATAATCTCAAGAATCTCTCTTCCAGGAAGCAAGGTGGAACAAGAAGTCTGTTTACTAATTTACTGCTGATACCCCTTTTCTTCTCTTCTTCTAGTTCCCAATAAAATGGAAAGCCTCACAGTTAAGCACAACATTTTGTCAATCCTGTTTTATTGGATTGTAAGCTTCTTTTAAGCTCTGTATAGAGGCTAACACTTTATGGATTTCAAAAAGCAATCAATCCTTTCATCAAGATGCGCAGCATGTGCTCATCCTTGTAGGCTCTTCTACTTTTCTCTACAAATAGGTCAGAAAAATATTAGTAACTGTCTTTATATCATATGAGACAAACGTTCATCTATCTTTCAATGTAGTTTCTTTATATATTTTGATTCAACTTTACCATTTTCCTTCTTAATATAAAAGTTCCCACTTTTTTCTCTAAACCCAGTGTTCTACTTGTTTATAAATTATAGCTCATTGGCAACCATCAATCCAGCTTTCAAAAAGGCCTTAAAATTTTTTTAATATATTAAGGATCAATTATAATAATATGAAAGTAATGTAATTTCATGGTAAAATAGTTAACAATTAAAACAAAGTTAAAGGAAGAATAAGGAAAAAATGGAATTATAAAGTATATCATAAAATATACTTATCATTTTCAAATGAATAAAGTAACTTACAGTAACTGTTAACCAAGAAATTTTAGTATACGTCCCTTCTACTTTGCAAATAGTTACAGAGTAGACTCAGTACATACTCAAACAATGAATACACTAATAGCCTTGATTTTTTTCACATAGCTTCTCAGGAGTTCCCATTGTGGCTCAGCAGGTTATAAACCCCGACTAGTATCCATGAGGATGAGGGTTCGATCCCTGGCCTCGCTCAGTGGGTTAAGGATCCAGCATTGCCATCACCTGTGCCATAGGTCAGGTCCAATGCGGCTGCGATCCTGTATTGCTGTGGCTGTGGCATAGGCTGGGCAGCAGCTGCAGCTCCAATTAGACCCTTAACCAGGGAACTTCCGTATGCTGCAGGGGCGGTCCTAGATAGCAAAACTAAATAAAATAAAATAAAATAAAAATAGCCTCTCTTACCAATTTTACACTATTCATCTACTTGACAAGCTTTTTTTCATAGTCCAGATAAAAATTTCTGCTTAGAACAGGATGAATGAACAAAAAATTTTGTTTTTAAAGAAAGATTTAAAATGGCATTTTAAGTTAATTATTTATTTTAGTTAATGGAGGTTTTCCACATATCACAAAAGTTATCATTGATTCTTAAATCTCGTAAATTATAGTTAATCTGAAGACTAAATAGAATATAATTTAATCTACAGTGATTCCAGAAAGCTTTTTAAAATCTTATGGTACCACACAAATGTCAATTCTCAGTACAGAGATCTAGACTGGATAGAGTTACCACTAAAACTATACTTAAAATACGACATACCTCGGGAAGTGCTTTAAAAATTCATGCTTGTTTGCCATATTTTTTAGAACTGCAAAATGTTTTAAAAACACTAAGAAGACCAAAAAATATGAACTTACTGCTACTTTGGAATCTAGATTAAGTACAGGTTTATTTCATACAGGCATCCTGGAGTCTATTCAATTCTCTATGCATTCTGGAGGAAGGTAAGGCACCCCCAGAACTCCCTCAAATACAGAAAGAAATCACAACCATTCTTTTACTGATAGAATTTTGGAGTTGGATTGAAGTGGCAACCTGACTAGTCAACAGCTAAGATCTTTTCTCACTAGCCTGTCAAATATATATATGAAACAACAAACCCAACATCTCAGATGGTATGTGCTGGGGCTTACAAAGTCCAGAAGGTCTGCTGGACTGAACTGCACAATTTCTTTACTTCTCTAGCATCAAAAAGGAGAAGTGATACTTAGTTAAATCATTGCAGAGTTATACAGGCTTGAACTCTTCAGCACAGAGGAAAAATGGACAGGGGAAGAGCTGATACTGCATGAGATTTCTTGGTATGGAAATTTAATAGGTTTTGCTTGGTCTCTACTGTAAAGTGGGTCCTCCTGGTCATTCTGGCTCTCCCTGTGGCAAAACGTGACGTGTCTTACTGGAAGGACTTGCCCTGAATTCACAGAGATTTTAAGCTTCTCTCACGTGTAAATGCCTGCAGATGTTTGCCTTTAGGAAGTGGTATGCCACTGACACAGCTTCAAATTTATCACTCACACTTAAAAATTATGGCTTTGTTTAGAGGTGCGTCTGTATAAAGTTAAGATATGAATAATGGTTGCAGATGTTGGAGAGTTACCTTGGAAAAGTAACAAAGCCTCAAGTCCATAATTGTGAAACACAGATAATTTACAGCATCAGCACTAACTGCAATGTGCTCTTAATCATATAAAGCTGAAAAGTTTTGTGTTGAAAGAAAAGAACTGAAATAAAGGCAACTCTTTATAAATCTAAAGGACAAGATTAACATTTTAACCATTTTCATTCCTGTTTTGGTTTGAAAACTATTACTAAAAGATTCTGCTTTTAAAATAAAAACTGACTTTACCGGAGTTATACTGAAAGTAATCTAATTAAATTTTATTATATCTGCTTTAACAAAGAATGTGATCTAGTGATATTTTGAGAGTTTAGTAAAAAATACCAATGTACTTTATTATAAAATTAAAGGTGCAAAATTTGAGATAAATATTTATCCACTCTATTATCTTAAAATTAAAAGATTGCACTTGTTAAGATAACCAAGCATGCTATGAGAATGAACAATTCATTTTTAATTTAAAACTGACACTAAGGAGTTCCACTGTGGCACAGTGGGTTAACGATCCAGCTTGCCTCTGTGGCATTCATTGCTGGTTTGATCCCTGCCCCGATGCAGTAAGTTAAGGATCCCACGTTGCTGTTGCTGTGGTGTAGGTCACAGATATGGCTCAGATTCCATCCCCTGGCCCAGGAATTTCCATATGCCACAGGGGTAGCCAAAAATGGGGTAAAAAATAACACTGAAATTTGAACTAAGTTTCCTAAATGTTGTTTATATTTCTGGCACATATCATCTATCTATCTATCTATCTATCTATCTATCTATCTATCTATCTATCTATCTATCTACCTTGGAGTTCTGCTGAATATTGAAGTCTGCATCTGCCTTTCTCAAACTTTGGTAAGACTAAACTTTGTTTTCCTTTTCATCCCCCCCCCCAATTTTCTTTATAGTGGTAAAATACACATGGCATAAAATTTACCTTTTAACTTTAATGACATACATCTTTTTTTTCTGATATCATGAATGTGGGCTTGAAATTGCTAAATTAAAAAAAATTCTGCTGAATGAAGAATTTTTAACTCTTCCTAGTTTAGCTAAACGTGAAGAGTAAGTCTACATGGGTGACCATGTGTGGGCTTACGTGTGTGGAGAGATTGAGTATGCATGTGTGTGCATGTCACAAGTGTGTTATAAGTGCAACAAAGTAAATGCCTTCAGGGTTGTAAAGGAAAACTTTCAGTTAACCTTCAGGCTGGAACCACTCTATGAAAGCCAGGGAGATATATGAAACCTCCTCACTGCCATATTGCAAGGCATTCTATAGAAGGTAAGCATATCTTGCAGAAAGGGCACTGGGGAAAAAAGCCATTTTAAATTTCAGCATTTGCAAGATCTGAAGCAACTAATAGGAATAGGGATATTTAAAGCTAAAGAAAAGTCACTGATCTAAGTCTGTACTTTCAATTATTAACAACTGAAGGCAGGAAGACAGAATTTTTGATATGACCCCAACACAAAAAAATGATTTATATAAAATGGACTGAATGAAATATAGAAAAAGGATTAACAAATAACAAAGAATAAGGTAACAATAAAACAAAAGTCAAGGAGTTCCTGTTGTGGCTCAGTGATTAACGAATCCAACTAGTATCCAGGAGGACGTGGGTTTGATCCCTGGCCTCGCTCAGTGGGTTAAAGATCCAGTGTCGCTGTGAGCTGTGGTGTAGGTCACAGACGTGACTCGGATCCCGTGTTGCTGGGGCTGTGGTGTAGGCCGGCAGCTACAGCTTTGATTCAACCCCTAGCCTGGGAACCTCCATATGCCCTGTGTGTGGCCCAAAAAGACAAAAACAAAACAAAACAAAAATCAAGACATGTTTTCTAGCCATTCCTAGCTAAGAGTTTTTTCATGTAAATTCTCATAAAGGAAAATTTTTGGTTATAAATGTGTATTATTTGTTTTATACAAGTATACATATTTTAATATATATATCCATAATTCTCTTCAAGCTAATTGTTTAAAAAATTACATAGTTTATAAATTTTAGCTATTTGTTTACTGTCTTCCATCAACAGAATGTAAGCTCCATGAAGGTAGTGATTTTGTCTCTTGTTCACTGCTGTACCTCCAAATCTGAAACGTTATGTTACATGCTGCAAACACTTGATACATGTTTTTAAAATGGATTCCACAGCTTGGGTTCAATTTTATCTCCACTAATTCTTTCCACTGCCCTTATAAAGTCAAAAGTACAGGAGTTCCCATCGTGGCTCAGTGGTTAACAAATCCGACTGAGAACTGTGAGGTGGCGGGTTTGATCCCTGGCCTCACTCAATGGGTTAAGGATCCCATGTTGCTGTGGCTGTGGTGTAGGCCGGAGGCTATAGCTCTGATTAGACCCCTAGCCTGGGAACCTCCACATGCTGAAGAGAGCGGCCCTAGAAAGGGCAAAAAGACAAAAAAAAAAAAAGTAAAAAAATAAAGTCAAAAGTACAAAGAACTATATCAGATGTTATTAAGGTCCCCCCAAAAAACTAAATGACCTTTATTCTTTTAATTTTGAGGAGTAGAATGGACAGAAAAAATAAACAATATCTCTTAGAGTGCAGAGTATAAATGATTCCTTCTTGTTTGGATATATGAGGAAGTAATATCAATTAGAGTACATTGGAGGGACATTTCCTTATGTGCCAAATGAAAGGAAACATTAAATATGAAATAAAATAATTTATCACATTTATTCATAGTTATGGCCAGTAGAGAGAAATTAAAATTCAAATGCATTTAATGCAATCTCTGCTAATGGTGGGGGCATAGCATATGTGATAAGTTTATTGGATTTACTTTCAAAAGTATTCTTTTTATTCTTTTTCAATATGTATCCTATTAAGGAATTCATTTTTTAAAGTAGATATATAATTTACATAACACAAAGTTCACCATTTTAAGGTGTAAAATTCATTGGTTGTACAAGGTTGTACAACCATCACCTATGGTTTATCACCTCCAAAAGAAACCCAGTCACTGTCCATCTTCTCCCATCCCCTGGTAACCACCAATCTACTTTCTGTTTTAATGTGTTTGCCTTTTTCTGGACATATCATACGAATATAATCATACTGTATGTAATTGTGTTTAGATTCTTTCACTTAGCATAAGGTGTTCAAGATTCTTCCATGCTGTAGTAGGTATCAGTACTTCATTCCATTTTATGGCTGAATAATATTCCACGTTTGCATATACCACATTTTGTCTATCCATCCATCACTTGATGGACCTTTGAGTTCCTTCCACTTTTGAGTTATTATGAGATATTATTGAACTGCTATGAACATTCACATAGAAGTTTTTATATGGATATATGTTTTCACTTGTCTTGGGTATATACCTATGGGCGGAACTGCTGGATCATATAATCTCTATTTTTAACTTTTTGAGGAACTTTCAGACTGTTTTCTACAGGTGTGGCACCATGTCACATTCTTATCAGCAATGCGTAAGGGTTCTAATTTCTCCATATCCTCTCAACACTTGTTATCACCCGGATCTTTTTGACTGTAGGCAAACCACTGTGAAGTAGTATCTCATTTTGGTTTTTGGCTTGCATTTCCCTAATGGTTAATGATTTTGAGCATATTTTCATGTGCCTATTGGCTATTTGTATATCTTCTTGTAGAAATGCCTATTCAAATCAGTTTCTTTTCTTTTGCTAATATCTAAGAGTTTGGAATGTGTTCTTAAATGGTTAAACTGGATGAACTAATGAAAAATTGTGAGTCCTTGAATATTGTTATTGAAATGTATCTACTAAATTTCTATGGCTTCAATCATTAACTTCTTCTCTCTACCAAATCTGATCTTTAGATCCCTAAAACTCTTTAAGGTTTTCTCCTCATACAGGGTATTTAACACATTCATCTTTGGTTTCTGTTTTCTGACCCTTTCATTTAATCTCAGTACTGCTATGGAGTCACTATAATGTAGGTCACATATATCTCATCCTTTCTATTTTTATGGCTAGGGTACATGCAGGTTCCCATTGCCCTTTGTGTAGACTAACTTCTTGCTCCCACTCTCCTCTCCCTTCAACCATCCTACATACTGCTCTCATGTATCTCTCTAAGCACAGCTCTGATTACATCGTTTTCCCGCTCAAAGGCTTCTAAAGTTTGATTTCAGCCTACTTTCCTTATTTCTGTTTTTTTCTCCCACTCCCTAAACAATAGAAAAACTAATTTTGGGGGGTTCTCCCATTCTATTATAATAATTAGTTTGCTTATTTGTCTTTGTCATAAATTTTAGGGTTTAAAAAGTGTACTAATGCAAAAAGATGAATTAATACAAGTAAAAATATTCAAAGATATTAAAAAGCAGCTATGCTATAAAAAATAAGAGTAGACATTAGAACAACTTTTTTTCAGGTGACTCTTACTACTAGAAATCTGTGAGGACAAAGGTTGGGGCAATTAAGGATTAAATACTTTAAATTACCAATTGTATCAGGACTACTTGAAAGGAGGACATAAATTTGCAATCTGTATTAAATATAGACAAGTTAACTTTTTATTTTTATTTTATTTTATTTTTTTGGCAATGCCCATGGCATGTGGAAGTTTCTGGGCCATGGACTGAACCTGCACCACAGCAGTGACCCAAGTCACAGCAATGACAACACCAGATCTTTAACCTGCTGAGCCACCAGGGAACTCCTAGGTAAGTTAAGGTTTTAGACTTCAATTTTCATGCACTTCTGGCTAACAGTACCAGTAGATATTATATTATTGTGGAGTCCCATACTTCCATGTTACAGAACAGCTGTTTATTTTGTGGTAAATATTTTATCAATATAAATTTTAATCAAATGAATAAAGAGAAAATTTTCTTTAACAAAAAACTACTCTGTGCCCTCTTCTTTAAATGAAAGATAAAAGCACATGGCCAGATTCACTCCTATGTCATACTTCTGTTACATATACTGCCCACACAGAGGGAGGACATCAAAGGGAAGCTTTCTTATAAATTTATCTTCAAAATATTTTAATAATCAAATGTCAATGTTGAATTAATTAGGGTTTTTTTAAGGGAATGTGCTCAATTATTCCAGAGCTTCAAGATCATGTAACCTTGGCTACATGGAGCTGTACTCCATAAACTAAACAAAATGAATGAATGAACATATTTATACTTTTGCCCACAAAAATCCTGTGAGCATAACTTAGACTCTCAAAAACTGATGGAAAAAGAAAACCCTTTCTAAAATTCAGGACCAATATAATTGCTAGAATTTAGAGAGAAGAAAAGTAGGCTAGAAAAACAAGAGATGTTTTCTATTTTATAGATTTTTCTCTTGGGCATAATTATAAAGTGACATTCAAGTGCAACCAATGAAGTCCCTATTTTTTTCTCACAAAATTCAAAGACATCAGCAAAACCACCTATGTCAGTAATAAAAATAAAAAGTCTTTGACTTTTTAAATGTTATCATACTGTCACAGTGGAATAAAATTAGCTTGAAAAATGATCTAAAGGCACATGATGCAGTTCATTATGTATAACAGCAACAGCAGCGGTTTCCCAGTGTTCATAAAGGCTGCTCCATTAAATTTACCTCCAGTCAATAATTAGGAGTCCACAAATAAACCTGGGCAATTAAATCAATACTGCCAAGCAATTATATTCCAGAGTCCAGGCTCAGTGGCACAAAAAGGCACTATATCAAATTGCAGTATTAAGTGGTCTAATGCCATTTTCAGCAGGATTTTTTTTACACTAACTGGACAGAATAAGCATACATACAAATAATGTTGAATGCATATATGAATATCTATGTGTGTTAGTCAAAAAGTCAGATCTGGTGTCAATATAGCTTTAGTAAAATTTAATAAAGATTTATACATATGGATTTATTATTTTTATGTTTATAATTGATGATAAAACTTTCATATTAAAATGTCATATCTACAAGTTGAATATTTAAAAATCATTGAAAAGTTTATTTTTCATAATTTTCAAGCTTTAAAAAATAAGCTGTAACAGTCATTACGGAATTTCTTGGATATGCCAGGCACTGACTTGGTGCTGGGAACACAACATGACTGAGAAACGGCCTTTCTTCTCAAAAGCAACAAGGCTTTGCCCAGCACCTGCACAGCTGCACTTAAACAACTTTAGCAAAAGAGTGCCCATTACCTTCTGTTACTATTGATAGTAACAGCAATAATGTTGCCAGATAATATTTTAAGAATAAATAAAATGGATACTAACAATATGAATAGTTTCATACATTATTTACTTATCCTTGACTTTTCTAAAAACACAGATACTAATACTAACACAGATACTAATACTAATACTAAATTATTTTTTGCTATTATGAGAAGTACATTTTAGCTCTTTTTAATCCAGTTCTTGTAAAAACTACACAACAATTAGGTTAGGCAAAAAGAACTCTAATGAAAAAGTTTTAGAATACATTACATGCTGTCAGTGATATCAAAACGAAAGCTGGCTATGACTAGAAAAGCAGGGCTTTCACCTGCCAATAAACTGCCCTGATCACTTACAAGAGGGGCACATCCCAGCAGACTATATGTGTATTAAAAAAATACTTGAAAGGGAAGAAAAAGTATCACACGGGTCACAGCAGCAGTCTCAATAGACCCCTCAGGGATTTCAGCTCGTCTTGGCCTTGTCATCCTCTATGCAGCTTTCCACTCGGCCCAGAAAATGTCGATAGGAAAATGTTTGAGGGGCCTCTGGTGGAAATTTTTTCATTCTTTCTGCATTGACAGGATGCCAAATCAATATTTACTTCCCACTAACAAGCTGCTCGAGGTCTCAGTAGAAAATATTGTAGAGAATGCGGGAAGACACAGTAATAAACAGCTGTCTGGCTGTGAGGAAAACATGAATTGACTGGAAACAAGTCCATAGTAAAAGGTCACTGAAACCCATGAACTCCTCAGGTGTCCATATCAACTACTAACTTTAAAGACACATAATAAAGAATCTCTTTTCCTAAGAGGGCTGAGAGAATGGATCCTTTTCAGTCTAGCAAGCATAGAGGTTGACTCAATAATTTAATTAATGCATTTGCTAAGACCCGTGTTGGCTCTTTCCCAAGGCATTTGTTTCATTTGTTAAGTCTGAAAGTACAAATAGAGGGTTAACTTTCCAGTTTGCCTGCTGGAATACTTCTTCACCTAACAGAAGTAAATAATGTGTAAGTGTTTACAGAAAGTTAGGCATCTAGTAAAAAAAACTAAGGCCTGGAATTTTTATCTAGAGGTTTTAATTTATGAAGTGGAAAAATGAAATACCTGTCCTTCAAGAAGTTTCTGAATGTACAACAGCCATTCCTTGTCATTTTCAGCATCGATCTTTGTCCTTTCGATTTCCTAAAGACCGTAAAACACTGTTATTAATTTCATTGTTATGATCTTGATCACACTGCTAGATATTGAATAAAGAGAAATACTGATAGAATTGGATTCAAAAAAAGAAAAACAAACGAAAATGGTGCAAGCTGTAGAACTGCTGTACTCCACAAACTTTTTGAGAAGCTGATGGGGGAGGGGTGCTGAAGGATGTTCTCATACAAACATTTATAAGTCTTATCATTTTATTTATTCATTGAGCAAAAATATATATGTGGAAGCTATGAGTGCCATCATCTCTTTAATCTTTCTAAACAATAAAATATCTAATATTTATATATTAAAGTTCAGAAACTTAGCAGCAGAACAGGACTGAGTATCCTCCACAGGTTTCACCGAAGACCATATATGAGATTCTGCTGTTTATGAGGCAATAACTGTCAAAAAGCCAGTGCCCTCCCCGGGAGGTACAGAGATGCTACTGAAGACCTATATGTATATGAACATAAATTCATTCAGACAGGAGTATTTTACCCACTTTACAGCAATAAAAATCTTTGTCTTTAACTTGATCAACAATAATTTTAAATTTAGCTAGAAAAGCCAATACATTTACTACTTAAAAAAATCTCATATAGAAGGAAAAAACCTCAGATCAATGGTGACCCAGCTAACTAAATCCATTCGAACTGGCTGAATTAAAAATACTAGCTTGCAAGATACATGATTAACTAAAGAAAATGGAGGAGACAAGAAAGGATAACTGACGAATAACAAGCAGTTCTAAAAGGTTATATGTACTGGTTTATTTCTTTGTTACATAGTTAAATTTCTCTAAAGGTTTTTTTGAGTTAATACTCTTGATGTATCATTCACTGGTACATTGATAATCTTGCCTTCATTAATATTATCTTCAAGATGAAATTCTAAAAATTATAAAAGAAATAAAAATGTGTGCTGAACATTCAATGTGTAAAAAATCCTTTATTAATAAATATTTAAGTGATCTTACCGCTTCATCTTCTGTGTCCATTATTTCCTCTAGGTCTGACTGTGAAATGTTCAGTATAGAAGCTGCCAAGGTCTGGGCTTTATGGGTTGAGGTTTTACAAGCATTCTTGTTTTTCTGCATCTTTTTAAGCTCTCTGATTTGTCGCCTTATCGAATGGACATCATTTTGTAACTCTCTGACCAAAGCCTACAACATATTGGAAAAAATGTGGGCTCATATGGAAGTCATAAATGAAGAGAAAGCAGTCATAACATAAAAATGTGAAGATACTAGCAAATCATTTTTTTATTATGATTACTCTGATTTTATTTATATTGGAACATAACGGATTGCTCTTTACTTATTGTCAGTATGCAATAAAAGCTCTCTTAAATGACCACTTAACCAACCTGAAGCATTAACAAATCTCTCCCATCCCTCTTCAGATTCACCAACTGCTCTCTTGGATGGTGAATACTTGGGCAGCAAGGCTACTTTACATCATGCCAGAACACAACTACTCCCACTGGTTGAGCTGAAGCCAATTGTCAGATCTACTTATTCCTACGTATGTATATTAGTTGTAACAGTTTAGTTACATAATTCACTTAATTACTGCATAAACTAATGAATTATAACTGCAGAAAGAGAGTTGTTCCTATTTTATCAAAACTCAGAGAACTTTGGAAGGATTTGATGAAGATAGTTGGGTAAAAGTGCAATTAAATTATGTATGGGCAAGACAGCCATAAAGGATTGACAAAAAACATAAAAATCTAGGCTTGCTTCCACAGAAGTCTTTAATTTCTCCCTCTGAGAACACATGCCTATGTGTGCATAAGAAAAAGGCAGCCCTTTCTCTGGGTGGACAGAGCTCTGGAGCCTGGTGCCTGACTTTATAGGTTGAGAGCACTTTAGCTAGATGTTTTAGGCTGTTTTCAATCTTTTGCCAGTTTAAGCAATGTTACAACAAATAATGGTGTTCATATATACATTTTGCATCCCTAGGATATATGTCTAGAAGTGAAATGGTTAGACCTAATTTTGAAAGCTGTTGAATTCTCCTTCTCTTCAAGATTGTAACAATTTATACTCATACAAAGAACATACGAAAGTACTTGTTTCTCCATACCACTGGCAACACATCAATCTGGTTTTTCAGGGCAGTTTGTTTTTCGCTGTATTTAAAGGCTCCTTTCTCGTATTAAAAATGAAGTCGAGCATCAACCTTAACAGATACTTATATTACTTTTGTTTTTTTTTTCTTTTTCTTATTGATTTATAGGAATTCTTTATATTTTAGGAAAATTATATTTGTCTTTTGGGTACTTCCAATTTTGGGTACTTCCAAATACTTTGTATTTTTTTTTTGACAGTGATTTTAGTTTTATGCCAAGGAAAAATATTTAAAATTTTTAATATACTAAATGACTCTTTTCCGTTCTTATTTTTTAATTTAGTGACACTTTCAAAATCATTCTCCATAATTTTATAAAGATATGTGTGTGTATATACTTATATATTTAGACCATGATTTTTTTCTGCCACTTTTAAGTCTTTACTTTAAATGTTTTATCCATTTATAATCAACTAGAAAATTATTACATAAAATCACTGTTGTCCCACCACCACCTATTAATTAGCCCATCTTTTGCCCACTGATTTCGTATGTATTTAGGTCCTGTTCTGGACTTTCTCTTCTGTTCTGCCTTTTTGTTAGTGAAGTTTATAGTATATTTGAACTAGTGAGGCTTTATAATAAATGCTATTATCTGATAGGGGCATCTCCCTCTTATTACTCTTCTTTCGATATTTTCTTGGTAATTTTTGTTTCTTTGATTTTCCATATAAACTTCAGATTTATCTTGTTTGGATCCCTTACCCCTAAAAATTCTCAATGGTATTTTTTTGAATTATGCTAAACTTTATTCAAAATCATGTTTTTTACCGTGTTGACTCTTCCTAATCAAAGACATGGTATTCCCTTTCAGTTGTTTCAGTCTTTATTTCTGTTTATGAGGATCATTTAAAATATTTCTGTTTATAGACCTCTTTGTTCCTGGGCCTCTAGATTATTATTTTTTTTTGACTGCTTCTAGTACTTATTGTTGCTTGTATACATAAAGAGTGTTAGTATATATTAAACTTACTGAAATTTCTTGTTTGTTATAAGAGTTTATCAGCTGATTTCTCCTTAGTTTCCAGGAACTGAATCATATCTGAAAATAGTGATAATTTTATCCCCTATTTTCTAATTTTTATACCTCTATTTTCTTATTGCATCAATTATTAAGTTCCTCCTGAACAATATTAAATAGTAATACTGATAGACATACTTGACTTGTTCCTGATTTCAATGGGAGTCTCTATACTCCTAAGAAATACTCTGCCAGATTTTGAGTTGAGAGCTACATTTTAATATATTAAGTAATAAATCTTAATGCAGTCTTCCAAAAATATTTGGAAGGTATCTTCTCTTTCCATATTCTATAATAGCTTTAATGAGACTGAATCAATCTGCTCTTTACTGATGTGGTAGCACTCATCTGAATTTGACCTAGTATTTATTTCAGAGAAAGATACCTTTTTGGCAATTCATTTAAATTTTCTATTTGTTCTGAAGGGAGTTTTGGCACATTATTTTTTCCCTAGAAAATTATTCATTTCATCTAGACTTACAAATTTACTTGTATAATAGAGCTAAGTATTCTGCCATGATTTTTGTTTTCTGTGTCTCTGTTTATTGTCACTTATCATTTGTTATTTTATGTAGTTTTGTTTTCTACTTTCTTACCTAGGTAAACTAAAGATTCAATCTGTTTTACTGCTTTTTCCTTTCTTCTACAAAAAACTACTCTTGTATTCATTTATTACTTCTACATTTTTAGTTCATTAATTTATATTTCAATCTTTAAATGCTATTTAATTCTTGAGCTTAATTCTTGTTTTCATTTGTTCTTGTTTATTAAGGTAAGTACATAAGGCTATATGTTTTTTGACATTGTTTTAGCTGTATCCTGTGGGTTTAAAAGAATATTCTGCAATTCTTTTAAAAATATTTTGTAACAAATCACACTTTATTCTTAACCCAAGGACTGTTTACTTTTAAATACGTAAGTGCTAGTGACTTGTTTTCTGGTTTTGTTATTGATTGTAGTTTTATTGCATTATTCTCAGAGAATATTGTTTATGCTATTTCTACTTTTCAGAATTGAGGTTTTCTCACCACAGCAATCAGACAAACAAAAGAAATAAATCCAAATTGGAAGAGAAGAGGTAAAATCGTCACTCTATGCAGATGACATGATACCATATATAGAAAACCCTAAGGACTCCACACAAAAACTGCTGGAGCTGATCAAAGAATTCAGCAAAGTAGCAGGATACAAGATTATCATTCAGAAATTGGTTGCATTTCTCTATACTAACAATGAAATATTAGAAAAATAAAATTAAGATACCTTTTAAAACCACACCCCCAAAAGTAAAATACTAGGAATAAACCTGACCGAGGAGGTGGAAGACATATACACTGAGAACTATGTAACATTAATTAAGGAAATTAAAGAGGATTCAATAAATGGAAAGATATTCCATGCTCCTGGATTGGAAGAATTAATATTGTTAAAATGGCCATACTACCCAAAGCAATCTACAGATCCAATGCAATCTCTATCAAATTACCCATGACATTTATCACAGAACTAGAACTAACAATCCAAAAATTTATATGGAACCATAAAAGACCCAGACTACCAAAGAAATCCCGAGGGGGAAAAAAAAAAACAAAAAAAAACAAGCAGGAGTCATAACTCTCTTAGACTTTAGCATATTTATAAACACATGCATTCATACAAAACCCAGAAATATGTATTTTTTCCTGAGATAATTTTGTTACTTCTTTGCTTTGTCTGCCAACTTGCTTTCATTTGTTCCCATGTCTATCTTTTCTCTAAATTCTTACATTTATTTACATTTTAAACATGTGTTTTTTGGAGGAAATTATTTCATTAATATTTTTATTCATAGTAAGACATTTTTATCTGCTCCATAGCAACTATCTGGGGGTGAAACTTCTTTTTCTGTCATTTACTTTTCCTGTTTCTTTCTTCCACTCCTATTCTAATTTACTTGTGTAGACACCATGTTCATTCACATTTCAGGATTCATTTTTGAAGGAGAAGAGTTTTTCCTGTATCACCTATCTGTAGAAAGTTATATGGCAGAGGGCATCATGCTGTGTTCCAGGCTGGTGAGATTTTATATACAATTTTTTTCTGATGAATTCCATTAGCCAGGTATTTTTTTTTAATGTTTTTTTTTTTTTTGTTTTTTTTACAATATGAGGAATCTCTTTTCTTGGCTGCTCTGAGTAAAGCATATCCTGTAGACATGCCATGTCTGTGTTATTCTTCCATAAGTCCTGCCACCTTCTCTTCTCTGGAAGCAAACTAGTTCTAGAAAGCTCCTATACAAAGCACTGCAGACTCATTCCATTGTTGAAAATGATTAGGATTTATATCTCATGTGGCCTTCATCTTCGAAGAATGTATTTTTTCACTTGAAATTTCAGAGGTCTGTAGCACCTGTGTCTTATTTTTGCTTCCTTTTGGATGTCTTCACCAATTTTGGTGTTGGCTGTTTCTCCATGTCTTCTGAAATATAGGGTTTTAGCTATGATCTAGGTTCACTCTAAAAAGGAGCTAAATTTTTGTTTCTTCTCCTCCTTGTCTGTCTCATGAATCCACAGGAGAGAAGAGGGGAAAATTATGATTTTTTTCCCCTTTATAGTCAAGTTAGAATTTCCTAAAGTTCATTTTCCCCTAAGACTTTATTATGAAAAATTTCAAATTGCAGATATTTATAAAAATGCATAGTGCACAACCATGTACCCACTACTATGGGATAAAATTAAATTTTGCTATACTTACTTTATCACATATCCATCTATCCATTGGTCCATCTTGCTTTGTTGATGCTTATCAAAGGAAGTTGCAGACATTGCTATGGTTCCCGCCTAAATATTTCAGCATTCACATCACTAACTAAAGGTCAATATCTATTTATAGTTCTCATTACTATTTTTTGAAGTAAAATTTATATATGGTGAAAATGCATGTCTTGACTGTATGATTTTATGAGTTTTGAGGAATGAAAACACTGGGCAGCCCACACTCAGATCAAAGTAAACTTGGCTTGTGTCTTTTCCCAGTCAATTCCCAGCCCTAGCTCCAAGAGGCAGGCAATCATTTCAAAAATAAAAAATCAGTTCTTAACTATTGTGAATAAAATTACTATTTATAGTAATTTCATGAGTATATATATACATGTCTTCATTTCTCTTGAGTAAAGATCTAGAAGTAGAAATGTTGAGTCATATGGTAGGTGAATGTTTCATTTATTAGAAATTTCTACAGCTTTCCCCTGGAACTTGTACCACCAATGGATGTAAATTCTCCAGTCTCCACATTCTTTCCAACATGTGGTGGCTTACATGTTTTTCCTTAAATTTGTTTCTAAGAATTATACATATTTTTGGATGCACTCATAGCACATGGAAGTTGCTGGGCCAGGGATCACATCCCCACCACAGCAGTGACTCCAGCCACTAGAGGGACAACACCAGACCCCCAACCTGCTGTGCCACAAGAGAATTCCTAAGAATTGTAATTTTGATGTTATAGTTAAAACTTTTTTTAACCTCATTTTCTAATTGTTTACTGTTAACATATAATTTTTTAAATTTTTGTACTTTGACCTCGTATCCTATGAAATGGCTAAACTCCCTTGTTAACACTAGTAGTTGTTTTTATTAATCTTTAGAATTTTCTATGTAAAGAATCATGTCTCATCAGAGAAATGCATATCAAAACCACAATAAGGTATATCCTCACACCCGTTAGGATGGCTATTATGACAAAACAAAACAAGTGTTGGCAAAGATGTGGTGAAATTGAAACCTATGCATACCGTTGGTAGAATTGTAAAATGGTGCAATGTTTATGGAAAACAGTATGAAGCTATCTCAATTCATTAAAAAAAGAACTACTATACAGTCCTGGTATCTCACTTCTGGGTATATTCAAAGGAACTGAAAGCAAGGTCTTAAACAGATATTTGCACACTTAGGTACATAACAGCATGGTTCACAATAGCCAAGAGGTAAAAGTAACCCAAATGTCCACTGATGAACAAACAAAATGTGGACTATACATACAATGGTACCTTATTCAGCATTAAAAATGAAGGAAGTCCTAGAGTACCCATTGTGCCTCAGTGGAAACGAACCTGACTAGTATCCCTGAAGATGCGGGTTCAATCCCTGGCCTCACTCAGTGGGTTAAGGATCCAGTGTTGCCAATGAGCTATAGTGTAAGTCACAGACATGGCTCAGATCCAAAGTTGCTGTGGTTGTGGTGTAGGCCAGCAGCTGTAGCTGCAATTAGACCCCTAGCCTGGGAACTTCCATACACCTGCAGGTGCAGCCCTAAAGGAAAACAAAAAAAAGGTGAAAAAAAATTATAATAATGATATACTACACTAAGTGGATTTTATTCTAGAGATGCAAGGATAACTCAATACCAAGAAATTTATTAAGAATTTTTATTAATAGGAGTTCCCATCGTGGCGCAGTGGTTAACGAATCCGACTAGGAACCATGAGGTTGCGGGTTCGGTCCCTGCCCTTGCTCAGTGGGTTAACAATCCAGCGTTGCCGTGAGCTGTGGTGTAGGCTGCAGACGCGGCTCGGATCCCGCGTTGCTGTGGCTCTGGTGTAGGCTGGTGGCTACAGCTCCGATTTGACCCCTAGCCTGGGA
The DNA here is from genome assembly GCF_016906955.1 of Phacochoerus africanus. Lineage (NCBI taxonomy): Eukaryota > Metazoa > Chordata > Mammalia > Artiodactyla > Suidae > Phacochoerus > Phacochoerus africanus. The sequence continues at coordinate 207,420,611 of NC_062545.1, forward strand.
ACCTCCATATGCCGCGGGAGCGGCCCAACAAATAGCAAAAAAAGACAAAAAAAAAGAATTTTTATTAATAGATTTATGATGAAAAATCATGATAGTTTATATAGACGCTAAAATGAATTTAGGAGAATTTGGTTTCCATTTTATAAGAAATAAAAGTAAAATGCATAGGAGTTCTCTCTTGGTGCAGGAGGTTAAGAATCTGGTGTTGACACTGAAGCAACCCCTAGCTTGGGAATTTTCATATGCTACAACTGCGGCCCTTAAAAAAAAAAAAAAAAAAAAAAAAGGAAAGCCTTGAGGACATTACATTAAATAAAATAAGCCAGTCACAAAATGACAAACACTGTATGATTCCACTTATACGAGTTATCTAGTAGACAGAAAGTGGATGATGGTTATCAGAGGCTGGGGGATGGGACAAAAGGGCTGTTTAAGAGTACAGAGTTTCAGATTTGCAAGATGAAAATGTTCTGGAAGTCTTTTTCACAACAATGTGAATATACTTAACACTTTTGAGTTATACACTTAAAAATGGTTAAGATGGTAGATTTTAGGTTATGTTTTCTACCACAAAAAAAAAAAAAGAATCATATCATCTGCAACCAGAAGCATTATTACTCCTTACCAGTCTTTGTATATTTTTCACCCCTTTTCTGGAATACTGAGTGCTGGAATGCTAAGCAGAAGAGGTGAGTGAACAACTCTGCCTTGTTCCTCATCTCAAGGAGAAAGTGTTTAATATCTTACCATCAGGTGTGATGCTTGCTGTGGACTTTTTGTAGACACCCTTTAACAAACTGCTCAAATTCCCTTCTACCCTTAATTTTCTGAGTGTTGTTGTTTTCGTTACCATAAATAGGTGCTGAATTTTAAGAGGTATTTGTTTGAAATCCCCTTTTATTCTCTGAAAAGGGTGGATTACATGGATTTTTAAAAATTTTTTGAATGACCTTTTATTCCTACAATAATATCACCTTATTCATGATATAAATCCTTTTCACATAAGGCTGGATTCAATGAACCGATATGCAGTTGAGGATTTTTATATCAATATTCATGGTGAAATGGTGGCATGTGACTATTTATTTAAATAATGTCTTTATTAGGTTTTGATTTTATGGCAATGCTGATTTACAAAATGAGTTGGGACTTATCTTCTCTTCTATTTTCTGAAAAAGTTTCTGTAAGATAGTGCTGTATTTTTCCTCAAGTGTTTGCTCAAAAAGATCTGGATCTGGGGAGAGTACATGTATTATATGTTTGAAGGTTTTAGATTTTACAAAATCAATTTCTTTAATAAAGAGCTACTCATATTTTCAATTCCATCTTTTGCCAGTTTTTCTGATGAAAAGAATCGATTCTGAATAGTTCTAGAAGCTCATTTTCCTTTTCTTCTTGGCAGTTTAGTAGGGACTGAGGGTAGTTTAATAGTTACACTGAGTCTGAAGTGTAAGAGTCAAGCCTTGGTAGGCAATGCTCAACCTAGGATCTCCAGTATGTAGGCACTGGGGATAGTGCCCTTCCCCTCCTGGAGTGCACACTGTCACACATCCAGCTTGCTGGCCAAGGCTGGAAACTTGGCCATGGTGCATACCAAATATTCATATTCAGTCTTTGCTGTGGAATAAAGGAAGTTCTGGGGCTGTGTGCATTCTACTACTTCTCTGCCTCTCGGTTTTTCCACAACAAAGCCTATGCTATCTGAAATGTGTGGCACTAGCGCTTAAATGACCAATGAATTATGCAACAGGTAAAAATGTACTTTTCAAGGAATTTATTCATCTAAATTGTCGAATTTATTGGTTTAAATTTGTTCATAACATTTCCTTATTATCTATGTTTTAGGATATATAGTGATAGCCCACCTTTCATTTTATTTTTTTTCTTTTGATCACTTTAGCTAGGGATTTATCAATTTAGCTGATCTTTTCAAAGCACCATCCTGTGTACATTTTAAATAAGGAAAGAAACTGCCATGTTACTCTTTAAAATGCAGTATCAGTTTATATTCACTTCAAAAGCATGTGGGATTACTTCTTTCTTCTATAGATTCTTGCCAATTTTGGATTTTACACCTTTTTTTTTTTTTTCTTTGCAGCAACGACGGCACCAGGGAGTTCCTGGGCTAGGGATCAAACCGGAGCTGTGGTTGTGGCCTGTGCCACATTTGTGGGAATGACAGATCTTTAATCCACTGTCTTACGTAGGAACTAACAGATTTCATACATTTTTATAGTTTTTTTGATCTGATATCAAGTAGCAAAGAAAGTACGTTTAATTTTTGTTTTGAATTTCCTGGATTCCCAGTGGGAATGAGAATGTTTACAATATATTTATGTACTATTTGTGTTTCTTCTTCTGAGATTATTTTTACTATTTGCCTTTGTTTCTATTGGGCTATTTGTTTTTATTCATTTATTTCCAGAAATCCTTTATATAGTCTAGATATTGTTTTATCTGTCCCACTTATGCAAAGAGTCTCTCATATTGTTACCAGTCTTTTACAGCATCGTTGCTCTACAGTTAAGTGTTTTTATATAATCATGGCTTTTAGTTATGGCCTTTGTGATTTTAGGTTTTGTCATTTGATAACAGACTTTTTTCTCATCTCAAGATTGTAAAAATTTTTGTAATGCTTTAACCATTTTCTTTTTTCTTTTTGGATTTTATATCAATGTATAATATTTATCTATGGGTTATATGAGAATTGTATAGCTAGTTGTCTTATTATTTTCTAAATTGAGAGCAATTTCTCCAATGCCATTATTGACTACTTTCCCTTATAATGATTTGAAATGCAAAATCTAAACTTTATGCTCTAAATTCCATTATATAAGTTTGTTTTTGAAACTTTCTTTTCTGTTCCAATACTCTATGCATCTGTTTCTGCACTAATCATATCATTTTATTTAACACAGCTTTATAGCAAGTTTTGATGTTTGCTAGCAAAATTTTTCCTCTCTTCCTGCCCATTCTTCTCCTTCATCCACTTCATTCCCCCTCTTTTAGTTATATTTTGGAACCAGTTTGTATCTTGGACAGCACTGGCATTTAGATTAGGTATGAAATGAATTTTCACAGTTATAATATCATTTCTTCCCATTCAGAAAAACTGTATCTATCATTTATTTAGTTCTAGGCCTTTCAGTGTTTCATAGAACACTTTATAGGTTTCTTCCATTTCTTGAAAAGTTTATTCTTAGGTATTTATTAGTTTTTATCATTGTAAATAGAAACTTTAAAATAGCATTTCAACATTTACTTGTAAAATCTACTTTATTTTGCCTGTTGACCTTTTCTGAACTTGTTGCTGAATTATCTGGTTAGTTTTAATAGTTTATGATTTGATTCTCTTAAATTCTATGTTCATAAACATATAATTGACAATCACAGTTTAGTGTATATGCTCAATTCATTTTGGGGGAGGAGAAGAGAAACTGTTTTATAGTTTATGGATTTTTTTCTTTAATTAGAGCCATTTAAAAACTTATCTTTGAGTTTACTGTTTCCTTTTTCTAACATCTTGAATTGAAAGTTAAACTTTGGCTGAATTCCAAAGGTTTTGATATTTCACTGTAGTTCATTTTGAAACAGTTCGTAAACTCAATTTTTATGTCCTCCTTAACCCAAAATCACAGAGATGAGTTTAGAATTTTTAAGCAGCTAGAAACATTTGGCCACTTATTTTGTAAAATCAGTTATATTACACCATACTCAGGGTACACAGTCTAAATAAATGATCTTTGCTTTTTTGACTTGTTGAATGTTGTAGCTTAAGACATAAGTAATTTTTGTGAATGTTCCATGCGGGTTGGAAAAGAAAGCAGCCTTGCTCATATTTTCTGTTTGAATTGTTGATTTCTGATAATACAGATTAAATATAGAAGAAAATAAATACAATTGTGGATTCATTGATTTCCTTTTGTATTTTCACCAATTTTTACTTAACATGTTGTCAGGTACATAAAAATTCATGAATATTATATTTTCTTTGCAAACTATCCATTTTTATCAATTGCCCTCTTTATCCTTATTAATGATTTTTTTCTTTAATTTGCCTCAATATAATATTGCTACATATTATTGTTAGTATTTGCCTGGAATATATTCAATTGTGTGCTGGTAAAGCAGCCCTTTTGCAGGGGACAGCTATGACTTGTAATGTTTGTCAATTTCTATAGTATAGGTACTTGCACCATGATTGATTTCAAGCAACTGATACGAACATGATGCTGGAAAGAGATATACAAAATTGATTCCCACAAGCTGATACAAGCTAGCTGTAGGCTATGATTTTATTCTTTTATTTTTTAAGCTTTTGGATCATTATATTTTAGATGTATCTTCTTCATAATCTCACAGTCTCTCTTTAAAAATATATTACATATATTTATTACATATATTGTGATCACTGGTGTGCTTGGATTTTTTTTATTTACCATGTTTCTTATTTACAGTTCCCCTCCTTTGTTCTATTTTTTCCTTTCTCCCTCCCTTTCCTTTCATTCTTCTTTCCAGCTTGTGTTGAATTTACTTTATTCTTTTTCATTTTCTCTAATTCTTTGAAAATTAAATACTCAATTCACATTCTTGTGGTCATCTTTAAAATCTTTGAACATTTATTTAATATAACTTAAATATTTAATTTAATTAATTTAATGTGAGTAAATTAATATTATGTTTTGAACCAAAATCTAGAGTCTCTCATTCTCCTTATGTTCCACCAAAGCAAAACAGAATGTTAACTCTTCCAATCACCCCCTAACTCCTAACTTCTGGTACCATAATCATTAAAGTCAAGAATTATTTAGATTTAACTGTAGGTGTTACTAGCTTCTTTGTTCCATATGTTCTAAAGACTGACAGAGTCCTATTTGGGTAGAAAGACCTGAAGAAATGAAAAGATAAGCTATTTGAATACACAGAGGAAAACAGTAAAGACTTTAAGAATAGGGTCTGCAGTATTCAAGGGGCAGCAAGAAAGTCAGGATAAAAAGGAATAAGTGAGCTGACATGTGAAGTCACTGAAGTAACAAGATTGATCATGGAAACCTGGTAGGGCAGTGAAGACTTTTCATTCTATCATGTAATGAAAAATCATGAGACAAATCTGAGCAAGGGAGTGATAGGATATGTTTTTGGTTTTAAAACAACCATTCTCACCAACAATGATTATCTGGAGCAAGAACTGAAGAGGGACATTAGCTAGGAAAGTAATGCCGAGGAACAAGCAGGAGATTATGTTAACCTGGACAGTAGCAGTGGTGAGAGGCAGCAGAATTCTCTATCTATTTTCAAATAATAAGCCCATAGGATTTGATGAGGGACTAGAAATGCAATGTGAGAGAAAGAGAAATGACGAGGAGGACTCCAGGATTGGGGCCTTACCACCTGGGTGACTGTTGTAAAAAATTCCGAGACAAAAATGGAAGTAAGGCTAAGGGGGAGCACAGATTCTGGTGGGCTGCCAGGTTGGTAATGATGAAAAAAGAGAACATTTTCTTCAGATTGCTTCTGCTTTCTCAATGAAATAAGAAGCTGGGATTAAGGAGCTAAGAAGCTGGGATTGGATGCTGGAGGTTTAGAAGATAGGACAAAGGACTGCTTGGGAAACTTGAGGGTGGAATGCACTGGGAAAGTATTTAAACACAGGGTGCTGGGATTTCACTGAAAGTTCTTGGTTATGAATTTAAATTAAGATCAATCAGTATATTTGTGTTTTTCTTTAGAGACATTCAGCTGCTTGGATATAAATGAAAAGTGGATAGAGATTCAAAACGAACTAGGCATGGATTTTTTTTTCATGTGAGTGTGACAGAGGAACAGATGAAGAAGATGAGGATATTTGTCAAAAAGTGACCATGACAGAACGTGGAGTCCTTGCTGCATGATGAGGGAAGTGAAAGCATAACAGGAAGGAGGGCAGTAATAATTAGTGAAAAGTAGTAAGGTCAATGAATTTCAAGCTGCGATCATGTCAGAGAATTGTTGGAGTGTAAGTACAAAAAGATACGGAGGTAAGAGAGTAAGATGTTGGAAACAGAGATTATGGAGTTGATGCAGTTGTTAATAATGGCAAGGCCAAGAGTTAATAGTAACACTTGGGATATTTTGGAGTTGGCAGTTTTTTACTGTGTGGGACTCAGCTTCACAATGCAGAATGTTTAGAATCTCTGGCTAACAGGCACTGAGTATCAGTAGCATCTCCTAGTCAGTGTGACAACCCTGACTCACATATTTCCAAATGCTCCATAGTAGGGGTGATGCTTTTTTAGCTGAGAACCAAGGATCAGAGATACAACCATGAGATTAATCACTGGAACTGAATATGGTGAAGAAGTGAGAGTCTAGGGTTTTAGATGACCTACATAGATATGAAGTATCCAAATCATAACAGAATTGGGTTGGAGAAAAAGACTGTGAACCACGTGCTAGTGTGACTAACCTTCTACAATGAGGTATAAATGGATTCGGGTGAGTGATTATATGTTCTAATGGGTTTCTATGGTCTATTTCAATAATTTCTTAATTTTATGCATCCCAAGAGCATTTATAAATAGGGTTGAATAACATTGGGTTTCCAGGATCCACCCCTCCAGCTGGACCATGAGTGTCATTAAAAAGAGGCACCAGGAGTTCCCGTCGTGACACAGCAGAAATGAATCTGACTAGAAATCATGAGGTTGAGGGTTCCATCCCTGGCCTCGCTCAGTGGGTTAAGGATCTGGTGTTGCCATGAGCTGTGGTGTAGGTCGCAGACACAGCTTGGATCCCGAGTTGCTGTGGCTGTGGCGTAGGCCGGCGGCTATAGCGCCGATTCGACCCCTAGCCTGGGAACCTCCATATGCCGCGGGTGCAGCCCTAAAAAGACAAAGGACAAAAGACAAAAAAAAACAAACACCAAAATGAAGTAGAACGAACCAACACTACATAATACAATGAACAGTGCTGTTACATAAGGTCCCTTGTATACTTTCACTTTATATGCCCTTATTAATGTTTCTTTTCATAAGAAAAAAACTGTATTTATATGTGATGATGACGACTTAACTAGACTTATTACAGTGATCATTTTGCTATATATACATATATTGAATCATTGTGGTATATCCCAATCAAATATAATGTAATATGTCAACTACATATAAATTTTTTAAAATATTACAATTTTAAATTACAGCATTTGGTAGGAAAAAAGGGGGGGAATATTAGAATGGATAAAGACTGTACTAATTTAAGAGCAGTAATTCTGTATAAATATTCATATCATCAATATTGCTTCAATCCTTTTACTTCTTTCAATTTTCCTAATTCAAAATACTTTGAACTGCCATTTTACAAATAGGAAATATATTAGTGTTAGCAATGATGCCATTATCTGGCTAAAAGCAACACAGGCATATTTGGAAAAAAAAATACTTTTATTATTAAAAATGTTATTTGGTTGAAATATATTTCATGATGCTTTAATATTCCTCTTACCTTCCAAATCATACCATTCAGATACATAGTTGAGTCACATTGCACTAAGTTTACTGAAATATTTTAATTTCCACCCATATACCCAAGTTAAGTTGTTTTCATATTACCATACTTGCCTTATGTTTTTACACTGGGTCTCAACTTTACTATCTCTGTCTCTCTCTCAGCAAATCAGCCTGTTTTCAGTTCCAGGTACTTCAGGTACAATTTTATCTTTACTTCCCTTCCATCCATTACAAAATTGCCTTCTCTTGGAGTTCCCATCATGGCGCAGTGGAAACAAATCTGACTAGGAACCATGATGTTGCGGGTTCGATCTCTGGCCTTGCTCAGTGGGTTAAGGATCCCACATTGCTGTGGCTGTGGCAAAGGGCAGCAGCTGTAACTCCTATCCGACCCTTAGCCTGGGAACCTCCATATGCCACGGGTCCAGCCCTAAAAAGAAAAAAAAAAAATTGCCCTCTCTCACCATTCAAAATGTGCTCCGTTCTTCTCTAAGCAATTCTGAAACTCCCCAGTTGTGCAAAGCTCTCTGAATACTTCAATGTTAAAAATATGAGAAGCTTAAAAAAGTCTCACTCTATTTGTATAAATAGAATAATAGTCCTTGGCTATCACTTAATTGTCAAGGTAAGTAAAACCACTGTATGGCATAAAATAAACATTCAATAAATGTTAACTGAATTTCTAAAAATTTATGGCAGCCTTTTTAAACTTCTTAGTGTATCATGGGCTAGGAATTTGTCTTTATATATGAGTATATTTTCAAAATAAGAGTACTTTCATGGATGTACCTCTCAACTTAAAGTAAGTATATTTTTCATTATCACAATTTATTGTAAGCAGCTGGCAATAGTGTTAGAGTGAAAGACAACAAACTATTTCATTCCAATCTTATTAGATCAAGTTTTCTGTCTTTATCAATGGGTCTTTATCTGAATTTACTACTTTTACTAACTACAAAAAAAAATGTGTTTCACTGAATCATAATGGCCAGATTAGATTTTCAGGTTATTATTGGCTAACCAAACACTGTGGAGTCACCCCCTCGCATTATGGTTTCTTGGAGAAGTAATGTCTTTTTTTAAAACAGCTTTATTAAGATAGAATTTATATACTTTTTATATATATGTATGTGTGTATATATATATATGTATATATGTGTGTGTGTATATGTGTGTGTGTGTGTGTGTGTGTGTATACATTTTGTCTTTTTAGGGCTGCACTTGCGGCATATGGAGGTTTCCAGGCTACAGAATGAATTGGAGCTGTAGGTGCTGGCCTACGCCATAGCCACAGCAACACAGGATCACAGCAATGCTGGATCCTTAACCCACTGAGCAAGGCCAGGGATCGAACCCATGTCCTCATGGATACTAGTTGGGTTTGTTAACCACTGAGCCACAATGGAAACTCCTAGAGTTTACATATTTTAAAGTTCACCCACTTCATAATGAATTTTTATTAAAAACTTTTCAAACAGCTGTCATTTATCTTTCATACATGATAGGACAGAAAGATTTAACTCAAATTGGATTTATCATAGAACTGTTTACAAACCATAATTAGGAAATGATGTCACCAAAATGGTAGAGTGGTTGACCCAGCCTCCACCCGCCTACAAATATCAACACTTAAACAGTGACGCACAAACCAAAAATGCTGTGGAAGAGCACAGGAGTCCACTTGAGAAACTTCAGCAACACAGTGGTACAAAAAATCCTGAGAATAACTGCACTCAAAGGAAAACAAAGACAGCCTTGTCTTGCCTGTATCATCCTATCCCTCATGGCAGTGCTGGTTGGGAACTCCCTGGTTCAAAAGAGTCCCTTCACTGGGAAAGAGAGAATGGGGTGAGCAATAAGCTTCCTCAGTCTTTCGCATCACCACATGAAGGATCTACTTCAGTTTCACAGCACCCAGAGACTGATAAAGCTGGGACATGTACAGGCTGGAACAAGGAAGAATGGCTGGGCTACCAATACCAGCTATGTAGCAGGAGCAGCTGTGGCTCACAGTAGCCTGCTCTGGGTAGAATCCCAACAGCTTTCACCTGAAGAAACCAATCGCCAGGATAGCTGCCATGAACCCCCTGCAGATCTGGCCAATGGCTTTCCACCACCACAGATGCCACCTGCCTGAGTCCCTCCTTGCCCCCAACTGGACCTCATGATCTGCACCGGAAGCCACTCTGGCCTCTTGCAGCTGCACAAGTGCAAGACAGCAGCCTACACCTCTGTAGCTGATCCCCACTGCTAAACATGTGTTTGGGGCTAACTACTTCAGCCTAGTACCTGTTCACCACTGGCCTGACTCCTGTCACTGGCTTCCAATGACATGCAAGTGCCTACGGTGAGACCCTGTAGCCGGAGGACTGCACGTCAACCGCCCAGGCCCCCACAGCTTTTTGTGGGCTGAGATCTGGCCCTGTCTCCTTCACTGGCCTGCACCATTGAGCCACCTGCAGCTAGCCTCTCCACCTAAGCACTTCATGCCAACTCTCGTCACTGTCCTCCACTGTCATGTAGGACCCTACATTAAGCAAAAAAACAAAAACAAAAACAAAAAAACAAAAAAAGCCTACATTGTAAGCAAAAAAGAAAGATCTCAAAAAATAATCTAACTTAACACTTCAAGGAACTAGAAAAAGAACAAACTAAGCCCAAAGTTAGTAGAAGGAAGGAAATAACAAAGAACAGACTGGAAATAAGTGAGACAAAAAGACAATACAAAAGATCAGTGAGGAGTTCCCGTTGTGGCTCAGTGGTTAACGAATCCAACTAGGAACCATGAGGTGTGGGTTTGATCCCTGGCCTTGCTCAGTGGGTTAAGGATCTGGCGTTGCTGTGAGCTCTGGTGTAGGTCACAGACGCAGCTAGGATCTGGCGTTGCTGCGGCTCTGGTGTAGGCTGGTGGCTACAGTTCTGACTGGATCCCTAGCCTGGGAATCTCCATATGCCATGGGTGCGGACCTAGAAAAGACAAAAAAAAAAAAAAAGATCAGTGAAACCAAGAGCTATTTTTTGTTGTTGTTTTTGTTTGTTTGTTTGTTTTTTAAAGAGATAAACAAAATGGATAAACTTAGCCAAGAAAAAAAGAGAGGACTCAAATGAATAAAATTAGAAATGAAAGAGAAGACATTACAACCAATACTACAGAAATACAAAGGATTCTAAGAGGCTACCATGAAAATTATATGCCAACAAATTTGACAACCTAGAAGTGGTTAAGTTCCCAGAACATACAACCCACTAAGACTGAATCATGAAAAGACAGAGAATTCAAACAGACCAAAAATAATGAGTAAGGAAATTAAATTAGCAGTCAAACACCTTCCAACAAAGAAAAGTCAATGACTTGATGGCTTCACTGGTGAATACTACCAAACAATTAAAGAAAAACTAATGTCAGTCCTCATCAAACTCTTCCAAAGAATGTAAAAAGAGAGAATACTTCCCACTCATTTTAAGCTAATGATACCAAGACCAGATAAGGACACTACAAGAAAACTCTGGGCCAATATCCCTGATGAATATAGATGCAGAAACTCTGCAAATTCTAGCAAACTGAATTAAACAACATGTTAAAAGGATCATACACCATGGTCAAGTGGGACTTATCCCTGGGATTCAAGGATGAGTCAACATACACAAATCAATAAATGTGATATATTACTTTAGCAGAATTAAGTATAAAAATCATATGATCATCTCAATAGATGGAGAAAAGTAAGTGGACAAAATTTAATATCCTTTCATGATAAAATTCTCAAGAAACTGGGTATAGTAAGTATATACTGAAATATTAACAAAGGCCATATTATACAAGCACAAGCTAACATATTCAACAATGAAAGGCTGAAATTCTCCCTCTAAGATCTGGAACAAGAGAGAGGTGCCCACTCTTACCACTCGTCTTCAACATAGTACTAGAAGTCCTAACTAAAGGAAATAGCCAAGAAAAAAAGGATTCAAATCAGAAAGAAAGAAATAAAATTGTCTCTGTTTGCTCACGACATGATCTTTTATTTAGAGAGTCTTAATGACTCCATGAAAAAGCTGGTAATCAACCAGTTCAGTCAATCTTCAGGATACTAAACCAAGAGACAAAAATTAGTTGAATTTCTATACACTGATAATAAAACATCTGAAAAGGAAATAAAATAAAACAATCCCAATTACAGTAGCACTCAACAAAATAACATTTTAGGAATAAATTTAAACAAGTGAAAGATCTATACACCAAAACCTATAAGACACTGATGAAAGAAACTGAAGAAGACACATATCCTGTGCTCACTGATGAAATAATGTTAAAATGTCCATTCTACCTAAAAGCGTCTAGAGATTCAATGTGACCTCCATCAAAGTTCCAGTGGCATTTTAGAAAAAACCCAAATTTGTATGAAACTATGCAAGACCCTGAATAGCCAAAGCAATCTTGAGAAAGAACAAAGTTAGGAGCATCAAGCCTCCTAACTTCAACCTACATGCAACTCATATGACTCAATAACAAATCCCCAAATAACCCAATTTAAAATGGACAAAGGGCCTTAAGAGACATTTTCCCAATGAACATTTGCAGATGGCCAACAAGTACATGAAAAGGTACTCAACCTCATTAAACATCAGGGAAATGCAAACCCACAAGATAGCAGCCACACTTGTTAGAATAGCTACTATCAAACAGACAAGAGATAACAAATGCTGTTGGTGGGAATGTAAATTGGTACAGCCACTACGGAAAACAGTATAGAGGTTCCTCCAAAAATTAAAAAGAGAACTACCAGCAATCCCACTTCTAAGTATGTAACCAAAGGAAATGAAAACAGGATCTCAAAGAGATATATGTTTTCCCATGTTCATTGCACCATTATTTGCAATAGCCAAGATATGGAAACAACTTAAGTATCGATAGATGAAAGTATGGATAAGGAAAATGTGATACATATATGTGTTTGTGAATATATATATATATATATTTTTTTTTTACTTACACAATGGAATATTACTCAGCCATAAAAAAATAAGGAAATCCTACCATTTGTGACAACATAGATGGACCCTGAGAATATTATACTAAATGAATTAAGTCAGGCAGAAAAAGACAAATACTGGATGACATCACTATATATGGAATTTTAAAAAGCCAAATTCAGAAACAGAGAGTAGAAAAGTAGTTTCCAGGGGCTGAGGGGTGGAAGAAATGAGATGTTGGTCAAATGGTACAAGCTTTCAGGTTACAAGAAGTTCCAGGGATCTAGTATACGGCATAGTGACTATACTTAACAGTACTGTATTGTATACTTGGAAGTTTCTATGAGAGTAGATGTTAAATGTCCTTTCATTAACAATAACAATAAAATGACAATTATGTGAGGTGAAGGATGTGTTTACTAATATTATTGTGGTAAACCTTTTATAACATATAATGTATCAAATCATAATATTGTGTAGCTTAATCTCATACAATGTTATATGTCCTATCTCAATAAAGTTGTGAAAAAACAGAAAAAATCATAATTAAGAGATCAGTACCAAAGTTTTAACAATTGTACATATTAAATATTAAAAACAAATTATACTGCTCTATGTGTTCTCATTAAAGAAGTAAGAAATTTATATGCCTAAAACATCTTACTAAATCTTACTTAGCAAGTACATATTGATAATTAAATGATTTAAGCTTCTGGCTAAATGTTGTTCTCTGGCTGGTATTTATTTATCAGCTAACAAAAGCCATTGAGAAGACGGAATTGGGCATACAACTCTCACATACAAGCACATTAACAAGCCTATATCAGGCTCAATCAAACTGAGAAAATACTTCTAGAAATTTCCCTTGTGTGTTTTATTCAGTTATTAGGAGAATTCAAAGCCTCAGGTCTGCCACATATATTCAGCCCAGATGCTCAAAGCATTTGATTTTACTCCAGGGCAAAATTCCATATTCACGACTAGATCTAGAACAGATGGCCATTCCACCTCTTCTATAATCTAGCTGTGCCCTATGAATAAATGAAAAGACTAAGGGGAACACAGATTCCACAACAGAGCCAGAACAAACATTATTACTATTAATACTACTAATAATATTTAGTAAGTAGTTTTGTGTACCAGATAGCCTCATGAGCTCTGCACAGAATGAGTCCTAGTGATGTAATGTTCCATGTAGGAACTGTGTACATTCTTTAACTATGCTCATTAAGTGACTTCGTGTCTACTACCATTCTTTTTTTTTTTTTCTTTGTCTTTTAGGGCTTCACTTGAGGCATATAGAAGTTCCCAGGCTAGGGGTTGAATCAGAGCTGCAGCTACCAGCCTATGCCACAGCCACAGCAACACCACATCTGAGCTGGGTCTGTGACCCACACCACAGCTCACCATGACACCAGATCCTTAACCCACTGAGCGAGGCCAGGGATCGAACCCACGTCCTCATGGATTCTAGTTGGGTTTGTTACCACTGAGCCTGATGGGAACTTCCTCCAGTATCATTCTTGAAGCAGATATAAAATTAATCCTCAATAATTATTCAGGAGATACATGATACCTGCTACTACTATTGTTACTACTATTACTACTAGTACTACAAGGTGACACTCAGATAACACTTTGGGTATACTGGGCAATGTTTTCAGCTTTACCTACGGTAACTTATTTAAATCTTCTCTTCAGGTATGTTCCATTATTACACTCATTCTACAGATAGGGAAACTGAGGTACAGAGGATCACTTGTCTGAGATAAGAGAACCACAGACTGGCAAAGCAAGGTCTTAACCACAGAGTTAAGGAAAGGACTCATGAAAGAGGAAGGCACTGAGCTAAATCTGAAGGATTTAGAGCAAAGAGTAAAGCAGGAAGGACATATCAGGGAAAAGGAGAGCTTGAGTAAAGGCAAGACTGAACACTATCTGGGTGAGAGTTGGAGAGTAGTGAGAAAAAAACTGAACTCTAAAGAGGACAGTTTCAAGTCATGGAAGGTCTTAAATTTTTAAAAATACTAATGCAGTAGTATTTAGGAAGTCACTTATTGTATGCTGCCACATGTGGCATCTCCTGAGCATTTTCACCCCATCCTGGGGCCAGGCCTCATGGGTGGAGAAGGATGATACTAACCCATTCCTCAGGCCCAAATATCCAGTCTCTGCCAGCTAAGCATTAGTTTGCTTGTGGCCCTTTATTAAAGAAATGGATTAAGCAGCAGAAGCGGTAACAATATCAACCATATATTGACCCCAAAACACAATCAAATAAAACAAATGTCAAATTACCATTAGAAGTCATGAGTGCTGGAGTTCCCATCATGGCTAAATGGTAATGAACCCGACTAGTATCCATGAGGTTATGGGTTCAATCCCTGACCTCATTCAGTGGGGTAAGGATCCAGGGTTGCCGTGAGCTGTGGTGTAGGATGCAGACGTGGCTTGGATCTGGTGTTGCTATGGCTGTGGTGTGAGCCATCAGCTACAGCTCTGATTTGACCCTTAGTCTGGAAACTTCCATATGCCTCAGGGGTGGCCCTGAAAAAAAGTCATAAGTGGTGAAGCGTGCTATTAAATACTAAATGGATGTATATTTTGTTATATAAGTTCAATCCATAAAAGCAATGTTGGGCTTTAAAAAAAAAATCACTGTTTTCAAAACAGTATTAATGCATAATACCACCTAGTTAAGTTGTTAAACGCAGATAACTGGGCCTCACCCCAACCGCGATTTTGATTCCATAATGCCCAGAATTATGCATTTCATTTAAATGTAACAGAATCTGTTGATTCTAAAGCAGGCAATCTAAGTACCAAACTGAAACAACAGGGAAAAGTTCTGAAAGAGTACTAAAAATACTTCATCCATATCTGTTAGCATTCTCCACTATAGAATCTTTAATATGTTACTCAAACTAAAAAGTCATGAAACCATGGTAATCCTGAGTTTATCTCCTAGGACATCTACACCCTATATCATTGTTGGTGAAAAATATGAAGGACTGATATGTCACTCTTGAACAACTAGAGATTAGGCATCCACATATCATTAAATATTATTTATATTCTTACACATAAGTAAAAAGTTTGTTTTATAAAAGATAATTATTTTTAGCTGTTCCTGTGGCTGTGTAAATTCCTGGGGCAGGGATCAAATCCATGCCACAGCACTGATCCAAGCCACAGCAGTGACAATGCTAAATCCTTAACCTACTGAGCCACCAGGGAACTCCCTATTTTTTAAAAGATAATTTTTGCTAAACTATTTTAGGTGAAGAAGTATACTCATTATAGAGAAAATATCTGCAAATGATGCAACCAATAAGGGATTAATTACCAAAATATACAAACAGTTCATGCAGCTCATTACCAAAAAATCCCAAACAACCCAATCAAAAAGTGGGCAGAAGGTCTAAACAGACATTTTTCCAAAGAAGATAAGACAGATGAACAAAAAGCACATGAAAAGATGTTCAACATCGCTAATAATTAGAGAAGTGAAAATCAAAATAACAAGGTACCACCTCCTACAATCAGAATAACCATCATCAAAAAGTCTACAAACAACAAAGGCTGGAAAGGGTGTGGAGAAAAGGGAACCCTCCTACACTGCTCATGGGAATGTATATTGGTACAAGCACTATGGAGACTAATATGGAGGTTTCTTTAAAAAACTAAAAACAGAGCTACCAAATGACACCTCAAACTTACTCCTAGACATATAAATAGAGAAAACCATAATTTGAAAAGATACATGCACCCCTATTCACTGCATCACTATTTACAATAGCTAAGAAAGGGAAGCCACATAAATGTCCATTGATGGAAGAATGGATAAAGAAGATGTGGTACATATATACAATGGGATATTACTCAGCCATAAAAAAGAATGAAATAATGCCATTTGTAGCAACATAGATGGACCTAGAGATGATCATAGTAAGTGAAGTAAATCAGCAAGAGAAGAACAAATACCATATGATATCACTTGTATGTGGAATCTAAAGAAATAAACTTATTTAAATAGAAACTTATTAAAATGGAAATAGACTCATAGATTTATAAAGCAAACTTACAGTAACCAAAGTGGAAAGATGGGGGCAGGGAATAAATCAGGAGTTTTGGATTAACATACACACTACTGTATACAGAATAATCAACAAGGACCTACTATATAGAACAGGGAACTCAATATTCTATAATAACTTATGTGGGGAAACAATCTGAACATAAATATAAATAAATTTCCTCCTATATGGGGAAAGAATCTTATATATATATATATATATATATATATACACACACACATATATAGAATCACTTTGCTATATATCTGAAACTAAAAACATTGTAAACCAAATATATTCCAATATAAGATAAAATCAATAAAATAAAAAATAAAAATAAAAAATAAAGATGTATATCCATTATATATAATGAAGGTCATGAAACTTTATCAAATCTATAATAATCATATATTTAATCATAAAATTCATTTCTATTTTAAAAACTTCTGGTTATCAATTCTTATTTTTATTTAAAATTTGTTTTTCTTTTTACAGCCACACCTGCAGCATATGGAGTTTCCAGGCTAGGGGTTGAATTGGAGCTGCAGCTGCAGCCCTACATCACAGCCAGGGCAACCCCAGATCTGAGCCACATCTGCAACCTGTGCTACAGCTTGCAGGAACCTCAGATCCTTAATCCACTGAGTGAGGCCAGGGATTGAACCCATGTCCTCATGGATACTAGTTGGGTTCGTTATCTCTGAGCACAACAGTAACTCCTATGTCAAGTTCTTAACCCACTGAGCCACAACAGGAACTTCCAATTCTTATTTTTATAAAGGACAGATTCAAAGACTATTTCAGGAAACATAATTAGCATCATAATAAATCTTATAATTATGTATTTGATATTTTATATATTGGCTAATAATGCAACAAATACAACTTTAAACTTAATATAAAATAGGAAAACAAATGTTTATGAAGCTAAAAGTCAAAACAAAAATGGCTCTACATCATGAGTAAACTTATGACAACATTCAATGAGAGCACTTATCATAAGTTAAGCAGTGAGATTCTCAACAAGCATTTGGGAGGAATGACATTTTGAATCTGGAAAAAGTAAATTATGATTAAAATACTAAATTTAAATTAATACTCTGCAATCATTTAGAGTCCTCTGAGGCAAGCATTATTGGTCTGACTTTACACTATTTGAAACTTTCATTGAAAGAGATCATTCGTAGATATTTTTAAAATGAGAATTCTCTCAAGAATCTATGTTCTCCAAAGAAACAAAGTAAGGAGTTTGTTCTAACACAGGCATAAAATGTAAGCTCCTATTTTTAGAGGAATAAAGAATATAGCATTACATATAAGATCCAGTTATCTGTCATCTTATATTCAGTCTATAAGCCCAGGAATGTTATTTCTTATAAATAAGATCAACACTCGGGGGGATAACTGATTTGAGAACACTAATACATTAATATATATACACAATAATTATATATATATGTAAAGCAAGTCTAGTTGAGGGTTATCTGAGAAAGAAGGGAGTGGGTGATGATGTTATTTTATTTCATAGAAGGACACTTAAACCTTGATTTTACAAAGATTCTATAAATTAAAAATATATCTTTAGGTAAATTTCTACTGTTGTGATAATCCAGTTTTCAATAATGAATGCCATCTGAAGGAATAAGTAGCAGGAGGAACCTAAACTCAACAGACTAGTTAAAAAAAAAAAAAAGAAAGCTGTGCTTTCAGGAGAAAAGGGGAAAAGTAAAGAGTTATTTTCTCACAGTGGTCAAATTGTCTTAGTTCTTATTTCTAAAGGCCAATTATTAAACTAATATTAAACTATTATTAAAATTTCATATTCCTAATATAAATTCAATTTGATTAGCTAGTGATCATTACTGCATACCAACTCTTTGCAAGCCACTATGGCACATGTTGGGAGGTAGAGATTAACAAAATATTGTCTGTGACTGTGATGATGGTTGCACACACCTGTGAATATACTAAAAACTATTGAGGAGTTCCTGTTATGGCTCAGTGGTTAATGAATCTGACTAGGAACCATGAGGTTGAGGGTTTGATCCCTGGCCTTGCTTAGTGGGTTAAGGATCCGGTGTTGCCTTGGGCTGTGGTGTAGGTTGCAGCTGGATCCCGTGTTGCTATGGCTTTGGTGTAGGTCGGTGGCTACAGCTCCGATTAGACCCCTAGCCTGGGAACCTCCATATGCAGCAGGTGCAACCCTAGAAAAGGCAAAAAGACAAATAAATAAATAAAATAAAAACTACTGAATTGTACTATTTAAATGAATAAAATACGTGTGCTGTATGAATCCTATCTCAGAAAAGCTATTTAGAAAAAAGAAAAAAATCAAACATTGCCCTTGACCTGAAGGAACCCATCATAAATATAATGGCAACAGATTGTTTGCAGATTATAAAACAAGGCAGAATAAAAGTCATGAAACAGGTGTAAACAACTCACAATGGGATTAAAAAGAAAGGAGCAATCACCAGGTTCCCAGCCCTCAGCACCTCCTGTCTCTGAAACCAGAACTGCTTCCCTGTGTTTTGCCAGAACAGTTAAGGGAGGAATACTGGCTGACTGTGCGGAGCAGAAGTACTGACCAGAGATCTAAAACTCCTTGCAAAGACTTTCAAACAAAGCAGCCATTTTAGCCTGGTATCCTCTCCTCCCCCACTACCCCCAGCTTTGGTGGTTCCTTCTGCAGTCATGCCTGAGCCTTTCTGGGATTCTTCAGTGGTCAGATTATTTCTAGATGGTACACCCTTGGTAGGCACTTCAGTTGGTCTTCCTTTTTCCTGCTAAATCATTTACCATTCCTCTACGCATTCCGTATCTGACAGGTCATGGACTGGGGTTCAGTGTCTCCTAACTTCAATGATGAGGGAGCAGGTTTCTGGTTGTTCTTGCTTGGATGATTTTTAAAAGGAGCGTGGAATGGAAAAGACTCAAATCTTTTGTCTTAAAACCTGTCTTGATCATGTGATTGACACAATTTCATAACTAAACTGACATTAAGAAAAGAATTAATAATAGAGTAGAAATTTTAAAACTCAAGTTATAAAAACAAATCTTTTATAGAGAGAATTTGAAGAATGTGGCAAGTAGGGTAGGGGAAGATGCTCTGTGGTTTAGGAAAGCAGAAAGAAACTTTCAGGCACTCTCCAAATCATCTGAAGTCAGCCACTGCCTACTCTGCCTGAAGTAAAGTACAAATTAGTAAGGAATTCACACCTTCACAAATATGGTGAACTCTTCCACTTTCTCATTGGCTAACAGCAGTTTCTTCTGTGCAGCTTCTAGGGCCTGCTCACTTTGCATTGCAAATCTCTGAAGATGCTTCGATGCTGCTGTTTCAATTTCTGCCATTGCAGATTCAGTCTCATTTATTTTTGATACGAGGAAAGTAAGCCTGAGATCCTGCAAAAGATCAGTAACCACAGAATAAACAAAAAAGTTTCTGAAACATATTTGGAAGTCAGAGATATCAGATAAAAAAAGAGTTTCACTATAAGGGAAAAGAATCTGAAAAGGACTGGTTATGTGTATATGTATGATTGATTTACTTTGCTCTATACCTGAAACTAACACAACTTTTAAGGCAACTATACTCCAATACAATTTATTTTAAAAAAAGGGTTTCTTTACTCTCTATATATCTTGTATTTATTTTTATTTGAGTAAAATTGACAGCAGTTTTTGTTCATTTTCAATGAATATCCTGAGCACACATTATCATACATTTATTGTCAAAATAAATCTATGCTTTAAAAAAATTATATATCATTAAAGATATGGAATCTATTTTAGACCAAATGATTTCATATATCAAAGGGAAATATTTAATTGGTTTATAAGTTTAGGTGGACCTAAAAATTTATATCCACTTATATAAATGCCAGTTCTTAATAATCATTTTTATTTATTAGAAAAAGAAAATGTTTCTGTAATACAGCAGTACCTTTAATAGTAAACACATTCTTAGCCTGTTTTATGTAGCAATATAAATGTTATTTGCAGTTATCTGAAACATTTAAGTAGCTCATAGTAGTTTTGGGGAGAAAAAAAACGACAACTTTAAAAATGAAAAAGACATTGATTGTTACATTCCCCCTCTAAGCTAAAATGTCCTAAATCATACCTTTTTTTCTAGCTCCTCTTTAGTTCTCTGATACATCTGTTCATACTGTGACTTCTCTTTCACAGCAACACTAAGTCTTTGCTTTAGTGAATCAATTGATACCTTCTTGTTGGAACACTCTTCAGTTAATGTCTTCACCTACAAAAAAAGCATAAAGATAATTATTATTGGTAAAATCATGCTTGCTCTATATTATGTTTTATCAATGGAAACCAAATGAATACATGAATAAGCCTAGTTTATTTTTTCATAAATGACAGCAAATTCAAGTAAAAGATTTATAGAACTCATACTATGAATAACACTAACAATTCTTCAATCAATAGAAAAACCCCTGGGAGTTCCCGCTGTGGCTCAGTGGTAACAAACCTGACTAGTATCCCTGAGGATGTGGGTTTGATCCCTGGCCTTGCTCAGTGGGTTAAGGATCTGGCTGTGAGTTGTGGTGTAAGTTACAGACACAGCTTGGATCCTGCTCCTGCATTGCTGAGGCTGTGGCATAGGCTGGCAGCTGCAGCTCTGATTCAGCCCCTAGTCTGGGAACTTCCATGTGCTGCAGTCATGGTCGTAAAAAGAAAAGAAAGAAAGAAAAACCCCCAAACTGCACAAAACATTATGAATATTGGTATGTGTGGTCTTTCACCAAATAATGTAATGTGAATTTTAACTACGTTAATTACTAGCCTAAACTTCCTTAAGCAGAAGATGGTTGGTTTTGATTCTTAAATAAGCCAAAGTCATAGATAACTTTTGTTTGTTTTCTCTAAGATAAGTACAACATGTACTTTTTAGAATAAAGTTAAATAAGTAATACAACATATTTGTAATACACTTCATAGAAGAGCAGAAGAAAATACCTTTTCTTTTTTAGTTTAATGATACTAAAGATATATGATTACTTACACAAATATTATAAGACTGTATCTGAAATGATTATTGAAGTTTAAAAAAATGAGCAAAATTTAAGGAATAGCATTGAAAAAACCTACAGGAAGTTGTTATAATTCATAGAGGGTGTGTGTGGAGGAGAAACAGAAAGGAAATATGTATGCATTTGTCTTGCTTATGTAAAATCTTCTCTCTTAAATCCATCCGAGCATTACTTACATTTTTATCTCCAACAAGGAGAGTAAGGGAGATGCTCTCTGTGGAGTGGATGACATTTAGTGAATGCCAAAGTACAAGCTGCTTTATGAGTTGTGTAAATAGCACCTTTTAAAATTTTTTAAACAAAAAATATCTCTTAGTCAGCAAATTGCTGATTTCTACTCTGGGATCAAATATTATACAACTATTTTAACTACGACTCTACCTAAGTACACTGAGTTAAGTGCATACAAGGAAAAAGGACACTTAAAAAAATCATGGTGACTGCTGTACAATAGAAATTGAAGAAATATTGTAAATCAACTATACTTTAATAAAAAAAAGAAAAAAATTGTGGTGAGGA
Organism: Phacochoerus africanus; assembly: GCF_016906955.1. Taxonomy (NCBI): domain Eukaryota; kingdom Metazoa; phylum Chordata; class Mammalia; order Artiodactyla; family Suidae; genus Phacochoerus; species Phacochoerus africanus. The sequence continues at coordinate 207,442,721 of NC_062545.1, forward strand.
CACTTTTTAAAGAACTTCTGGTAGTTACAGATTATAATATTTTTCATTTAAAATATATGCATGATTTGATCATTATAAATAGTACTTTTAAATAAAAGAAAATGTTGAAGAAAATGGAATTATGTATCCCAGAACTATTAAAGATTTTTAAAAACAAACTTTATCTTCTCATGGTATATTTACAAATATATAAAAGATGTATGGCTATGCTATGTGTGAATTTTGGAGTCTTGAATTTTAAAACACATAACGTAGTTTCAGAGCAAATAATGTAATTATGTAACAATACACATGTATTTTATAAATGTTTGCTATAAATTTTAAGATTGAATATTTGCATTAAGAAAGTAAATACATGGGCAAGTGATATTTTTAGTGGCAATGAATAAAAATTGATACCTTTTTTTCAAGATTTTCTAGCATTTCATTAATACCCTCATTACTTTCCAAATTTACTTTCTGTCGAAATTTCAAGTCCTCTATCAAATGTCTTTTCATTGTTATATCTCTCTCCATCCGAGACATTCTTAAAAGAGAAAAAGGCAATTTTTTAAGAGTGAAAGAAAATACCTTAAAAGTGATGCTATTTTACATATTATCCAATGCTATACCTACTATTGATTTTTAAATGCTATCCAATATTCATGAAATTGCAAATTAATAAAATGCATGGGATAAGATATTATTCCATTAATATTTTGAATACTTGTAAAATCCACAATCCAGTGGCGACTTGGTAATGACAATATTTTATATATATATGTTCATTAAAAAACGATGGAGTTCCCGTCGTGGCGCAGTGGTTAACGAATCCGACTAGGAACCATGAGGTTGCGGGTTCCGTCCCTGCCCTCGCTCAGTGGGTTAACGATCCGGCGTTGCCGTGAGCTGTGGTGTAGGTTGCAGACGCGGCTCGGATCCTGCGTTGCTGTGGCTCTGGCGTAGGCCGGTGGCTACAGCTCCGATTCAACCCCTAGCCTGGGAACCTCCATATGCCGCGGGAGCGGCCCAAGAAATAGCAACAACAACAACAACAACAACAACAAAAAAAAGAGAAAAACAGAGAAAGATTAACAATATTTATAAAATTTAAAATTATTATATTTATATTCCATTCTTGCATTGCCTAGAAAAACCAAAGTAATATTCAGAGATTATCAAAAAGTGTAACACTGATAAGAAAAACAAATCTTTAATAAACAAGTATAAAATATGATAATGTCATGTAAAGACACTAAAATTAGGCAGGACATGTTCTAATTTAATATCATATGAGATTGAATTGATAAAACAGCTTAAGATGAAAACATTCACTATAAAATGTAGACACAGCAACAGCTACTACTACTACCACAATAAGAACCATAACAACTAACATTTATTGAGTGCTTACTACATGCCAGTCACTGTTGTAAGTACTATACATCTAATAACTCATTTAATCCTTAGAACTTTATGAGTTAATTCTGTTAAAGTGAAGCTCAGGAGTTCCCGTAGTGGCTGGGGAAATGAATCTGACTAGTATCCATGAGGAAGCAGGTTCGATCCCTGGTTAAGAATACAGTATTGCTGTGATCTATGGTGTAGGTCACAGACACAGCTCTGATCCCGTGTTACTGTGGTTGTGGTGTGGGCTGGAAGCTACAGCTCCAATTCAACCCCAAGCCTAGGAACTTCCATGTGCTGGGGGTGCAGCCTTAAAAAGACATACATAAATAGATAGATAGATAGATAGATAGATAGATAGATAGATAGATAGATAGATAGACAGACAGACAGACAGACAGAAGCTAAGAGCTAGCAGGTAATGCAGCCAAGATTCAAAGACTGGTTTTCTAAAGTTCCCACTGGTAAATAGTAAGAAAGACCACCTCTTAAACAAGCTTCAAGATATTCTGCTTAAAAAAGTAACCATTTTGTCTAATGGTTTTATCTATTAATATCACTTTTAAGTGAACTTTTACTTATAATGCAGTATACATGTACATATATGAGATATATGTATCTCAAATTGTGAATTTATTAGAATTAGAATTCTTTATAAACACGTTATCATTAAGTTCTGGTATACCTATAAAAGATACAAAAAAAATTATTCTGATTCTGTGAGACAGAACATTTTAAAACCCTTTTTAGTACAAACATATAAAGTACAAACTTTTATAATCCTCCAGTTATTTTAAATACAAACAAAACTTTCCTTTTTTCCACCCTATCTTTGTAAGCTTAGGCATTAAATCCAATATTTGACTAAACCTACAGATATAGTTTTAGTCAAATAACTACCACATTTTAAGTTTTCTGTTCATAGTTTCTAGGCCCTTAATTGATACTTACTCAAAATTAAATACGTTTAAGAAGGAAAATCTAACTTTATTCTTACTCTAATTAAAATATAGTAACTCTCTTGCCATTAACCCTATTATATGTGATAGTCTTTAAACTTTCATCTTATATAGGCTTAAATACAAAATAAGGAAGGAAAGCAATTTTTAACATGTTGGTATTGTTTCTTGGGTGCAGAGTTATTCACCACTAGGTGTCACCAAATACAATGGATAAAAACATAAAGCACTTACTTTTCATGCATTTCCTTTATGTGTTCTTCTTTTGCTAGGAGTTCAAATTTCAGAGACTTCAAGTTTGATGATTGTTTAGTGAGTTCATTAGTTGCATTCTAGATTAAAAATACACATAAATATACCTTTGAATCTTGATCTAAAACAGCATAAAAATGCCATTCTCATGAAGGGTAATATATATTGCAAAAATTAATTATAATTAAAATGAACACAAACATTTTTAAATTCTTCATTTCATGTGTTCTAGTAGGAATACCATGGCACACTAAAATTTTTATATAACATGCCAAAATCATAGATGAACACCACCGTATGATAAATTGCTAGAAGTACACACTCAAAATACATTTACAGGAAATACGGATTGCCCTTGTAAAATGTAAATGTGTATGTGATTAAGTATTTTTTGGTTTAATGAGATCACTTAAAACTAATTCTAGATTTACTAATAACCTGTTACAGACTAAACATAGTCACATACTTTGCTGCTCCTCCCATCAAGAGGTGGAATCTATCTCCCAAGCCTTTGAATCTGGTCTGGCCTATGATAGGCTTTGACCAAAAGCATGTGGCAGAAATGACACCGCAATTATCAGATCCCGGGCTTAAATTCTTATAGCCCTCTTGAAATGCCACTCTGGGATCACCTTCCAGCAAATATGGAGGAAAGGCCATTTGGAGGAGCACTGAGGTACCCCAGATGACAGCCAGCAGACCCATCACCAGCTTATAAGTGATGCTCTCTTGGAATATCTAGCCTACATACATCCTTGGTTTAGAAGAATGCAGGCATATGAGTAAACCCAGCAGGCATTAGCAAAAGAACTACTTGCTGAGCCCACAGATCATAAGAAATCATAAACTGTTGCTGTTTGAGGCTGCTACATTTAGCTTTTTAGGATAATCTGTTATACAATAATTGATAACTGATAGAAAATCTTATGAATACTAAATACTTCCTTACTTGAACTTATTATTAATACTAATTATTAACACATTTATACAAAATTATTATTTTTTTGAAAGCAGAACAGCCTTGTGGTATTTGCTGTCTGCATAGCCTAGGCTGTCTGCACAGAGGTAGTAACTAGAGTGTTAGGGAACCCTACCTTCCAATTTAGACTCAAGTTCTAAAAACACATGTACTTTGAGATATTACTTAATCCTTTGATAGTTTGGTTTTTTTACTGTAAGATAATGTGGAAATACATTAATTCATTTGTTAAATTTTAAAAGAGTAAACTAGCATAAATATAATAAAATATGATAACAAAATATTTGGAGTAGCTACTTGTAAGTAATTTTTCTAATAACTATAATCAATTGTTTCTATAAGAATTATTTCCAGTTTGATTTATGCTAAAATGTATAAATCCAAAAAGATGAAACCATAATCATACAACATAAATATGAGGCAAATTCATTAGACAGACTTTAAATATCTCATTGGTATGGCATAAGTAAATTTAAAATTTACACTAAATCTCTTATTAATTTTCTTAAAAACCCAGGGCTACCTCAACATGGCAGCTGTATTGAATGTTAAAAGTTTTGGTTAAGTTTTGTGTTATGTGATCCATCATATTTACATGTTTATAGGGATGTATGATGTGTTATTTCTAGCATTGACAGAATAAGATAATCCACGCTAGTGAATTTACCAGATAACTGAAGCTTTAGCTTTAATCATTAATCTTAAATTCTTTCTGGAATGACTGTTGATTCATTTAGAAATATAATTTATGATTACATTAAGCTAACAGTGATACTTTAATATAATATTATAAATATTATCACTATATTAATTGTCACTATATCTAATATATTATCACTATATCATTATGCAGTGATGCCTTTAAGAACTACAATGATGTAAATGGCTACTTAGCACTATTCTAAATGTTCCCAGGCTGCTGTTTTACTAATTTTGTATTTTTACCTTAACATTTTTATAGTTTCTTTTTTTGTAAATCTGGGATCATAAATTCTTGTTCCTCTCATATTTCTGCCTAAAAACATTCATCCTACTCCTTAATATACATACTTCTAATTTCCTACTATTGAGGTGTTTTCTGCTGAGAAGCTAAACAAATAAACTCATTAGAGCTATATTTAAAATAAAACAGGAAGTAGAGGAAGCCTGACAATATCTTCAATAGAATAAATTAAGTGGATTTTAAGATAGCTGTTTGATTCTTTAATGTTTTTAGATTCAAGCCTCTTATTTTAGGTGCCTTAAAAATACTGTAACTTTGAGTTATGGATAACTGAGGGATTACAGAATTATAATAAATAAAACAATGCCATCTTGATAGATACTTTTGCCAGACAACCTAAATCTCACAGCTATTCTGTTCAATCCTAAAAAATTCTTTTGCAGTGCTTAGAAAAATATCCCTGCTTTAGACTTCTGGAGAAGCTAAGTAATTTCCTCAGTCAAGTCCCACAAGAAGTTAATGGACAAAGAATGATCAAAACCCAGGTCCTGTCACACTCTTCCATTTCCTACAACATAATACTTACCTGCAGCATGACAAAATCTGGAGTAAAACACATATTCAATATGTCATAGTGGTAATAATCTATCTTGCTTAAGCTTTCCTATTTTTTTATTAAACGTTTAAAAATTTTCATAATAAAAGCATAGATTGGAGACAAATGATTTAAGTTCTAACCTTAGCTCTATCACTTAGCTGTGTGAACTTGGACAACTAACTTATTCACTATGCCTCAGTTTTCTTAAGTATATCTACGACTTTACATAGAAAAGCCTAATATTAATTAGATAAAATAGCAAATATGTATGTAGACGTGTAAGAGATTCATATCTAATCATTTTTTTATCTAAGCATGAAAAAAGTTAAGTAGAAAATAAGCTAATTCTTAGAAGTGTTAATAGAATTGATATCTATTATGGACTGATTTGTGTCCCCACCCCATCCCCAGTACTTCAAGATGTGACTGTATCTGGATAGAGCTTTGAAGGAGGGAACTACAGTAAAATGAGATCACATGGGTGGATCTTATCCAATATAAATGACCCAGCAATGACTAGTGAGGACACAGCGAAAAGGTGGCCTTCCACAAGACAAGAGGGAGGCCTCAGAAGAAATCAAACCTGTTGATACTTTGATTTTAGACATCCACACTCCAGAACTATGGGAAAATAAATTTCTACTATTCAAGCCACCCTCTCAGTGGTATTTTGTTATGGCAGCCCTAGCAAACTAATACATTATCAAAAAAGAAATGTGTAGTATCAAAGAGCATTATATACTTAAAAGTATCTGGTCTTCCAGAATATTTCCGTATTAAAACACGAAATAAGAGAAAAGTAAGATTTATCCTTTTTGTCCTTATGTAGCTCAGTCAGTGTTCCAGTATTCCAGGTTAGAACTGGACAATGTCACTTCAAACTTGTATCAAGTGAGATCTAAATTGCTTTAGGCATTCTCACCTTTGTGACTCACATTCTTTCAAAGTGAGAGACATTTTATATATGGGTAAAAACATACCATAAGACACACATGATGCAGTTTATTCCACTTTCAGAGACAGAAACACACTTTAGGAGAAGATATAGGAGTTCCTACTGTGGCACAATGGATTAAGAACCTGACTGCAGCAGCTCAGGTCACTGTGGAGGCACAGGTTCAACCCTGGTCTGGTACAGTGGGCTAACAGATCTGGTTATGCCATAGCTGTGGCTCAGATTCAGTTCCTTGTCTGGAAACTTCCATATGTCATTGGTGTGTCCATTAAAAAACAAGAGAGAGAGAGAAGATATATAATAGCACCAAACTTGCATAACTATTTTTCCTCACATTTCTATTATATAAGGTGTTTAAACTTATAAAATGTATTTGTCAAGGCAAGTTCTGCACATAAAAACTTGAGAAGATGGTATTTAAGAAGCAACTAAATTAATACCAATGGGTATATCTCACTATTATTAATAGCAAAATATTTTCAAGCAAGAATACACAAATTTACTTTAAACTTCATTCTAGTTTAATCCTATTGGTAATCTTCCATTTAAAGATGTTATTAGAGAGCACACATACATTATTTTGAATTGAAACAACTGAGTCTAACCTGACAATTCTATATCTTAATGCCCTCTTAACAGTCATGGTTATTCCATTCTTAATGTGTTCTGTGTATTTTCAACCCGATTTTTCTTTTGAGTAACTCTCCTTATAGCTATGGTCCCATATACAATGTCCTTTTACCTTCCAGCTAGCAATCCCCACAGAAGAAAATAATTAATATGTAAGGAATTAAGTGAGCTTCTTTTAAGAAGCAAGAAAATGAACTTCCCAATTAAAACTCACAAATCCCACTTCTTACAAGATAACTCTCTTTAACTTCTAAGGCCAGGCTTACCTTTAAGTTGTTGACTGTTTCACCTGTACTTAGACACAACTTGTTATAAACAAAAGGTACACTGCTTTTTATTCTCAATCTCAGGTTTAACTTGTTGAAATCTATTAAACTAACTCACCTTAGATTCCTCTCCCTCCCCCAACCCCCCTCCTCCTTCCCCATCTCCAACCAAGAACTACCAAATTAAAATAGTAGCAAGTGTGTATAGGAAGGTAATTCTATTTAAATTGATACATTACATGTTTGAAAGGAATTCTGTTCATTGGAGGGCAGAGAGAAGTTGAATAGTGGCATAGAAATGACAATGGCCAGTTTCCATTATATCCTAAGTTAGGATTTCATAGTGTCTTGTCATTTTTTCAGAGAACAGTATTTTCAAATAACTAGATAAGAATCTACCAAGCTAAAATAGAAACATGAGGTCAAATGTAGTATTAATAATTTAGGGATTATTTATACCATAATTTATCTTTATTAGAATTAATTAGAATTGATAAAAGCATGTCTCTAAGTATTCAGTAGATTAATATATATTTTTGTCTTTAATAAAATTTATAATCACCTTGAGTTTACACTGCAATTGCTTCATTTCCAAATCCACACTCCTTGAAGGGCCAAGTGATGTAACTTGTATCCGTGGAACTGTTATATGGGCAACTTCTTCTGCCAAACTTGTAATTTCAGATGAGGACTCCAATTTCTTTAGTAAATCTTCTTTTTCTTTCCGAAGCCCAGCCAAATCCAAGTTTAGCTTCTTTTTAAAAAGAAAATAAATATAAATGTATTATGCAAGTAATTGCATTTAGCCTAGCAATTATCAGCATCAAATTCTACAGGTAGGAAAGTACTAAGAAATTACTTATCAAAATAATTACTATAAAAGCTTTACAAAAATTAAAACATCTACCAGTCTTTGCCTAAGGTTGTAGGGTTTGGAAAGGTTAAAACAAAATAGACCAGCTATACTCAATATCTTTTGGTTGGCTAGTCTTTACTCATGATGTGCTATTTCTTTGCCTTCACAGAAACGTGGGCATGCCAGACATTCACATATTTGATAACCTTGACTTCAGGGCTGATGTACTTAACTAGTAAAAGCCAAGCTGGAGCAGGATGGGATAACAGATGTTAGTTGTTTATTCTACTGGGTAGGTCTTACCACCTTACATAGCAGCCAAAATGCTTCTCATTTAGCAACATAAATGTTAAGTCCAATTAGCAAAAGAGGCTTATTAGAGATTTAGTTCAAATAAATAGCATACAAACAAATTTGCTCAGTTTTATGCACTTGATTGATAGTTGATAAGCTCTCTTTATAATACTGAGGTAAACTGCGCTGAACTCCTTATATTTTAATTTTTAATAATGTAAACATTTTACTGTCAATGACAGTGGTAATGCTTTTATGAAACAGTATAAAAATACTGTCTTAATGTTAGCCCCTCTCATTCACCAATCTGTAGTCAGCAGAATGCCACCAAGCTGCAATGGCATAAAAACTTAGAGATCCTTAAGAGGATAACTGCACTACTATTTTATTATTCCAAAGAAGCTTATAATATGGTAGTTTAACATAAGGAACAATTAGACAAAATGGCACCCAAGTCTCTCAGAGGGGGAAAAAAAATCTTTCTTTGTTAACAATTCTAATTAAAACAGTAAAAGATGTAGCTAGCATGTACAGTAATAAACATAGGACATAAGTTACCTAAGTATTGATATATTTAAACAATTTCTAAAAATTATACAAATAAATCTATAATTACATAGGTATTGTGTATACATGCATATACTATTAAATATTTATCATAAGTTCAAAACAAGGACTTGATATATTTGAGATTAAATTTTGATGAAATAAAAAGTATGTTTTGGCCAAAAAAATCTATTTCTTTGGCTGTATTTTAATTTTGATATAAAAAGCATAGTTTTTTAGATTTTCCAGGAAATAGTCATTTGTGAATTGTCCCAAAGTTACCAAATAATTATACCTAAAAGCATAATTTCCCTAAATCTGAAAATCTTCCTGGTTATCAACCAAGGTTGACTACATCTCCTTCCCTGTTTACTAATTCTCTGTGCCCAGTCAATTTTCAGGTTCTATAAATTACGTAATGTTTCTCCTATTTATTCCTTTCTGCCACTTTCCTAACGAAGACTCTCATTATCCCACTAAGACCATTGCAATAGCCCTTCCCCTACCGGCAACCTTTCTCTACCTTCAAACTATTTTTTATACAACTTCCCAAAACAACACTGACCTATTATTCCTTTATTCAAAACCCTTCAGGGGTTCCTCAGCACAGCAGAATAAAGCTCAGATGTTTGCAGTTATAATAAAGCTCTAAAAGGTTTAGCTTCGATTTGTGTTTCAGTCAGACATCACCTGCAGTCAAACTTGCCTGCCCTTCCCAAAACCATTCAGACCATTTCTACATCCATGACTCTATACATGGCATTTCCTTCTGCCAAAATTTCTCTATTGTTTGAAGAGCAGCTTGGTTTTTCCTCCTTTATGAAGACTTCTCTGCTGGTTTTCTTCTCTCTTTTTTTTCAACCAAGTAGCTTCTCTAGTCTCTTAGCTCCACAGCACTGCCTGTTTCTCAATGACAAACCCTAGTAAATCCTGGAGAGGACTGTGCCTTTGTTCACGTGTGTATCCACCCGACCCCACCATGGTCCCGAAAAGCGATGCCTTTTGTATGAAGAAAGGTTTCAAAACTTCAAGTCTATTTGTACCACAGATGGTGTTATAAAGACACATATAGATTTCAGCTTGTATTTATAATCTATTATTTTATTACAATATAAATTAAAATATATTTTATTAGCAATGTAGTATTATTAGCATTTATATAAATAGCATGCACTGGAACATTTACCAATCTTAAAATTAATGTTCTGCATCTAAATTAGATCTTTTTGAGATTTTAATTTGGTAAGATATAATTCACGACTACAATTCTTGGTGTAATTTCAGGCAAAACAGAAACTAAACTTTTTTTTTTTTTTTTTTTTTTTGCTTTTTAGGGCCGCACCAGAGGCATTTGGAGGTTCTCAGGCTAGGAGTCAAATCGGAGCTGCAGCTGCTGGCCCATGCCACAGCCACAGCAATGTGGGATCCGAGCCACATCTGTGACCTACACCACATCTCACGGCAACGCTGGATCCTTAACCCACTGAGCGAGGCCAGGGATCAAACCCGAAACTTCGTGGTTCCTAGTTGGATTCCTTTCCGCTGCACCACGACTGGAACTCCAGAAGACTAAATTTAAATGAGGCTCTTTTCTTCCTATAAATAGCCTGGTGGCTTCTCTTGTTTGTTAAACTTGTATGCCATTAGATCTATTCTTTGCACAATGGCAGATCCTGACACTATAAATATATCCTTCATTGAGGAAAGACCAAGACAATAAACATATTTCTCTAAAATATAAGTATAGGAGTTCCTGTTGTGGTGCAGTGGAAATGAATCTGACTAGGAACCATGAGGTTGTGGGTTTGATACCTGGCCTCCCTCAGTGGGTTAAGGATCTGGCATTGCCGTGAACTGTATTGTGGGTCGCAGATGCGGCTCGGATCCTGCCTTGCTGTGGCTGTGGCATAGGCCGGCAGTGACGGCTCCTATTGGACCCCTGTCCTGGGACCCTCCATATAACAGGGGTGTAGCCCTAAAAAAAGCCAAAAAATATATATATATATACACATAGTTGACTTCAATTTAATGGTGTAAAAATTCAGTAAATGAAGAAATACTGAAATTATGGACAAAGTAAACCAAATGACTTAGAATGTATTAAAATATAAATCATGCCTTGATTAAATTATTTTAAATCAACAATCTTTAACATTTCCAATGTTATTATTTATGCCTAGAAATGCCACCAAGTACCTGTCAAAATAGAGGAAATAGGCACATCATATATTCCATCAGTGTGGAATCCTTTGATTATGCCTTAGAATTTTGGACAAGTAATTACATAGCTCTATTACTAACTTCTCTCAGTTTAAGCATTCTACTTCTTATGAGAAATTCTACAGATGAGACCAGAAGCATAAATAACTTTCTTTTGTTTATGCTGGTTTGGAATGTAAGAATTTTGCAGTGACCTTGTTAGAAAGTGATTACACTGTAAAATCTACCAATAAATTAAAATTACTCTGAAAATCATTATTTTTCTCTTGTATCAGAAGGATGAATCCTATTTCTATATTATTACCTTTCCATTTCCAATAATTTTTTTTTTCTTTTTATGGTTACACCCACAGCCTTTCTAGGTTCCTGGGCCAGGGGTCAAATGGGAGCTGCAACTGCAGGCCTACACCACAGCCATGGAAACACCGGATCCAAGCCACATCTGCAAGCCACATCACAGCTTGCAGCAACACTGGAATCTAACTCACTGAGCAAGGCCAGGGATCAAACACACATCCTCATGGACCCTATGTTGGGTTCCTCATGTGCTGAGTCACAAAGGACTCCCAAAGATTTTTAAATATTTAAGTCATATTATTATGAAACCATAAATAATAAAACACATAGAAGAGTCATAATTTCTGGATTCTTTTTTTGTTTTTTGGTCTTTTTATCTTTTTAGGACCACACCTGTGGCATATGGAGGTTCCCAGGCTAGGGGGCCTATGACACAGCCACAGCAACACAGGACCTGAGCCATATCTGTGATCTACACCACAGCTTACAGCAACGCCGGATCCTTAACCCACTGAGCAAGGCCAGGGATCAAACCCTCATCCTCATGGATGCTACTTGGGTTCGCTAACCACTGAGCCATGATGGGAACTTCAATAATTTCTGGATTCTAATTTGAGGCCTATCACCTACATGATGTTGAGCAAGCACTTACTTTGTTTCTCTTTTTAAAAACACAGTTGATGCTTTCTTAGCTAGCAAAAGTAACTTTGAGGGCAGAATTAAAAAAAAAATCTGTGATAGCATTTGGTAAATTTTAAATTTACAATGTTAAGGAGTTTCATGGTGATTCATCAGGTTAAGGATATAGCAATGTCACTGCTGTAGCTTGGGTTGCTGCTGTGGTACAGATTTGATCCCTGGCCCAGGACCTACTGAATGCTATGGGTGTGTACAAAAAAGTAAAAAATAAAAAAAATGAGTTTACAGTATTATTGTTAGCATTATTATCTTGTGGCCAATGCTACCATACAGAGTCTAAGAAGTGTCCTAAATGCTGAGGACCTGATTATTAAAAAGCTTTGTTACATACACAAACATGTACACATATGTACATCAAAAATCCTATAATTTCTCTCAGGGCAGAAACCTTACTTTGTCCTAAGTGAGAGTTATTTGTTTGCAGTACAAACTCATTGGGATTTCCTACCAGGCTACAAACTCACTGAAGGCACTTGTATTATTCTCTTTATTTCCCCAGCAGTGCAATTCCTCTACACATTTTAAAAGTCTATTTCAGTTCAAAAAGTGACGTCAATGAAAATAAGCACTGAGATTTGTATAGACATATATGAAGTCAATTTTCCTAACTAAAGTTTACAAAATAGAATTTAACACTATTAAAATTTACAAGGAGACACTAGTTATTAATTATTTATTTAAATATAACAGTGTAAGTTTCTTAAAAAGAAAAGAACCCTCTAAGCAACTGTAAGAAGAAACTTGAATATATTATTCATTCTTCAGTATGGAGCACTGCGGTAGGCAGAATTCTTGTATGGCCCCCAATGGCCCACGCCCTTGTATATGAGTAGGATCTATGAATATGATAGGCTGTCACTCCCATGATTACACTATTTGCATTATGTTATATGCAGGTGTAAATTATGGTTCCTGGTCACATGACTTTGAGTTAATCAAAAGCAAGATTATCCTGGCTGGTCCAAGATTATTAGACTAATCCAGGGCTCTTCCTGAGGTCAGAGGTTCTCCTGCTGGCCTTGAAAAAGCAAGCTGCCATATTATGAAAGGACTACAGAAGGCGTATAAAGTAAGGACCTACAGAAGACCTCAGGAGCTGAGAGTGGTTCTTTTCTTTTCTTTTTGGGCCTTGCCTGAGCATATGAAGTTTCTGGGCCAGGGATTGAATCTGAGCAGCAGCTGAGACCTACGCCACAGCTGTGGCAACACTGGACCCTTAACCCATTAGCCAGGCCAGGGATTGAACCTGCACTGTCACAGAAACAACAATGGATTATTAACACACTGTGCCATAGCAGGAATTCCTGAGAATAGTTCTTGAGCAAGAAAATAGGGACTTCAATCCTATGACTCCAAGGAACTAAATTTTTCCAACTAATACAAGAGCTTGGAAGGAAAGCCTGAACTCCAGAAAGAAAGGCAGTCTAGCTGACACCCTGATTGCAGCCTTGTGATACTCTCAACAGAGGACTCCACTGAGCTGTGCCTGACTCCTGACTGTAGAAACTGTGAGATAAGGAGTATATATGTTGTTTCTAAGCTGCTAAACTTGTGGTAATTTGTTACATGGAAAACAAACGAGTCCCAATTTTTAAAAAAACCTTTGTTGAACCTATTCCTTTTTCCTATTGCCACCCTATCTTCACTTAATCAAGTGTCCTGGACACCCTAGTATACAGTTTATGTAGTATCCTCACTCTGGGCTTTCTTTTCCTCATCCATAATTTTGTGCTTAATTTATTTCTTCAAATGCTCTTAAAAACGGTTCCTTTTCCATGCTATAAATAAAAATTGCCTCTTCTAGGTCTGCCTTTTGTATTTTAACTGCTGAGCAAAAAGCCACTGGTTTCCTTTTGCTGCTCTCAACTGTAATCCCATGAACAGGGTGGATATGCATCCTGTGATGTGCTTTCATTAATTCTCTTACATGAGAGTTCATTCAGAATTTCTTTTATCCTGGGCCCATCTTGATATTTTGGGGAAGATTTTGATAGCAAACATCTAGATTCAGGACCTGACTCAATATCTATTATATTCTTTTTTATTTTACTTTTTTGTCTTTTTAGGGATGCACCTGCAGCATATGGGGGTTGCCAGGCTAGGGGTTGAATCGGAGCTGTAACTGCTGGCCTACACCACAGCTCATGACAACACCAGATCCTTAACCCACTGAGCAAGGCCAGAAATTGAACCTGTGTCTTCATGAATACTAGTCAGATTTGTTTCTGCTGAGCCACAATGGGAACTTCCCAATATCCATTATTCATTCTTTTTATATATACAATGTAGTAGACACTGTACTAGATCTATGTTTGCAAGATAAAAATGTTATAACTATTGCCTTTAGGTAGCCACCATCTATAACCTAGAAATATATCACAATAAGCTACAGTAGTGCTATGGATAAACAAACTAGGGAGCTTACAGAATTGCTGCCACCATCAAATCCTGTCTGGTACATGCTAGTTATAGCCAGTTTCCTTCCATGCATCCCTCTCAATATGTTTTGTCAAATGTTTCCTGGAAGCTAGCTATAATGTTAAAGACCATGACTTAGATGTACAACCATCCTGTTTTCCAAATTCTGCTCTAGAGTAGGTTTCTGCCAGAACCCTGCTGAGTAAACTCAGGGTAGTCCTGATGGGATGGAGGGTTTCCTCTCCGACAAATGTCCTTCTAAGCAAACATTTTAATGTTCAAAAATGAATTATTAGAAAAAATAAAACAGGGCCCATGGAAAATATTCTATAGCCCAAGTGAGAAGAAGAAAAGGGTCTAGAAAAAGTCAAATCAACAAGAATTATTTCCAGGAGTTCCTGTTGTGGTGCAGCAGAAACGAATATGACTAGTATCCATGAGGATATGGGTTTGATCCCTGGCCTTGCTCAGTGGGTTGGGAATCTGTTGCTGCTGTGAGCTGTGGTGTAGGTTGCCGACACAGCTTAGAACCTGCATTGTTGTGGCCATAGTATAGGCTGGCAGCTATAGCTTTGATTCAACCCCCAGCCTGGGAAATTTTACACTCCTTGGGTGCAGCCCTAAAAAAAAAGAAAGAAAGAAGAGAAAAGAAAAGAAAACAACTTCAAGAACCAAAAAAACCCAGAAAGACTTATTTTCCCAATAGCCCCCCCAACACAATATATTTTAGATATTCTCTGATCTTGATGTCTTCAAAGAGTAAAATATTCAACATCTGCCTGTTCAATGTATATGATGCTAATTATGTAAAGAAAATGCTTTTGAATATTCAACTAGTTTAGGAGCAGTGCTCCAAGGTAAAGGAATCGGATGTGGTATAGCTCTAGCTCTTCATTTCTAATAAAAGCCTGATTCTGACATAACTTTTTTCCTGGATAGTAACTACCGTAAAGCTTTCTCCTCACATACTTTCCACTACTGGATAAGAAACTTAATAAACCATTTAAAAATTTGAAAATGTTCTTAGTAGTGATAGTGGGATATGAAAAGTAGGCACATGGAAATTCTAGAAAACCCAGCCAAACATTAAGGTGATTGTCAGGGTCACAGAAGCAGGATTTCTGGGAAGCCTATGGAGGAAACGGTGGCAGAAGGATTCTTTTCAGTCCACACTGGGACAAAGGTCAGATGTCAAACATCAGAAAAGGTTAATAAGTAACCAGCGTAAGCAATGGGTTAGCTCCCACATATAACAATGGTTTTTCTTTCTCCTTTTGAAACCTAAAGGCCTTAACAGTCAAAATATAAAAAAATCTTTATCTTTAATCTTTTTTTTCTTTTAGTCTTTTTAGGGCTGCACTCACAGTACATGGAAGTTCCCAGCTAGGGGTTGAATTGGAGCCACACCTACCAGCCTATACCCCAGCCACAGCAACACAGGATTGGATCCAGTCTGCAACCAACACCACAGCTCTCAGCAGAGCTGAATCCTTAATCCACCCAACAAGGCCAGGGATCGAGCCCTCATCCTCGTGGTTACTAGTGGGGTTCATTACCACTAAGCCACGATGGGAGCTCCCTAATCTTCAATTCTGCATAGGACTGAGAATATTGAATGCAGTTATCTCATGTTGAATACATAAATAAGTTCATTTATATCTCACAATTAGCTTATTCTGGTTCACACTTAAGTAGCAGTAGCAAGTTTAAAATCTTAATTATAATCTAAAAAAATGGTAAGAATTTTGTTACCAGAACTAAAGCAAAAGAGACTGAAGAAGGAATTCTAGTTGAACAATATCTACATAATGTCTACAGGCAAGACTCTTCTAGAAAGTCACCATGATTTAATGATATTTCTGCTTCTTGTGCATAGTATCAATAGTCTTTCATTGGGAATATTTTTTTTACAAGGAATATAACTGAAAGAAATAAAATTGTCCATGTTGTTCATGTATAAGATTAAAAGCACAGTCACTTAATTAAAGCATTATATGAATTTACAGAGAAAATTTAATAAGCTTCTAGGTCACTAGCAAAATATTTTCCATACGAGTATTTATCTAGAAAGACAAATAGTTCAGATTAATAACTCTTTCAAGCTATTAAGTGTTTTAAATTTAAAGCAGGAGTTTTCCTTTGTTATGATACTTGAGACCTTCAAAAAAAAGAATTAAAAATTAAAAACCACCAACCAAAAAAAAAAAAAAAAAAGAACAACAACAAAGACCTTAGGCAGAGGTGGAATTATTTATATAACAAAATTTTCTTGTGAAAAATACATCTGGTTACAACATTACTCATTTGTAAACTATTTTCTGATAAATGCAGTTATTAAAAGTCTATGGTACATTTCACAAAATGTCAAGCAAATGAAGGTAATATAGAGGACTTTTTACCAATGCTTTTGCTAGCAGTTAGACTTCAGTAGCCTTTAGAGACCATTAAGTACCCTTTGGCTAATTGGCCAATGGTAGATTAATCCTCTTTTTATTCTAGCAGCACTATTTTAACACCCTTTACACTCTGTCAATGTAGTGTCTGAATGACAAAATAATATTGTGCATGAATAATAAGCAGAAAAGTTAATTTAACATTTCATGTTTCACATGCCATACCTATGTGTCAGAAGAACTTTCTTTTTAAGTCACTGACATTCAACTTTTTTAAACAATCCCATGTTGACATCTTATTGAGGTGAATCTTCCTAATTACTGCTAATTGCCTATCAAGGAAAAAAAACCTCTTTTCATGAAGTGTGGTTGTCTAGTACAGATGAACCCAGCTCTAGTATGCACATTAAAGACAAAGCATGACACTTAAGGTGCTACTTTTTTATAAGGTCATACTAAATATGGTTTGCAATTAAACAAAGAAGTTTTTTATGGTACTGAAAATGCCAATCTGTCTTGATGTGTTCAAATTAGATTCTATCAAAGAAATATGGATATCTGCATATGGATAAGAGTTATGCTACTCTCCGTAACATTTACAAGGAATAAAAGTAATTCAATGCCCTGTACTTTGTATTTTAAGTTCCAGATGATGTGCAATTAAATAATTTTTTGGAAATATGCCTGAATACAATTTCTCAAAATGAAAATCAACACTATTATTTCAAATGACAACTGTTTAAAAAGTTTAGTAATGCTTTTAATTTTCAAAACAGCTCTTGATACTGAGAACATTTACCATATATCTTTTATGTATTAATAGCTTTGACATTATAAGCATTTATAGTAACTATTAATACAAGTGATGCTAGAAATATAGTGTGCTTCAAATTAATCTGAATAATAAAACTAATGATTTGTTTGGTTGGTTGGGTGATTTTTGGCCATGCCTGCAGCATGCAGAAGTTCTGGGGCCAGGGATCAAACCTGCATCATAGCAGCAGCCAGAGCCACAGAAGTACAATGCCAAATGCTTAACCCACTGAGTCACAAAGGAACTCTGGAAATTAGTTAATTTTAACTGAAATTAAATCATATCACTACACTTCTGTTTCCACAACTATAGAAAATAGTTATTTTCTATATTTATTTCATTTATGTAACATTTGATCTGGCTGTCCTTTTTATATATAACTATAGAAAAAGAATCAGCAAAAATGTATTACATGTGAAACTTGGAAAAAATTAACTAATACAACTGACTAAAATATTAATGGAAAACAATATCTGGTTTATTTATAGCAAGAATTGTTCAATTATAGGTTTGTTACTATTTCAAATTCTCTATTCTATTACTAAAATAAAAGTTCCCTTAAAACTTATATACCACATACTAAATACAGAGACAAATATTTGGTACCAGAAGTATATCCAGAATAATTAATCATTGTCACTATCTTAAGAATTTCTCAATGTTCAAATGGTAGTATTCTAAGTTCAGTTTCAGCCCTCCCAGACATTTGATCTACATGTGGCATGCTTACTTCAAGTCATAATGCATTCCCATTCTGAACCCCTTCCCCAACAGGAATGAGAGAAGATGGCAGTGCTGTCTGATATCCCAAAGGAGAAACTGAGCAAGGTCTTTCTAAATTCCTCTCATTCACTCTCCTTCTCCTGCTTTCTGTTGTTTAAGCTCAGCTAATTAAACACAGAAATATCTATCCCTCACAGGTACTATATACACATATCCTCTTTAATTCTATTTTTCCTCTACCACTTTTATCAACATTTTTTTCAGTTAAGCTGTGTGGAGACAGGAGGAAAAAAATCCACCCCACCGAACCACTCAAACAATGAAGAGAAAAGAAAAATATAAACATGCCAAACCACCAGAAATAATAGTATTTCAGGGTGATATGAATACCATATTTATATCTACTAAAGAACAGCCATAAAATTTCAAATGAAGTTATAGATAGTGATTGAGTTACCAGGAACAGAGGTTATCAAACTCTAGAATATCTGCAGATGTTTCATGAATTCTGCCTCATTCACCCTAATTCAATTTGGTTTTCCTAAGGAATAGATTTCAATACTTTTGTTTTTTCCATTCTACTGGGGTAATATTGCTTCTTAATGAACTGTATTTAATTGTACAAAAAGGTCTTTGTGGATTGGCCTGAGGAAACTACTGCCCACATAAACAGCATTGTTTTTAAATGGGAGTCAGAGTCTAGACAATTAAAAATTGCTCATGACACTTAATTCTTACACTGACTTCAAAGAAAGGCATTAATATTTCTTCAAATAATTTTGACTCCTAAAAATTTATAATAGACCATGATATATTTATAGAATTCATATTTTATAAAATAAAGCAATATCCGTAAGCCTCTAAAAAGTATGTGTACGAACATTGTTTATTTCAATTATACTGGAATCAATTCATACTAATCTAAATGAGATTTTATCAACTTTTTGGATAATAAACCCAAAGGCTAAAGATAATAATTTCTAGCTCTGGCTTTATATAAACAAGTAAAATGATATGCATTTCTTAAAAATACACTAAATATGAATAGCATCTTAATACTTGGAAATTGAAATTTTTTACTTATATGGTCAATAGTTAACCACATGTCTTTCCTCAGCTGTACTACATCTAAGCTCTGCAACAAATTACTTGGATGAAAGCCAACTGGGGCATTTCAAAAACTCTACAACTCATTACAAATTTAACAGCAGCTATAGTAAGTATTCATTTGATTTTGATTACATTTATAAATATCCCCTACTAAAATTCTCAAGGGAAACAAGTTAATAATGTTTTTCTCTATTTCCTGTGCAAGTTTCATAAGATTCAAGAGCATAAAAAAATGGACATTTCCTTAAAAGGATAATTTTTGCAATCATTGGATCTGATAAAATAAAGTTACTAATATCACTTAAAATGGATTTTTTTTCATTAAAAAACTAATATATGTGAAAATTATCCCCAAAATACCTTTTATAACCATAGAGTAGAATTTCTTTTAAAGCAGACAAAAAGCTTGGACTTAAGACTAAATTATACAAGGTATTTCTTACTTATTTGACTTGAAAAAACTTTTTTCAACACAAATATTTCACATAGGAACTCTTCTACCATCCTTCACTTTATTTTTCTATTTAGAATCATCTTCTGTTTATCATAGTCTTTCAAGTAGTAAAGCTTTACCTAACAGAGTAGTCACTCAAGAAATTATCTGACTCTAAGTGAACTGTGCTAAAGGAACTACCATGATTTATACAGATCTCTAGGAAGAGTGTAGTCTGGGGTTCTTCTTATTTTTATTAATTAAGCTGGTTTCTCTTCTCTTCTCCCGTATCAGTGGTTCTCAAAGAGTACATACTATCTAGACATGTGATTTGGAAATTAGTGATGGAACTTTTCTTTTTTTTTTTTTTTCTCTTTTTAGGGCTGCAACCACAGCATATGGAAGTTCCCAGGCTAGGGGCAGAATTGGAGCTATTGCTATAGGCTTACACACAGCCACAGCAACACAAGATCTGAGCTGCATCTGCTACCCACATCACAGCTTGCAGCAATGTGGAATCCTTAACCCACTAAGCGAGGCCAGGGATGGAACCTGCATCCGCATGGACAATATGTTGGTTCTTAACTTGCTAAGCCACAAAGGGAACTCCAGTGAGGGCGCTTTCAGGTGTCACAACGATTGGCACTGAAATGGATGAGAGCCAAGAACACTAGATGTATTGCAATATTAATATCAATCCTGCCCAACAGAAACTGCCCTGTATTCTGCAAGGCTTTCAAATTTTCTGCCGATTATTCATGTAGGTGAAAATTATGTATATAATGAAATGAATTTATATCCTAACTAAAGATTACATAACTTTTCCTGTGGCCCAAGAAATTTATAAACCATGCAAATAAAGGGAAAACTAAAAGATGAGCAAGAAAAATCCCTTTCTAAAGACTTTGGGGTCTAAGCCCTAAGGATGTTACCGCATGTCTGGTACCCATGGCCAGGACCACATTGAGAAAGCTAGTCTGAGAGGAAGATACATGAAACAAAGAGAAACTTTAAAGACTTTAGAGTGTATGATTCCAGTTAACACTATTCTTCCAAAGTCTATTCTCTTTAGCTCATCCTTTGATTCTGTGAGCCCCTCCGCCCCCGCCAATATTAGTTTGAGTTCAGCTTCTATTACCAAGAGTCTTGGTAATAAAATCTTGTAAAAAAAAAAAAAAAAAGTCCAGTAAACTCTTCTCGGTTGTCCTATTTTCAGTACCTCTATAGCATCTGACAATGTTGACAAATCCTTCTCTTTTTCTTAGTGAAAACATTTCATCACTAAGAAATGTATAGCACTCGCCTACCTTCTATTTCTGACTTGTCTGCTCATACTCCCCCAAACCTATTTTCTTCCTGCAAAGATTTGTTCCAACTCCAGCATTCTTTATCTGGTATAATGACATCAATAGGGTTCTTTCTTCATTTTGTATGAAATATTTCAAATATGAAACACATAAGTAAAAATACATATATACAAATGTCATGATCAATCAATCAAAAAAGACAATGTACTACCAATACAATGAAGGTCATGATTCTATGTCTTCTGACTCATCAGAGATAATCACTATGCTGAACATCTCTGGTATTTATCATTCCCTACATTTCTTCATACCTTTAATACATATATGTGTATTTCTCAAAAGACATACAGAGATTTTGAGACATTCATTTTCACATTTTAACGTCACTGAATTTGGGTTGCATCTTCCATTCCTGGATACCATATAATTCCTACTATTATTTAAATATTTCATTTTTAATATTTGCAGATTTTGTTGAATGCTGGTAAATATAAAACTCATCATCTTGGCCTATATTGATTTTACATCTAGCAATCTTGCTGAAATTTATTTTAATTTGTCTTGAGATTCTGTTAAGACAAACAGTGTTTGGAACTAATGATTTTATTTCTTCATTTCTAATACTTTTAACTTGCATTTCTTTTTCTTATCTTAGTGTGTTGCCTATGTGCTCTACCACAATGTCTAAGAAAACCAATG
Organism: Phacochoerus africanus; assembly: GCF_016906955.1. Taxonomy (NCBI): domain Eukaryota; kingdom Metazoa; phylum Chordata; class Mammalia; order Artiodactyla; family Suidae; genus Phacochoerus; species Phacochoerus africanus. The sequence goes on from NC_062545.1 coordinate 207,464,498, forward strand.
ATAGTGGGCATAAACGTCTTCTTTATTTTAAAAAGATGCTTCTAACTTCCACCATTAAGCATGGTGTTTGTTTCAGGGTTTCAGATACTTTTTAACAGAATATGCAAGTTCTCAGCTATTCCTAGTTTACTAAGAGAATTTTATCATGAACAGGTATTTAACTGTATCGATTGCATTTTTTTCATTGTGGTAAAAACCACATTACATGAGATATACCTTAACAAATTTGTGAGTATAGTATGGTATATAAACTTTTCTATTTGCCCTACTTTCACTGCATCCACCAAATTTTGATACGCTGCAGTTTTGTTTTCATTTATCTCAAGGTATTTTCAAGCTTCCCTGATGACTTCTTTGATCAATTGTTTATTTAAGAGTGTGTTGTTTAACCTCCACATATTTGTGAGTTTTATAGTTTCCCTTTTGCAACTGATTTCCAGTTTCAGTCCATCATGGTTGGATAAAGATACTTTGTATGATTTCAATCTTCTTGAATTTAAGACTTACATTCTGTGGCATAACACATGGTCTAACCTGGAGAATGTTCCATGTGCACTTGAAAAGAACACTGTAGTTGGGTGGTATGTTCTTTATATGTTTATTAGGTCCAATTAGTCACTATCTCCTTATTACTGTTCTGTTTGTATTTTCTATCCATTATTAAAGTCTCCTAATATTCTTCTCTTGCTGTCTATTTCTCCTTCAATTCTATCAAAGTTAACTTCACATATTTAGGAGTACTGATATTTGGTGCATAATATTTATAGCAAAATTATAACTTTTTGGTGAATTGGCCATTATCATTAAACGATGTCCTTTTTTTGTCTCTTGTAACAGTTTTTGATTTGAAGTCTATGTTGTCTGATATTTGCATACCTGCTACTGTTCTCTTTGGTTACCATTTGCATCAGACATCTTTTTCTACCATTTTACTTTAATCCTAGGCATCTCTTTAAATCTAAAGTAAGTCTCTTTTAGAATGCACATGGTTGGATCTGGCTTGTTTAAATCTATTCAACCACTCTTTTGCCTTTTATTTGAGGAGTAAATGTAAATCCAATTAAATTTCATTATCATTCAATCCGAAGTATTGAAGTTTCATTTTATTTTCTTCAACTCATTAGTTATTTAGAAATGTCTCTATAAGTTTGCATTAGAATTTTTAGATTTAACTTTTTAAATTGATTTCTAATTTCACTTGTGTTAGATGATATTTTTATATGATACCATTTTTTTTTTGAAATTTGTGGAGAGCTGTTTTTTGGTATAGTTGTGTGACCATTTTTGGTGAATATTTAGAGCAAGCCTTTCTATTGCTTTGTTCAAATAACTATATCCTTAATGACTTTTTGATAGCTTTATCTTAAAGTTATCAATTTTACATTATTTATTTTGATCCTGAGTTATTAAATGTTTATATGTTTCTGCTTTCCTTAACAGTAAAACTCATTGAAACAACTAAGATATATGTACATGTAGTTATATTCTCCAATTACTCTCTTTCTCATTTCTCAATTCTTCCCATGGACAGTAGTTGTCAAAGCTGGTTATTCACTTCTCAAAATACTTTGATCACTTGGTTTCTTAGATATTCCTTCCTCTTCATTTTCTTTCTACTCAACTGGCCTCTCCTTTTCTGGACCTTCCTCATCTGCTCAAACCCTTAAGGTTGGAAGGCTCAGGGCTCAGACTTGGTTCTTCTTCTCTTTTCTCTCTACACTTCATTCCAGCCTCATATTTTTAAATACAATCTAAATACTAATAACTCCAAAATTCATACCTCTAGCCCAGTCCTCTCCTCTAATTTTTTGTTTTTCTTTTTATAGCCACACCTGCAGCATACAGCAGTTTCTGGGCTAGGGGCAGAATCAGAGCTGCAGCTGAGACCTACACCACAGACACAGCAACACCTGATTCCAGCCATATCTGTGACCTATGCTGCTGCCTGTGGCAATTCCAGATCCTCAGCCCACTGAGCAAGACCAGGGATATAACCCACATCCTCACAGAGACAACATCGGATTCTTAACCTACTGAGTCGCAATGAGAATGCTCCTCCCCTCTAGATTTTATACTTAATTATCTCACTGCTCACTTGATATCTTCATTTCAGTGACAAATTACACTTGGTTACAACAGTAAGCTGTCAATGATTTAGCCCCTAGGGTTTTAATTTTTTTTTGGCAAATTCTGGTGCGCATTTATATGGATAATTATTATATTTTATCCAACTTTTTTCATATGTTTTCATATGAGGTTCATCCCCACCCCACAATATTTAGTATATTATGCTGTCAAATATGTTCTATCAGCAACTTTCTAATCACAAATTAGAATCCTGGTAGGTACCGTAAATATGTAACTTTTTAAAACTCTTCGTGTATGATTGGTCATCAAACTCTGTGCATTACACCAGGGCAAAATCTCTTTTTTTCTGACTTTTTCTACTTCTATTAGAATTGTCTAAGTACTTTTGACTTGATATTTAAATAATCTTTTGCCTTGATATTTAAACAATCTCTTACCTAGCTTCTTGCATTGAATCTCTGTTCTCTCAAACTTTAGTTTCAGTTCACACTATACATCAAAACCACCTAAGAGCTTGAAAATAATTAGCAAGGTGCAGGGACCACTCTCCCCTTCATTCAGATTTAATTGGCCTAGAGCATTTTTTAAAACTTCCCAAGTGAGAATGGAATGCAGCTAGGGTTGAGAACCACAACTATATCAGATTACTCACTACTCTCAACAAAGCACTTTCTTACCTTGATGCCTTTCTAAGCTTTTCTCCTTCCAATGGTTTTGTTCCACACACAAAGCTTTCAAAATCAAACCAGGCTTTAAATCTAATCTCAAATCTGACCTCCTTCACAAGCCTTACTAAATAATGACTGCGGTGACTGTCTGTCTTTGTCTACTACATGCCCATGCTAACTATCTATCTATTGATCTATCATCTATATCGCAGTTTCCTCGTATTGTGGTACACATGTCCAACTTCCCTACAAGTATCTTTGTACAACAGACAATGGTCATGTTTATTTCACTGTTGAACATCCCACTATTAGCGTGTCTTACATATATTAGATGCATTAAACTAAATTGAATTGTAACATGAAAACACACATACCTATCTATGTATAAATCAATATTTAGGCATTTAAAACCAAACTCTAAAATATGTGCATATTTAAATTCACAGTAATCCTGTGAGAAGATGTTGTAATTTGTCACTTCTAGGTATGCTGATATACTTTTTGAGTATAATGATTTTTATTTTTCTCCATTATAGCTGGTTTACAGTGTCTTGTCATTTTTCTACTGTATAGCATGGTGACCCAGTTACACATACATGTATACATTCTTTTTTCTCACATTATCAGGCTCCATCATAAGTGACTAGACATAGTTCCAGAGACGTACTTACTTAAAAGTACATTGATGCAAAGAATGAAAACACTACTAGGAATATAAGACTATGCAACACATTATAACACTGTTTGTTACAAACAGAGAATAAACTTCTAAATGATGTTTTCAAGGTCACATTTTCTTAATATTTTCTGCAGTAAGATTACAAGTGAATCTGAAAACAGTATAAGAAGTACGATTGTATACTACATTGTGTTCTGAGTGATAATAACAGTTCCTAACAAAGTCTAATATAAGGTACAGACATTCTGTTAACAAATATCACTTGGTTCACCTAGAAGATAGGACGTAGGAATAAGACAGTCACGTCCAATTCCACACGGATTCTCAGCTCAGATCTTGGTTTTTGCACAGTTTACCTTGCGAACATGATCCGAGTGACATTTCACAAATTCCTGGATAAATGTTGCTACACTCTGCTAGGAGAGAGACAGGCTATGTCATGCACAGATCAATAATAGCACTGTGTTTCATCAGCCTCAAAATCAAAAGTGCTTCATCTGGCAAAAGCCATGGCCCTAGAGAATCTGACATATATAAACTGAATACCCTACAAGGAATGTGTACTACACAAGCTATTGGGGTAAGATAAAAGAAAACTCTGGAGATTAGCAATGAAGTACAATAAGATGGTACTAGTTTTCTACTTCGTTATTACTAGAGTCGTGAACACAGATAACAAAAATGGAAATGAAGCTATTTAAAATTCTGCATTTCCTGACAGAGAAAAAACGGATCCAGTTCAATGTTTTAAATAAAGGTTGTTAGGTAAAAAAATTTAAACCAAAGCTGAAGATAAGTTTAGAATAAAATAATTATCATATAAATTTACTATGTGAAAATGTTTTATGGAGCTCCATAAAATATAAAATTATATGCTTTGCTGAAATATTCTTCAAATTCAGGGTCATTTTCAATGTTTATATGCCAAATTAACCTAAAAACCCAAAGTATTTGTTGAATGGTTTATTCTCTGTTGTTTTAAATTCCAGATTCTGACATTTGGCAACAGTCCTTCATTTGGGGCTTGACTAAACTAATTTAAGACTAATTGGTTAATTTAATAGGACAAGAGATGAAGCAAACTTGAAAACTCAAATCATAAAATGATCCTGATTTGTTTAAGATTGATGTTACCAAAAAAAGTTTCTGAGAACAAAAAGTGCTATTGCAGAATTTAGCTGTATCGGACTCAGAGAGCAGGGTAGTCAGGAATTAATCAAGATATCAGAGAAGATAATGTTTAATCACAAAATAAACAGTAATGCATATTTATGAGATGTATATTGAAAGATTATATTTGAGTTCTGGGATCGCTTGGGTACACTCAAGTTGAGGAGTTAAGGTAAATGCCGATGAGAGGTTATTAGGCAGCAATGGCTTAGGGTGAAAGTCTGGCTTTCCAGGTCATATTTTGTAAAGTAATTCTCTAACTTTTGAAAATACTGTCATACCTCCTTCGTGAACACAAAACTCTGGTGGTTATTTAGTCGTTTTGTTAATACAGATAAATAGCCTTTTGGAGGGATTAAAGGAGTATCCTCTTTAAAAAACATATGGGGCCAATATACAAATCAGGATTCAAAAAATCAAACGTTTATAGTTACCAGAAAGGTAACATAAGTAAAATGGACCTAGGAGGATTTGTGACAAACTGGAGATAGTTTGCCTCATTCTGCTTGGGCGCACCATGCCACTAAAACTGCTAACTCTCATAACAAAACCATATCTTCTAACACGTTGATGACACTATATGATCTACTGATTGATTCTGTCAGCTTTTTAGTCAGCTCCTTCATTTTCTTTCTTTCTTTTTTTTTTTTTTTTTTTTTGCTTTTTAGGCCCACACCCACAGCACATGGAGGTTCCAAGGCCAGATGTCCAACTGGAGCTACAGCTGCCGGCCTACACCACAGCCACAGCAACACCAGATTCAAGCTGCATCTGCAATGCCGGACCCTCAACCCACTGAGCGAGGCCAGGGATCAAACCCGCACCTTCATGGTTCACAGCGAGATTCATTTCTGCTGCGCCACGATGGGAACTCCAGTCAGCTCCTTCAATGTTATCAGTGTCTTTACTTCCTCAGTATGAATGAATATTCAGTCTTGACCAATGTGTATCTGCTTCTCTATTACTAACTCTCAAATCGGTTCTCTAGCTCCTAATCACAAAAGCGTATAGGATAATTTCATTTATATGTCAAATTATTACCTCAAACTTAATAGATTGTAGCAAAATTATTTTATGTTAAACTTAGAAAAGGAGAAAGGTTCTGTGAGATGTTGCATGCAGAAAATGGTCCATGAACCAGTCTTTGAAGTGATCTGATGGATGTAGAATGACGTGAAGAAAATTGGAAATTTCTTGAAGTAGAAAACAATTTTTTTAGGGCCATATGTGTGGCATATGGAAGTTCCCAGGCTAGGTGTAGAACTGGAGTTGTAGCTACAGGCCTACTCCACAACCACGGCAACACAGGATCTGAGCCACATCTGTGACTTAACTGCAGCTCACTGCAATGCCAGACTCTTAACCCCATTGGGGGAGGCAGGGATTGAACCCACATTCTCATGGATACTAGTTGGGTTTGTTACTGCTGAGCCACAATGGGAACTCCCAGAAAATAACTTTTTACCCTGCGTTAAAAATAGGCATTATCGTATTAGTGTCTTGGTAACTACTCAATAAGTCAATCTGCATCTTTTTACGAAGAATGTACTATGCCTTCAACTATTCAAAATTATATGAATGAAAGTTGTTAAAAACAATATAATATTTTTTGTCCTTGAGGAGCTAATAAGCTAATAGATGCAACAAACTAACAAATGTAAACCTTTTTTTTTTTTCCTTTAGGGCCACAGGTGCAGCATATGGAATTTCCCAGGCCAGGGGTCGAAATCAGAGCTGCAGCTGCCAGCCTACACCACAGCCTCAGCAACACAGGATCCAAGTCATGTCTGCAACCTACATCAGCTCACAGCAGTGCCAAATCCTTAACCTACTGAGTGAGGCCAGGGATCAAACCCACAATATCATGGATACTAGGAGGGTTTGTTACCACTGAGCCACAGAGGACACTCCCAAATGTTAAACTTTAAAATTAGTAAGTGCAAAATTATATAAAAATTAAGTTTAGAAAAGTAGAAAGATTATGGAGTTAGGATCAAGAGAAAGATGTAGGTCATAATCTGAAAGCCACCAACTTAGGCTGATCTTGAGCAATTTGTTTCAATACATTAAGCTTTAATTGCATCATATATAAAATGAGTATATGTTCCTTATAAGGTCAATATAAAGAGTCAATTAAAAAATTAATAAAATATCTAGAAAGGAGGCATAATAGTCTAGCTGGTATTGTTATGTGAAAGACAGTTGAGCATGGAGCTTAAGGCACAGGTTCTGGAATCAGGCTGCTTGGGCTTGAACCCCATTTCTGCCACTTATGAGTTCTATGACCTCAGACATGTTATTCTCTTTGCCTCAGCTTCCCTATTTGTATAACAGAATTATATATAGCACTTATCTCACTAAGTCATTGTTTGTCTTAATCAGTTAATACACACAAAGTGCTTGGGAGAATACCTAGCATACAAATACATAAAAAGCATTGGCTAATATTATTTCTATTATTATTAAAAACATATAAAACTTGAAAGAATATAACATATAAACATATAAGACTATAAATATATGTCTTATATAAATCTTATGAACATATAAGATTTGAAAGAATGGTTGCATGAGAGTATTTTATGGGAGAGAGAACACGCTGCCATGTCACCAGGGTTCTGTGTCAGGAAACAGAGGACTGAAACAACAGGTTAGTTGAGCAGATCATGTAAAAATCTTGAAAATTTTGTTGAGTAGTTTGTCTTCAAATGGGAATCAGCTGAGGTTCCTGAAGTACATAAAGAAATCTACATTCTAGCAAAATTATTCTGGCAGTAGTACACGGGAAGAAATAAAGAAGAAACTAGAGAAGCCAGCCAGGAGAGTATATCAGTACTTGAGGAAAAAAAAAAGAAATACCTGGTACCACTAGAAATGGAAAGTAAAGAGGAAAAAAACAATAGGATTTGCTTGTAAATTTGATTTAGGGGTCAACAAATAAAAAAGATGGTTCTGCAGGAATATTTTGGAAGGGTGTGATTTAAGATTTATTTTGTTCTTCTAGGAACATGGTGAGTTGGTGATGAGAGAGAGCCAAAAGAAAATGTCTTCTATAGTGAAATAGAAGACATGGAAGGACACGTAGTTTTAGGCATAATCTGTAAAGAAATAATAGGATTGTTTGAGGCAGGCTATTCTGCTAATACAGTGATATTAACTACTAAGAGTTAACAGTTGAAAAGAGTTTATTATAGCAAATTTTAAGACAGTGATAGTGACATAGACTGGACCAGGAACAGAATTCTAGGAAAGAGTCATTGAAGAAATGCAAAGGAGATGTAAAAAACAATAAACACAATGAGGAGAGATAATTTATTTTATATTAGGTATGTTTAAATCCTATAGAATGAGACTACAGAATAATGATTCAATATATACATACCAATGTAGAAAACTTTAAATGTTTTCCAGACAGTAAAATTGTCAATTCAAATATAATATATTAAGGAGCCATATGCTGAAACTGAAAAATTTTGTCAAATATTAAAATAAACTAGAATTCCACTACTGTATAAAAGAGATGGTTAATGAAACCTACTGTATAGCACATGAAAATCTACTCAATAGTTTGTAATAAGCTATATGGGAATAAGAATGGATATATTTATATGTATGTCTGATTCACCTGATACACCTGAAATCAACACAACATTGTAATTCAACTATATTCCAATAAAACAAACAACACAATTGAAAAATGGGCAGAAGACCTGAACAGACATTTCTCCAGAGAAGACCATATGGATGGGATGGTCAATAGGCACATGAAAAAAATGTTCAATGTCACAAATTATTAGAGAAATGCAAATCCAAACTACAATGAGGTACTACTTCATACCAGTCAAAATGGCCACCACTGACAAGTCAACAAATGACAAATGCTAGAGAGGGTGTAGAAAAAATGATATCCTCCTTCACCGGTGATGGGAATATAAATTGGTACAGCTGCTATGAAAAACAGTGATGGGAATGTAAATTGGTACAACCACTGTGAAAAACAGTATGGAACACTAAACATAGAACTACCATGTGGTCCAGCAATCCCCACTGCTGAGCATATACCCAGACAAAACTTTCATTGAAAAAGATACATGCACCTGTATGTTCATTGCAGCACTATTCACAATAGCCAAGACATGGAATCAGCGTAAATATCCATCAACAGATGAAGGGATTAAGATTTGGTACATACATACAATGGAATTACTCAGCCATAAAAAAAAAAAAAAAACTAATGTCATATGCAGCAACACAGATGTAACTAGAGATTTTCATACTTAGTGAAGTAAGCCAGAAAGAAAAAGACAAATACTATAAGGTATCACTTATTTGTGGAATCTAAAATCTGGAACAGATGATCCCATCTGAAAAAACAGAAACAGTTCATGGCCAAGGAGAGCAGACTTGCGGTTCCCAGGGGAGAAAGGGGACTGAGTGGGATGGATGGGCATTTTGGGGTTTTTTTGGATGCAAACTGTTATATTTGGAATGGATGTGCAATGCAGCCCTACTGTATAGCACAGGGAAATGTGTGTGATTGGGTCACTTTGTGGTACAATGGAACTTGAAGAAACATTGTAAATCAACTATACTTTAATAATAGTAATAATAAAATGAAAAAATTAAATTTAAAAAAATTAATTAGCATTCCCAATGAAACTAGTAAAAACATTAAAATTCTTTTTCTTGGCTAACTATATGTGAGTCTAAAACTTTTGAGATTAAATTATTATATCCTAAAGTTAATTCTACTATATTTAAAAGGAGTAAAATGTAAAAGCTGTATTTAAAATTTCCTAAAAATCTGTGCAGGATGACTAGAGAGGACACTTTAATAAGATTATAGTGATGAAGTATTAGACCTTATTATTACTAACCATGAATCTTGGGTCATTCACTCACAGTCTCCATTTCTTTCTATGTAAAAATGGGATAATAATTCTTATCTAAATTAACTCAAGGAGATTTGGGATATATCAAATTTTGAAAGTATATAAATGTTCCAAAAATTCTAAATGCCATTTGTGATATTTTTAAGCACCTTAAGTTTAATGTGATATGAAATATAAATAGGTACTCAAACATTTTCTTAATATACTACAGGGAATGGTATCCCTTGTGCTGAAGATGATGAATTGAAGAATTCTCCTGTGTATTTCAAACTGTAGCAAATATAGTGCTACAGCTGTTGCTAGGGTCTACAATACCTGCTACTAACACTTCTTGGGTCTATCAAGGGGAATTTATCTAATAAATAAAAAGCATTGTAGGAAAATACTTAAAAGCCGGTAAATAAGATTTGCCACCTATTTACCTGCTTTTGAATCCTCTTTTGTATATTTTTATTGCCTATTCAATACTTGGTTCACATATATAGTTTTAAGCTTACTTATTTTTAGTTACTACTAGAGTTGTATTTTTTATTAAAAAGATCTAAAGTATAAAAATTCAGAACCAAATATCTAATACCTGAGGATGTTTATAAAGCATTTCTCTATTTCCAAAGAATCTATAAAAGTAATTTATCATAATAAAGCTTTACTGCTTCAAGTCTTTCATGGACAGAGCAAGAATAAAACAATAAATAAATACATGCCATTGTGGCTCAGTGGAAACAAATCTGACTAGTGTCCATGAGAATGCAGGTTCGATCCATGGCCTCCCTCAGTGGGTTAAGGATCTGGTGTTGCCGTGAGCTGCGGTGTATGTAGCGGACACAGCTCGGATCCCACATTGCTGTTGCTGTGGCATAGGCTGGCAGCTGCAGCTCCAATTCGACCTCTAGCCTGGGAATCTCCATGTGCCGTGGGTATGGCCCTAAAAAGACAAAAAATAAATAAAATTTAAAAATAAAAAATATAGCAATTATAGTTTTAACTCAATATCTATTAGCTTGAGGATATTCAATTCCTAAGAAAGCTACCATATGATCTCAACTCTAGGCATCTAGGAAAAATGAAAGATGCCTCTGATAAAGGACTGTTATCTAAAATATACAAAGAAGAGTGGATAAGAGTGAGATTCTGTTGTATAGCACAGGGAACTATATTCAGACACTTATGATAGAACATGATGGAGGATAATGTGAGAAAAAGAATTTATATATATATATATATACACACACACACACACACACTATATATAAATATATATATTCCACACATACATATATATATGTATGTATGACTGGGTCACTTTGCTGTACAGTAGAAATTGACAGAACACTCTAAATCAACTATAACAGAAAAATAAAAATCATAAAAATAAAATAAATAAATAAAATATACAAAGAACTCTTAAAACTCAGCAGTAAGAAAACTAACAATCCAATTTAAAAAATGGGCAAGAGGTCCTAACAGACACCTTACCAAAAAGCTAACCAGATGGGTGATACACATATAAAAAAGATGTCTGATAGAGTTCTCCTGTGGTGCAGTGTGTTAAGGATCTGGCATTGTCACTGCAGCGGGTCACTGCTGTGGTACAGATTCAAACCCTGGCCTGGGAACTTCTGAAGGCCATGGGCATAGCCAACCCCCCCCCCCAAAAAAAAAAACCCAAAAGATGTTTCACATCATATGTAGTTACAGAAATGCAAAATAAAACCACAATGAGATATCACCACATATCTATGAGAATGGCCCAAATCTGGAAAAAAGACAACACAAAATGTTTGCCAGAATATACAGCAATAGGAGCTTTCTTTCACTACTATTGAGAATGCAAAATTGCACAGACACTTTGGAAGTCAGTTTGGTGTTTTCTTACAAAACTAAACATACTCTTACCATATGATGGTATTTACTCAAAGGAGGTGAAAATTTATGTCTCACAAAAACCTGCACACATGTTGACGGCATTTTTTTCAACATTGCCAAAATGCAGAAACAATCAAGATGCCTTTCACTAAGTGTATGGATAAATAATCTGCAGTACATCCAGACGATGGAATATTACTCAGCACTTAGAAAAATGACAATTGAGCCACAAAAAGACATGGAGGAACCTCAGGCACACACTTCTAAGAGAAATAAGCCAATGTGAAAAGTCTACATACTGTATAATTCCAACTATATGACATTCTGGAAAAGCAGAAACTATAGCGATATTAAAAAGATTTGGCATTGGTTGGGGAGGGGTGAATAGAGCTCAGATAATTTCTAAGGCAGTGAAAATAGATACATGAATGGATACATATCATTATACATTTATCCAAAGAATGTACAATACCAAGAGTGAAATGGAAAGTAAACTATAGACTTTAGGTGATTTGATGTATCAACATGGGCTTATCAATTGTAATAAACGTATCTCTCTAGTGGGGATATTGATAATGTGGGAGGCTATGCAAATGAGGAGGCAGGAGGCAGATGGGAAATATCTCTTTACCTTCCTTTCAGTTTTGCTCAAAATCTAAAACTGCTCCAAAAAATAAAGTCTTAATAAAAAAAAAAAAACAACACACAATTTCATTACTTTCCAGAAAACAGTAGGACACAGTATAGCCAAGTTCTTTGCACTCCATAGCGAGGATTGTCCTTCCTCCAGTTTCTAATAATATGTTCCCATTTCTGCGTAAGCTCTCTCCAGCATACCCTTAGTCACTAGTATACGCCTCAAAACACTTCCAACGTCTACCTACTACTCAGTTCCAAAACTGCTTTGACATTTCCAGGTGTCTGTTACAATAGCACCAACTCCCAGTACCAAAATCTGTAATAATCTGTTCAGGTTGCTATAACAACACAAAAACATAAATTGGGTGGCTTAAACAATAGATAGTTAATTTTTCAAAGTTCTAGAGGTGGAAGTATGAGATGAGGATGCCAAGATGGTCAGGTTCTGCTGAGGGCTCTCTTTCTGGTTTGTAGATACTTTCTCACTCTGTCTCCCCATGGTGATGAGAGAAAGCTCTGGTGTTTCATCCTCTTCTTATAAAGACAGTATAAGCCCATTCTGACGGACCCTCCCTCATGACTTCATCTAAATCTAATTACACCCCAAAGGCCTATTCTAAATATAATAACACTAGGGGGTTAGGATTCAACATATGAATGGGGCGGGGGGGGCATAAGTCAATCCATAGCAGTAATACACTTCATGAAATCTAGTTATATAAACAAATATAGAGATAATTATTAAAATAACTTAATCATATATAAATGAATGATAAGGATTATTTTGTCTTCTCCATATGCATTATTTCAGGGGAGAGCTTTTTAAAATAAATTTTATAGTATGTTAAATACCACAAAAAATTTGCAAACAAGGTGACTGAAAAGGGGTTAACATTCAAAACATACATCTCATAAAATTCATTATCAAAAAAATATTCACTGAAGCACTCTTTACAATAGTCAAAACATGGAAGGAACCTAAATGTACATTGACAGAGGAATGGATAAAGAAGATGTGGTCCATACATACAATGGAATATTACTCAACCATAAAAAAGAATGAAATGTTACCATTGTAGCAACACAGATGGACCTAGAGAATATTGTACTAAGTCAAAGGCAACTATTATATGATATCATGATATGAGGGATCTAAAACATAACACAAATGAATCTATAAACAAAACAGAAACAGACTCACAGACATGGAAAACACATTTAAGGCTATCAAAGGGGAAAGAGAGGAAGGACTGGGATAAGTTAGGAGTATGGGATTTTTCTTTTTCCTGTTTTATTTTACTCTTTTAAATAAAAATTTAACAAATAAAACTGCTATACATAAACAACAAGGATTTACTGTATAGCAGAGAGAACTATATTGAATATCTTATAATAACCTATAATTGAAAATAATCTGAAGAAATATATATATATATAATCACCTGGTTGTACACCTGAAACTAACATAATACTGTAAATCAACTATACTTCAATAAATAAAAAAATTTAATAGCATGTAAAATTCCGCAAAAATTTACATTTAATACCTATTAGTTGATATTTTATACATAACTACTTAACACCTAATAAAAATATTCAGGATACTTTCTAAAAGGTGGATTTATGGGTAAAGCTACATTTTCTTTTATAAAATGGATTCTAGTAGTTTCCTTCTATCAGTGAGTCAATGCTGTTTAAATGGATATGATGACACATATGTGACTATAAAGGAATTTCCACAGTCATTATACTTAAGCAGTATTGCTGGAACAAAAGAGAATTATAGTTACATCCTGTTATTCTTAAGATTTAGGACTCATTTTTCACATGTTCAGATATATTATGAGTAAGACTCCAAAATCAAAGAATTAACCCTTCAAACTGGAAAGGCTAGTCAATATCATTAGTGTTAACATATTCCTATTCCTTGATGTTCACTTTTACAATAGAGAAGTGAATATGTTAGGAAAACAAAACCACATTGTTTTAATTAGAAACTAATTTTAAGAAAATTCACCTTAAATATATTTTACTTTGTTGAGCTTAATAACTGAATGTAAATGCTTCATGTAATAGTAGGTTCTTTACAAACCTAAAAATGTTACATAGCTCTTACAGTTTACCATAATAATTACCTCATTAATTTTCATGTTGGTAGTAGTCCTTACGAACTTGAATAGAGAACTATTTTGATCATATTATTCTCTCAACAATGAATATATTATCAGTAACACTCAAGCACACACAATTACATGCCTATATATTTTTCTATTTAAAAACCAACATTTTAAAAAAAGCTTTACTGAGATATAACTCACATACCATACTATTTTCACCTATTTAAAGTGTACACTTCAAGGTATTTTAGTATATTCGCAGATATGTTCAACCATCACCACAGTCTATTTTATTTATTTATTTATTTGGCTTTTTGGGGCCACATGTGTGGCATATGGAAGTTCCCAGGCAAGGGGTCGAATTGAAGCTGCAACTGCCATAGCCATAGCAACATGGTAGCCCAGACACATCTGCAACCTACATTGCAGCTCATGGCAACACTGGATCCTTAACCCACTGAGCGAGGCCCACAGATGGAACCAGCATCCTCATGGATGCTAGTCGGGTTCATAACTCGCTGAGCCACAATGGGAATTCCCCACCACAGTCAACTTTAGAACATTTCATCACTTTAAAAAGAAACCTGTACACTTTAGCAATCACTCATATAGTCTTCTTTCACCCCAGTCCTAAGCAACCACCAATCTACTGTTGCTATAGATTTGCCTATTTTGAATATTCTGGATAAATGGAATCAGATGATATGTACTCTTCTGTGACTTGCTTCTTTCAGAAGATATAATGTTTTTAAGATTCATCCATGTTGTATCATTTACCAATACTACATTATTTTTTGTGGTTTAATAATATTCCATTGTATGATTACATCACAATCTGTTCATTCACTAACTAACTAATGGACATTTTTCAGTTGTTTCCATCTTTTGGCTATTATTAATAATGCTGCTATAAACAATACTGCCTTAACATTTACTATCTTTTTGTACAGCATCTTATGGTAAGACAGAGACAAGAGATTTGGCTCTCTTATTTCTTTCCTGGGCATGCATATAGTTCTATTCCCAAGAATATGTGAGAGCCTTTCAAAACTCTTATAGGTATCTCATTCCCCAGCTTTTCCTGTTAAGCTATTTGGTTAATGTACTGTTTGACCTAAAATGGAATCTATCACTTTAAGCAACCTGAAGTTAAAACGCTTGCTTGTATTCTATTTGACAATCCTATCCATTAACTCCCCACCATAATCAAGAAGGCTGTTCATACTGAATGAGCTCAGGGTCCTTGGGGTCTTCCAGGGAACCATAAGATAGAATAAAGAATGACAATTACTTGGAAATGAGGCTTACTAGGAGCTCTAGTCCCATTCTGCTTCTGGCCGTTGCCAGGATGCATGGCGAACATTGACTATCATTTTTTCAAGGCTACTGCTAAGCTGGGAGAGTGGAAGATGAGACATATCAAAACGCCACAAAGTGTTCTGTTATTATCAATACACAATTGTTTTTCTTGAATAAACACTCCTTAGGCCTTTGCAAGTATGGTTAATTTCCAGAGTTTCACTGAAGAATTATAAACGTTCCCAATGTTCACGGAGAATATAAAATGCTTTACAGTTTTTCATGTAAAATACTTTTGTTTTGATCTTCAATCTTCTTAAAGATAAGGGATTCAGACCTTAGAAAACTTGGAACTTCCTTCTACTAACTGTCTTAGAACTATCACATTAATCCTTAGAAGACCTGGTTCTATACCCAGTGTTATGAAAATGTTGATTCTTGACAATTTTTGCCCTTCTTTCCATTGCTTTTTTGGAGTAAATTTTTGAAGACCTTATGGTAGTAGTGATATATGCTACAACAGGGATGAACATTGAAAACATTATGCTAAGTGAAAGAAGTCAGACAAAAGGCCATGTATTGTTGATTACATCCATATTAAATGCCTAGAATAGGCAAGTGTGTATAAACATAATGTAAATCAGTGATTGCCTAGGACTGAGAGAGTTGTGGGAATAGAAGGATGATTACTAAAGCTTATAGGATCTCTCTTTGATGTTACAAAAATGTTGTAAAAATTGACTTTGGTGATGGTTATACAACTTTATCTGTATTATAACAACTACTGGATTAAATGACAGAATTGTATGATATGCGAATTATGTTTCATTAAAATTATTGCCAAAAATAATAATAGTGCATGATTTTATCCACTCTCAATAATTGATACTTCATCTATTTAACTCTCAATAAATAACAGAACTAGACAGAAATCCAGCAAGGATAGAAGAGTTAAGCATCAGTATTAGGAGTTCCCATCGTGGCGCAGTGGTTAACGAATCCGACTAGGAACCATGAGGTTGCAGGTTCGGTCCCGGCCCTTGCTCAGTGGGTTAACGATCCGGCGTTGCCGTGAGCTGTGGTGTAGGCTGCAGATGCAGCTCGGATCCCCCGTTGCTGTGGCTCTGGCGTAGGCAGGTGGCTGCAGCTCCGATTCGACCCCTAGCCTGGGAACCTCCATATGCCGCGGGAGTGGCCCACGAAATAGCAAAAAGACAAAAAAAAAAAAAAGCATCAGTATTAAACAACGAGACCTAATAGATACATATAGGACACTCAACACAACAAGGGCAGAATGCAAATTCTTATCAAGTGCAGATGGAACATTCTTAAAGATCTACTATATGTTAGGGCACAAAGCAAGTCTTAGTATGTTTATATAAACCATATTATAGAAAGTAACTTCCAGTGGAAGTTTGGAACATAGGTCAGGAAGTTTGGAACATTAGGTATAAGGCTACTCTGGGAATAAAGCTGCAACAAAGCTCCTATTAGTACAAATAGTACACCACTAATCCTTCATAATTAAAACTTTTCTAAGTATTCACTGAATCAAAGCACTACATTTTGGAATTACAGAATTTAAGTATAATTTAAAATCATGTGTGACAGCTCTTTAAAAATTATTTTCTAGAACAATTAAAAGATTTCTTCCGTGTAAAACAACAAATCATTCCTTATACAAGCAAATACCTTTAGGAATGGAGACTTAAGGAATAATCAGAAAAATAATTTTTTTCATTAACTTTAACATTAAATTATGATAATCAGTAGTAAAGTATATGAATCTAAAAATTGTTACAGAAAATTCAACTCACCTGAGTAAAAGCATAGATAAGTTACAGGAACACATTAATATAGATACTTATATGAAAATGTTCCCATTTTATACCAGTTTTTTTTTTTTTTAGGGCCACACCCATGGCATATGGAAGTTCCCAGGCTAGGGGTCAAATTGGAGCTATAGCTGCCAGCCTACACCCCAGCAATGCAGGATCGGAGTCAAGTCTGTGACCTATACCACAGCTCATGGCAATGCCAGATGCCTGACCCACTGAGTGAGACCAGAGATTGAACCCACTGCTGAGCCATGAAAGGAACTCCCAAGTTAATTAGTACCTGGGAATTTTTTAAACTCATAGGCATGTCTAACACAAAGATGAATCAAACAACATTACAATTTATTTTTTAAGTTCCCTTTACCTTTATTGTCTGTCTGCTTGTCTGAAATCGTTGATCAGACACTTGCTGCTGGTGAAGGAGCTTTTCATTGACTTCTTTGTATTCTTTCACAGACAGTTCTGCTGCTTTTTTGGCATTCAAAAGTGCACTGTTTTGTTGTTGCAAGGATACAATCCGTTCTCGTAACAAAATAATATTGCTATTTGATTTCTGGGCAGTTATATTTTTCCACTTTTCTCTGTTAGCTATATGAAAATAATGTTGTTAAAATAATTTTTTAAAATCTCATTAAATTAAAAAGACATTGTTAATTTCATATGTATTCTTACCTCTAGTAGGACCTGCTGTGTGTGAACTCTTTTGAATATTACCATTCCTCTTTTGATAACTTGGTTTTTTGACATTCTTGTGAAAATAATTCTAAATTTGAAAGTTTCATAAAAACTAGATTATTACTCAATAAAAACTTCAGGTAAACCAACATAATACATATTATACATAATAATACATATTACTACATATATTTATTCACTTAAAATATATTTATTTGTGAAGAGTAAAAAAATTCTAGACAACAAAATTCTATAATTAAGAACTCATAAATGAACATAATGTGCACTAAAGTTGACCTAGCAGGCAGAGGACACACATACAAAAATCAACACAAAAGTAACGTAAATTTAACCTAGCGATAGTTTAAAAAGCTAGGAGTAAAAATCGTAAAGGCAACAAAAACAAAATAACTTATTCTCTAATAACTTATTCTCTGGGAACATAGGTCTTTTTCTCAGTAATGTTTTCCATTATAGAATGATGAATCCCTTCTGACGAATGAAGCTAAAACAATGTTGATGATAATAAAATAACTTTCATTTAAACTATATTTTCCTCATGACATTCCATTACACTGAGGCTAAATAAAATGAAGCCATGTTGACTTTTGTTCCAAAATGTTTCACCAGTTTATAAAAGCTTTTCCAAAGCAAAACTTTAAATAGGAATATGTTTTAAAAGATTATAAATTCTAATAATAGAATATTTGGTCTTGTTTTAGGCATATCCCCTGGGAACAGGAACAATATCAATCTAGAAAAAATAATCTTTAAAAAAAGGAATTCTTTTCAAAAACCCAATTCAGGAACAAATTATACGAAAAATGAAAGGAAAAAATAAATTTCACCAAATGTTACTTTGACAATGAGCCATTGTCAATATTCTATATTGATGGATATATAAATAATATATTACACATAAGGCATGGCCCTAAAGTAATAAAACTTATTTATTCACTTATTTTTATTTATTTATTTATTTCTCCACTGTACAGCATGGGGACCAAGTTACACATACATGTATACATATTTTTCCTTCCATTGTTGTGTTGCAATATAAGTATCTAGACTTAGTTCTCAGTGCTACACAGCAGGATCTCATTGCCAATCCATTCCAAAGTCAATAGTTTGTATCTATTAACCCCAAGCTCCTGATTCCTCCCACTCCCTCACCCTCCCCCCAGGGCAAACACAAGTTTATTCTCCAAGTCCATGATTTTCTTTTCTGTGGAAAGGTTCATTTGTGCCTTATATTAGATTCTAGATATAAGTGATATCATATGGTATTTGTCTTTCTCTTTCTGACTTACTTCACTCAGTATGAGATCCTCTAGTTCCATCCATGTTGCTGCAAATGGCATTATGTCATTCTTTTTTATGGCTGAGTAGTATTCTATTGTGTATACATACCACATCTTCCTAATCCAATCATCTGTCGATGGACTGTTGGGTTGTTTCCATGTCTTGGCTACTGTGAATAGAGTTGCAATGAACATGCGGGTGCATGTGTCTTTTTTAAGGAAAGTTCTGTCCAGATATATGCCCAAGAGTGGGATCGTGGGGTCATATGGTAGTTCTATGTATAGATTTCTAAGGTACCTTCATACTGTTCTCCAGAGTGGTTGTACCAGCTTACATTCCCATCAGCAGTGCAGGAGGGTTCCCTTTTCTCCACACCCCGTTCAGCATTTGTTGTTTGTGGACTTATTAATGCTGGCCATTCTGAGTGGTGTGAGGTGGTATCTCATGGTAGTTTTGATTTGCATTTCTCTAATAATCATGGATGTGGAGCATTTTTTCATGTATTTGTTGGCCATCTTCCTTGGAAAAATGTCTTTTCAGGTCTTTTCCCATTTTTCCATTGGGTTGTTGGCTTTTTTGCTGTTGAGTTGTAGAAGCTGCTTGTATATTCTAGAGATTAAGCCCTTGTCAGTTGCATCATTCGAAACTATTTTCTCCCATTATGAGTTGTTTTTTTGTTTTCTTTTTGGTTTCCTTTGCTGTGCAAAAACTTGTCGGTTTGATTAGGTCCCATTGGTTTATTTTTGCTCTTATTTCAGTTGCTTTGGGAGACTGATCTGAGAAAACATTCATAAGGTTGATGTCAGAGAATGTTTTGCCTATGTTCTCTTCCAAGAGTTTGATGGTGTCTTGCCTTAAATATTTAACTCTTTCAGCCATTTTGACTTTATTTTCATGCATGGTGTGAGGGTGTGTTATAAGTTCATTGATTTGCATGCAACAGTCCAGGTTTCCTAGCAATACTTGCTAAAAAGACTGTCTTTTTCCTTTTTTATATTATTGCCTTCTTTGTCAAAGATTAATGGACCATAGGTGTCTGGGTTTATTTCTGGGTGCTCTATTCTGTCCCATTGGTCTGTATGTCTGTTTTGGTACCAGCACCACACTGTCTTGATGACTGTGTTTTTGTAATAATATTGCCTGAAGTCTAGGAGAGTTATGCCTCCTGCTTGGTTTTTGTTTCTCACGATTGCTTTGGCAATGCTGGGTCATTTGTGGTTCCATATAAATCTTTGGATGTTTTGTTCTAGTTCTATGAAAAATGTCATGGGTAAATTGATAGGGATTGCACTGAATCTATAGATTGCTTTGGGTAGTATGGCCATTTTTACAATATTAATTTTTCTAACCCAGGAGCATGGAATATCTTTCCATTTCTTTGCATCCTCTTTAATTTCCTTGATTAATGTTTTATAGTTCTCAGCATATAAGTCTTTTACCTCCTTAGTCAGGTGTATTCCCAGGTATTTGAATTATTGGGGTGCAGTTTTAAAAGGTATTATATTTTTGTATTCCTTTTCTAATGTTTCATTTTTAGTATACAGAATTGCAACTGACTTCTGAATGTTAATCTAATATCCTGCTACTCTGCTGAATTTGTTGAACAGTTCTAATAGTTTTTGGGTTGAGTCCTTAGGGTTTTCTATGTGTAGTATCATGTCATCTGTATACAGTGGCAGTTTGACCTCTTCTCTTCCTATTTGGATACCTTTTATTTTCTTCATTTGTCTGACTGCTGTGGCTAGGACTTCCACTACCATGTTGAACAGCAGTGGTGAGAGTGGGCATCCTTGTCTTGTTCCAGATTTTAGTGGGAAGGCTTTCAGTTTTTCTCCAATGAGTATTATATTTGTTGTGGGTTTGTCATAAATGGCTTTGATTATGTTAAGGTATGTTCTCTCTATATACCCACTTTGGTGAGAGTTTTTACCATGAATGGATGTTGGACTTTGTCAAACAATTTCTCTCCGTCTATTGGGATGATCATGTGATTTTTGACTTTTCTTTTGTTAATGTGGTTATGATGTTGATTGATTTGCATATATTGAACCATCCTTGTGCACCTGAGATGAATCCCACCTGGTCGTGGTGTACGATCTTTTTGATATGTTGTTGGATTCAGTTGGCTAAAATTTTGTTGAGAATATTTGCATCTATATTCATCAAAGATATTGGAAGATAGTTTTCTTTTTTTTTGGTATATTTGTGTGGGTTTGGAATTAGGGTGATGGTGGCATCACAGAATGTCTTTGGGAGTGTTCCTTCTTCTTCAACCTTTTGAAAAAGTTTAAGGAGGATGGGTATAAGTTCCTCTTGGTATGTTTGGTAGAACTCACCTGTGAAGCCATCTGGTCCTGGACTTTTATTTGTAGGGAGTGTTTTTATGACATATTCAATTTCATTTCTAGTGATCGGTCTGTTCAGTTGATCTGTTTCTTCTTGATTCAGTTTTGGCAGGCTGTAAGTCTCTAGAAAGTTGTCCATTTCTTCTGGGTTGTCAAATTTGCTGGCATACAATTGTTCATAGTATTCTCTCATGGTTTTTGTATTTCTGTAGTATCTGATGTGACTTCTCCTTCTTCATTTCTGATTTTGTTTATTTGGGGTTTTTCTCTCCTTTTCTTAGTGACTCTAGCCAGAGGGTTGTCAGTTTTGTTTATCTTTTAAAAGAACCAGCTCTTGGTTTTATTGATTACCTCAATTGTGTTTTTAACCTCTATTTTATTGATTTGATCTTTGATCTTTCTGATTTCCTTCCTTCTGCTGACTTTAGGAGTTTTTTTGTTCTTCTTTTTCAAATTCATTCAGGTGGTCAGTTAAGTTGTCAATTTGACACCTTTCTTCTTTTTTTTTTTTGAGGAAGGCCTGTATTACTATGAATTTCCCTCTGAGCCATGCTTTTGTGACATCCCATAGATTTTGAGTGGATGTGTCTTCATTTGTCTCGAGGTATTTTTTAATTTCCTTCTTGATTTCCTCATTGACCCACTGGTTTTTGAGTAGCATGTTGTTTAGTCTCCATGTACTAGGTTTTTTCTCATTTCTTTTCCTGTGGCTGATTTCTAATTTCATGCCATTGTGGTCAGAGAAGTTACTTGAAATAATTTCTATACTCTTAAATTTGCTGAGGTTAGCTTTGTGCCCTAGTATGTGTCAATTCTTGAGAATGTTCCATGTGTACTTGAGAAGAATGTATATTCTGATTTTGTTGGATGTAACATCCTGAAAATGTCGATTAAGTCTAACATTTCTATTGTTTCCTTTAGGATCTCTCTTGCCTTATTGATTTTTTGTCTAGAGGATCTGTCCATTGATGTGAGTTGGGTGTTAAAGTCTCCTACTATTATTGTATTCCCGTCAATTTCTCCTTTTTTGTCTGTTAGTATTTGTTGTAGGTATCTTGGTGCTCCTATATTAGGGGCATATATACTGGTGATTGTACTATCCTCTTCTTGAATGGATCCTTTAACCATTAAATAGTGTCCTTCTTTGTCTTTCTTAATGGCCTTTGTTTTAAAGTCTATCTTATCTGATATGAGTATTGCAACTCCTGCTTTCCTGTCTTGTCCATTGGCATGAAATATATTTTCCCATCCCCTACACTTTCATTCTATATGTGTCCTTTGCTCTAAGGTGAATTTCTTGTAGGCAGCAGATTGAAGGTTTATTATTTTTTATCCAGTCTGCCACTCTGTATCTTTTGATTGGAGCATTCAGTCCATTGACAATTAAGGTGATTACTGATAGATATGTATTTATTGCCATTTTATACCTTGTTTTCCAGTTGAGTCTATGTTTCTCTTTTTTTTGGGGGGGGGTTGGATGCCTCCCATTTATTTTATGCTTGAGTACTTTCCTTTTCAGTTTTTATGAATGTAATGTTTGGTTTTGATTTGTGGTTGCCCTGTTTTTTAAGCATTGTTAAGCCCTTCCTATATCTGCTTGCTTTTGCCTGATAGTCATATATGCTCAGACACATCATTAAAATAAAAAAAAAGAATCTATATTTTCTTACTTTCCTTCCCCACATTGTATGATTTTGATGTCTTTTTTTTTTCTTTTTTAACATCTTCATGTTTAGATCTGTATGCTGGCTTAAGTGATTGCTTTCCAGTTGTTGTCTCCTCTATCCTAATTCTTCTTTTTCTCTTTTTTTTTTCTCTCTCTCCTTTTTTTTTTTTAATTTAGAGAAGCCCTTTCAGTATTTCTTTTCGAATGGGTTTCATCTTGCTGTACTCGTTCGGCTTTTGTTTGTTGGAGAAATTCTTTATTTCCCCTTCGAATTTAAATGACATTCTTGCTGAATAGAGTATTCTAGGTTGCAAATTTTTTCCTTTCAGCACTTTAAATATATCTTGCCAGTCCCTTCTGGCCTGTAGTGTTTCTGTAGAGAAATCAGCTGATAGCCTTATGGGGGTTCCCTTATAATTGACACTTTGCTTTTCTCTTGCTGCCTTTAGAATCCTCTCTTTAACTTTTGCCATTTTTAATATAATATGTCTTGGTGTGGGCCTGTTTGGCTTCAGTTTGTTTGGGGCCCTCTGTGCTTCCTGTATCTTGATATCAATATGCTTTACATTTGGAAAGTTTTCAGCTATAATTTCTTCAAATATATTTTCAATCCCCTTTTCTTCTTCTCCTCCTGGAATTTCTATTATGCATAGATTGGCCCACTTTATATTACCCCTTAGGTCTCTTATATTGCTTTCATGTGTTTTCTTTGGTTTTCTGTCTGTTGTCCTGATTAGATGATTTCCATTATTTTATCTTCCATGTCACGAATTCATTCCTCTGCATTATTCATTCTGCTCTTTATTGCCTTAAGCTCAGTTTGTATCTCTGCAAATGAATTTTCTAGTTTTTCTTGGCTGCTCCTTATAAGAATTACTATTTTTGTGATATTCTATTTTTTCATTTGTTTCACATGTTTGTAAATGCTTGTTAGAGCATTTTTATAACAACTTTTTAAGACAATTTCTATTTCCTTAAATCTGTTGAGGTTAGTTTTGTGCCCCAGTATGTCATCAATCCTTGAGAATATTCCATGTGCATTTGAAAAGAATGTATATTCTGATTTTTTTGGATGTAATGTCCTGAAAATGTCAACTAGGTCTAACTTTACTATTGTGTCATTTTCGATGTCTGTTACCTTATTGATTTTCTGTCTAGAGGATCTGTCCATTGATGTGAGTGGGGTCTTAAAGTCTCCTGCTATTATCGTATTCCTCCTTTTATGGGTTTCTCCTTTTATGTCTGTTAGTACTCGTTGTATGTATTTGGGTGATCCTATATTAGGGGCATATATATTGACAATTATAATATCCTCTTCTTGAATGGATTTTTTTATCATTAAATAGTGTCCTTGTTCGCCTTCCATTATGGCCTTCATTTTAAAGCCTATTTTGGCTGACCTGAGTATTGCAACTCCTGTTTTCCTGTCTTTTCCAGTTGCATGAAATGTCTTTTTCCATTCCCTCATTTTCAATTTATCTGTCCTTTGTCCTAAACTGAGTCTCTTGTAGGCAGCATATTGCAGGCTCTTGTTTTTTTATTCAACCACTCTATGTCTTTTGATTGGAGCATTTAGTCCACTGACACTTAAGGTAATTATCGATAAATACATATTTATTGCCATTTTAAACCTTGTTTTCCAGCTGACTCTATGTTTCTCCTTTGTTCCTTGATTTTTTTGGTTAAATGACTTCCTTTTATTTTATGTTTGTGTCCTCTTCTTTTCAGTTTTTGTGAATGTATTGTTTGGTTTTGATTTGTGGTTGCTCTATTTTTCAAGTATGTTAATCCCTTCCTATATCTGCTTGCTTTAGCCTCAGAGTCATATAGACTCAAACACATTCTAAAAAAAGAGCCTAGATTTTACTTTCTGTCCCCACATTTTACGATTTTGATGTCTTTTTAAAACATCTTCATGTTTGTCCTTTTGCTGCTCCTTGTGTTTATCACTGCTTTTACAACAGGTTTGTTTGTTTTTTCCTTTTAGATGTGTATATTGGCTTATTTAAGTGATTACTTTCCAGCTGTGATTTCTTTCATCCTATTTCTTCTTACTTCTATTTAGAGTAGCTCTTTCAGAATTTCTTTTAGGATGAGTTTAGTATGTTGTACTCCTTGTTTTTGTTTATTGGAGAAATTCTTTACTTCTCCTATTTTAAATGATATTCTTGCTGGGTAGAGTATTCTAGGCTACAAACTTTTTCCTTTTAGAACTTTGAATATATCTGGCTACTCTCTTTTGGCCTGTAGTGTTTTTGTAGAGAAATCAGCTGATAGCCTTAGTGGAGTTGCCCTATCATTTATTCTTTGTTTTTCTCTTGCTGCCTTTAGAATCCTCTCTTTATCTTTAACTATTGCCATTTTTATTTTAATATGCCTTGGTGTGGGCCTGTTTGGGTTCAACAACTACAAACCACAGCAAGCCCTCAGTGCTTTCTGAATCTTGATATCTGTTTCCTTTAGATTTGGTGTTTTTAACCATAATTTCCTCAAATATATTTTCAATAGCCTTTTATTTTTCTTTTCCTTCTGGAATCCCTATTATGTGTAGATTGGTCTGCTTTATATTATCCCATAGATCTCTTATACTGCTTTCATGTTTTTACATTTGGTTTTCTGTATGCTGTCCTGATTGGGTGATTTCCATTTTTCTATCTCCCAAGTCACTAATTCATTCCTCTGCATTATTCATTCTGCACTTCAGTGCCTTTAACTCAGTTTTCATCTCTGCAAATTAATTTTCTAATTTTTCTTGTCTCCTCCTTATACTTTCTAGTTCCTTTGTAAAGTACTGCATTACTGTTCATATCTGCTCTTAATTTCTTCATATTCACTCTTAATTCCTTCAGTATTTTCACTATCTCCTTTATGAATGTGGTAACTGTTACACTGCAGAGGTTTGTTTCATTGTTTGCTCATTCAGGGGAATTCTCCTGTTCTTTCAATTGGGAATGGTTCCTGAGCTTCATTCTCTTTAGATTTTTCTTATTCTGTGAGTTTAGGGAAAACAACTACTGTAGTCTTGCAGGGCTATATATATGCAAGAGCGTCCCTGGGTATTTTCTGAGGGCTATTTTTTTTTGGCATGAGGGCTGGTTTCGGTTTGGATGCTTGCTGTTCCTTTCCTCAGTATGTGCAGGCTGTTATTCCCTTGATATAACAGATACTTCTAGGGAGATGAAGGCAATGACAGGGACAGCAGCCAGTGGCTGGTTGCTGGGCCCTTGATAGTGGAAAGAACCCACAGGAAGGTGGTGTAAGCCACTCCTGGACAGTGGCAGTGACCCTCAGGCAGGGATAGGTGGTGTCCAGAGTATTTGGCAGTGACAGCAGCAGGCATTGATCATTCCCAGGGGAGTGACACAACGGGTGGTGGTTTGTTGCAGTGCCTGCCTCTGTGCCAACCTCTGAGGTGACTGGGGCCACAGGTGATGCCTGTTCACAGACTCCTACTGGTGGTGGGCCATGCCCACCTCTGGAGTCTGAGATAACTACTTTGGTTTGCCCCCGCTGCCTGAAGACTACATGAGGCACCTTGTCGCACTTAGCTCACACAAGAGGCACCACCCATAGCCCACATAAGAAGGGCCTGTCACCTGCAGCCTGCACAAGAGACACCTTCCTGCCCATAGCCCACCCTCCAAGAGTCCACAAGTGCAAATAAAGATATTCCCATGGTGGGGTCTGCCCCTTCTCCTCTTGCCCTCCCCAACAATGGTGCCTTGCTTCTCCTGCCAGCCCAGTCTTCCTTCTGGGTTCCCTTGGCTGTGGTGCTCCACTCCCCAGCTCTTGGTGCACCACTCCCTAGTGCCTCAGGCTGTCTCCACAAAGCCAACACTAGTTCTTCCCCCAGAATTGACCTCCAGAGCCTAAGTCTCAGGACCCAGCCCACTGCTGAGTGTCTCAGAATGTGGTGTCTTGGGAGGTGGTACCTGATGGTCTGTGCAGCTCTCTCTCTGCTTTGCCCTCCCCAGTCCAGCTGCTGCATTTTCTCTAAGGCTTTAAGGTTCCTCTGTGTTAGCTGATCTCCCTGTCACTTAGGTGGCTTCCAGGGTGTGGGGTCCTTTCCTCTTTCACAGCTCCCTCCCAGGAGTGCTAGTCCCGTCCTGATTCCTTCTCTTTTTATTTCTCTCTCTTTTTTCCCCTTTTGTTCTACCCAGTTATTTGCAGTGTTCCTTGTACTTTCTGGAGGTTTAAGGTCTTCTGCCAGTATTCAGTAGATGTTCTGTGCAAGTTGTTCTACATGTAGATGGGCTTTTTTGCTGTGTTTGTGGGATCAAAGTGCTGTCATAAAGTTTGAACATCTGTGTCATCTTGCTGTTACCGTTTTTTTTTTTTTTCTTTTCATTCAAGTTGAGTTGTTCCTTGTTGCGAGATATGATGAGTGATTTTCAACTGTATCCTGGACATTTTTGGCATAATATTACAAATACTTCAGATCTTATTTAAATCTTTTGTTTCAGCAGGCTTCCTGTGATGCCACACTCATGGGGAAAGCAAGTGCCACGTTGTTTATTCCAGTTGGGGATGAAAGTCAAGTTCCTGTTGACATGCTAGTTAGAGAGGGGTACCTCATTACTACTTGGTGTAGTGAGAGGTCAGGCTTCTCACAGACTTCTGCTGATACCACCCAGGTTGGGAGATGGAGCCTGACCTTGTTTCTGCTCCTAACTTGGCCTCTACTGAAACAGTGGGGAGGGTGTGGGAGGCTTTGTAGATATGAGAGGTTATGAAAGTCCACCTCACTGCATTGACCTTTGAAATCTATAGGAATCCTGCTGGGAAAATAAAGGGGCATCTCTTTATTGCTGGATAGAGAGGTCCAACTACCTATGTGGCCACTAATGGCACAAATGGAGGGAATCATTACCTTGTCCTTGGTCTTTCACTTGGCCCTGAAAGAAGGCAGAGGAATGCCTACTTAAAGCCAAGTGAGAGTGAAAGTGTAGGTTCTCCACCAGGTCTTTACGGGTGAGGGTAGAGGTACAGTTGCAATTTTTTTTTCATGGTGTTTGGCTAGAGTAAAGCAGTTACTATGCTAAAGTTTTCTATCTTTCTGTTTCCTGGTCCTCTGACCAGAGAGAACAGGGTTTTATAGGGAATTTTATCATCTGACCAACTGGCCTTTTCAAGTTGCAGGTTTCTTCAGCATTCAGATCAGGACATATGAGGCAAAATGAAAACCCAGAGAACTCACCAACTGTGTTGTTCCTCAAGTTCTAAGAATCCTAGCTGGTGTGTTCTCTTCTCCACCTTTCAGAGTTTTCTCATTGTTTATGACTAATATACACTGATACAATGCCTATCAAAATCCCCAATTTTTTTTTTCTGAGAGAAGCTGATTCTAAATTCATTTTAAAGAGCAAAAGACCAAGAATACTGAAGAGACTGGAAGGAAAACACAATGGGCAACTTTCTTTTATCAATCAAGACTACTATAAAATAATAGTAATGAGACCAAATGACATAGATAAATATACTGACAAAACAGAAGAAAAGATCTAGTGACACACCCACACATATATGCATGTGTGATTTACAACAAAGGTGGTGCTGTTGAACATTGTGGGGGGAAGTGTGAAACTTAATCTTCATCTTTCACCACATGCAAAAATCAATGCTAGACATAGATATCAAAATCAAAACAGTGAATAAATAGAATAGATAAATTCAATAAAAGAAAAGATAATAAGATAGTATAAAAATATCTAAATTGGAATAGGTAAAATTTATTATATAGAACATAAAAAGTGTTATTCATATAGAAAAAAATTGTTAAATTTGACTACATTAGAATTATGATGTTCTATTCCCCAAAAGATTCCATTAAAAAGGGTGAAAAGACACAGTACAAAGTAGGGCAAGATATCTACAATGTCTATAATCAACAAAAGGTGCATATGTAGCACATATAAGAACTTCTATAGATAAATAAGAAAAAGACAGACAACTCATTTATAAAATGGGCAGAGACTTGAGGAAGCAATTCACTAAAGAATTACAAATGGCCAATAATTATAAGAAAGCAGTACTCAACACAGTATTAGTAATCTCAGAAATATAAATCACAGGAGTTCCCGTTGTGGCACAGTGGTTAACGAATCTGACTAGGAACCATGAGGTTGCAGGTTCGGTCCCTGGCCTTGCTCAGTGGGTTAAGGATCCGGCGTTGCTGTGAGCTGTGGTGTAGGTGGCAGACGTGGCTCAGATCCCACGTTGCTGTGGCTGTGGTGTAGGCCGGTGGCTACAGCTCCGATTAGACCCCTAGCCTGGGAACCTCCATATGCCAAGGGAACAGCCCTAGAAAAGACAAAAAGACAAAAATAAATAAATAAATAAATAAAAAGAAATATAAATCACAGAAATATAAATTAAACTCACAGTGATATACCTCAAAATACATACAAAAGTGGCTGATATGAGAAAGACTAACATATGAACTTTTGATGAAGAGTAGTTAAAATTTTGATAGTCTGCTAGTGGTGCAACAAACTGGTATATTTTGAAAAGAATAGTATCACTTAAGATCCTAGACATATATACTCCATAGGGCAGTAATTCTACCCCTAGGTATTTCACTACAGAAATATCCGTACTTGTATCATGGAAGACATTTATAACAATATTCATTGCAACATTATTTGCAAGAAATCCAAATTGAAGCAACCTAAAATTCATCAATAGAATGGATAAATAAGTTATATATTTGGACAATGAAATATTAAACACAATAAAAATAAATACATAATACTGAAGACCAAACAAAAGAAGACATATCTCATAGACTTCATAAAGTTCAAAAACAGGCAAAATTAACCATAATATTAGGAGAGACGAAATTATAAAGAAGAGGAACAGAGTGATTAAAGTTAAGCTAATGGTTACCTTTGGAGTTAGTGAGAAGTTACAGTATTTTCCAAAAACAACTGGTACAATTTAATCAATTGTTATTTTCTGACCCCCAGTAATATGCATATCTAGTCAAAGTCATTTATACTAAGCTCTATTATGTTATGAATGGGTTAATGAGTTACTTTTATTAAGCTACACATAATTGACTGCAACTAAATAAAATTACCAACCAAATAATGTGTGGCAAAATAGGATATTTCTATAAAAGTGATCAACCAACCACTCAATCAGTAGGTACTTAACATATAATTCATCTGAACTTTATTATGGTAGTAACTAAGACAAACATCCTTGAATTTTTTCCTCCAAAGTTCTGGCCGGATCTCAAAAAAAAAAAAAAACTTTTGGATTTGGTTTTTAAGGAAACATAGGTTATTCAAAAGTAATCTTTTTTTTTCCTAAACAAAATGACCTTTCCCCAGTTTTTCACTGACTTATGCTGAACAGATAAACATTGTGGTGACATGATATATCAGAGGTAAGAATTATTGAACAAGTTGTTTTGGAACATCAATATTTTAATATTTAAAATATATTAGGGAATAAAATTCATTAGGTGGAAATCAGAAAAATGAAACAAAATAAATACATTGGGGAATAAAATATACTAGGTAGAAGTTAGGAATTTAAAGATTTAGACTAAATAATTTATTATCATGAAGGCCCATATAAAAAAAAGTTTCTTCTCTTCATATATTTTATATATCTGAAAACAGTAATGAGCTTATTATCACTTTTATTTTTTTTTGCTGAGATATAAATAACAAGATTTATATTTAGGAAAATTCTAGTTCCATTTTCATCTACGTAAATGATTCTAAAAACTTAGTACTTGAAAATCACTAAAAAGTATTTTCACTGCATACTTCAAAGAAAAATTTTTAATGATTCATATTGTCACTGGCAATAAACATTAAGTTATGAAGCATGAGATAAAATTAAAACCAAAGCTTAAAACTAGTAAAATTTTATATACCTTTGGGGTCTTGCCATCTCCAATTGGACATATTTGTTCTATTTTTTTTCCTTGCATTTGGCTGTCTTCTGTTTGGTCTCTTTCTTTCTGGTCTCTTCTATCTTCTGTAGGACTTATTTTCTGGGATGTTTCTACAATAATTGTTCCCAAATTTTGCATGGTCTGTGTTTCAGAATCACTGATTTTGGAAAAAAAGGGGTGACATAAAACCCAAGAAGAAGAGTTGTTAAATTTACCTTGTAAGTTCAAGAGCAAATAATACTGTAGCATACATTATATATATAGCTATAAGTTTAATTTGAGCATATAGGAGTTCTAACTGTTAAGAGAGAACATTATCCTAATTATTACAAAATTATCTTAATTATTACAAAATTATAAAATATCATCAAGAAGTTAGATTATCTAATATCACATGTCTGCTAATATCACTTCTTATAGTATTTTTATAAGTGTTTATTCAGGGAGCATATGTTTTAACACCTTCAAGGCTAGAACACTCACTACTTTCTGAGCCAGTGCAGAAAGCTTTAATATTTCTAAAAGAAAGCTTTCTTAGTATAGGACAAAATTTGAATCTCTGAGCCTTTCACCCATTGAGTCCAGGTCCATCTCTCATTATTCAATATAATACTTGTTAAACACCAATTATGTGACAGGCACTTTTCTGGATACAAGGGATAATGCAGTAGGTAGAAAAAAAAATAGATAAAAATCCTTAACCTCAGGTAGCTTTCATCCTAGTGGAGTGTGGGGACAGTTAATCAATGAGTAAGTTTTATTATATGTTTTATGTAATAGTTTGCATTAAAGAAAATAATAAAGCAAGACAAGATTAGAAATGTTGACATGTATGTCCAATCCCTTTTCCACATGGATTATCTTTTAGTTATTTGGACAGAGTTATATGATGCTTGCCACATTTCTAAGAACATCGCTAGCTTTTTCAAATATTCCAAATATGAATGCTTTTGAAATGCTTTCCCATCCATGTCCCTCTCAAATGCACACCAGCGTATTTTGATGGAGCATTATGTACAGAATTCAACCTCGTGTTCCAAGAGCACTATGAGAAGTACTTAGTAGAACTCCTGATAGATGCAGACGAAAAAAGTCTTTAAGCTGTTCTAGCTTGCATATTGTACTGTAGACTCATACAGGATTTAAGAAAACTTCCTAAAATTTTCTCTACATAAACTATTACAAAGTTCCACATTATTCCCATTGTATAGTTGAACAACTGGCATTTTACAGCCACATAAAAGACCCTATAGTCTTTTGGATAACTATATCTTTCCAGTCTATTGAGATCTTTGGGGATTTTGATTCTGTTTTGGATTTTCCTGCCTTTCCGATGTCATGTTATCCCCAAATTTGATAAACATGCTTTACTGAAATTCTATTTTTCTTCTTCAAGGTATTAACTCCTTCTGATTACTATCCATTACTGAATGGGGTTGATAAAGGTAATTCATATATCAGGACCCACAAAATTCAGAATGCCCCAGCAGAACAACCCATGTCAAATGCAGTAACAGGAAATGCCTCCATTAGGGAAACCTAACATACACCAATCACAATTCTCCGATTCAGCTCTATCTAGTTTACCTTACCCTAGAAAATAGGATCAGCTAGCCTTGCAAGAAGATCCTTGACCACCTAGTCCATCATGCCCTATTTCTGCTTTGCCTCTTTATAAAACTCCCTCTTGCCCAAAAATCCTTTGGAAGAGTGCTCCACAGCTTTTTAGGCACTATACTCCCCTAATCCATGCATATTTTCCGTGAATAGAGGTCTCCTCTCTTGTTACTAAATCATATTATTTTCATCATTTGACAGCATGCTCTTATAATACTATTCATTGATGGAAAATAAATATACATAAGGTAATACTTATATAATATAGTTATATAATATAGATATATAAAGGAAAAAAGTTCTATTTTCTTCAGTATTCAAGACTACAGAAAGCTAAAAGAATGTACTGAAGTCCTGAAGCTCCATTGTGGCATTTCTAATTGTTTGATAATTCTTTGCAGCTGAGTGATTCCTAAGACTGTTCTGTCAGGCAGGAAATGTAATAATCCTCACAGTGTAAAAACTGAGTTTCCCTGCTAAATAACTTAAATGACAATCCTATGTTTTAAAAGACATTGTGTGATATGTTTCCCAAAATATGTGACCTTTTGCACATGCATTAGTAAGATGAAGCTGAAATGAGTGTATTCCTCAACTTTCATATATTTACTCATATATTCATACATGTGAGTAAATGCGTACCATGGTATTTTGAAGAGTGTGGTAGGACCAACTGGTTGAGATATTATTTGTTGATTAAACAAGAATTTCCTTGAAGACACAGATAAATGTTTAGTGGGCTTTAGGCTTTAAGATAAGTAGGATTTTACATCTAATTGCTTTTTAGAACAGGGAAGAAGACCTTAGAAGAGGTAACAAAGGAATGGGAGTACGGATGTGGCCTTTCTTCCTTATATTCATAAATTTGTTTTTGAGTGTTTCACCTGCCTAAAGAGCAGAGGCATGGCCAATGATAATTTAAAACAGTGGTTCCCAAATGTGTCTGCATGTTGGAATCAGTTGTAGAGATTCAACAACTACTGAAGAGTGTATCCCACTCTAGAAGTTAGGATTTAATTGCTCTGAGATGTGGCCTGAGCTTTGGGATTTTTTTATAAGATCCCCAGGTGATTCTAATATGCAAGCAAGTTTGAGAATTGCATTTTAAAGTAAGTTTCAGTTCTATGTCTAAGAAAACTATCCAGAAACATCTGAAATCTAAAACAGACCACTACTGCAGATTTTTTTTAAAAAATTATGAAAATAAAAGGAAATATGTGCCATTATAAAACAAGACAGAATTATGGAAAATTGTTCCATTTGTCTGTTAGCAATTCTGGCAACATTAAACTTCCCTGTTATCTTGGTATTAAAAGAGGTGTTCTATTATCTTTTTACCTTTGTGGTTTTACTGATGTGCTTCAAAAGTGCATATGAATATATAGCCAGGGGTAAGGGAAAGAAATATTATAGATTTTTAGTATTCCCTTCTTGCTATTCACTAGGGGTTACAGAACTTAAGACTAGGAATCTATAGAGCTTTAACTTTAAAGAACTAATTTTTACCACCATTCAATTAAAGTTAGTACAATGACTTTGCATAATACATACATGAAATAATTAGTGAAGATGGTTCTTAATTTAAAGGATGTTAAACAGCTTGTAGACATCTGGTAACAAGCTGAAATGGGTCATTCAAAATTTATCTAACTAAATTAAGGGGAAGAAATGTTTCTCCTCCCAGGTTGCCATGTCACAAGATAACTAAACCGACTTAGTAGGCTTGCCTGGGAATCCTTAGCTGTCAGTGGTGAATATGCAAAGGGCCAGCAAATTAAATCAACCTGCCAAACTGTCAATTTCAAGCCTCATGACTGCATGAAAATAGCATCACTGGAAGAAATCAAGCATTGCCTTCTTTTGGGTTTCCTGGCACCTATTCAAATACTCAAGCAGTTGTGGCTAATTTTGCATGCAAATTTCAGTCAATAAGCTCAGAACAAGACCTCCCAAGATATTTCAAAGGATCTGACAGTATTTTTTCTGAATACCAAATCAACAGTAGTTGAAATTCAATCTCCATTTGCTGGTGCTTTACATATGCACAGTGTCCCCACCACAGAGCTAAGTTAATGAGAGCCTTACCTGCTTTCACTCACATCCTCCCAGTCGTCCTTGCTGAGGTTCTCAAACACATTGCTCATAACCTTGATGGAGTGATTGAGAACAGTCTGGTAACGATCCACGGAACACTTTTTCTTGGCGGCTTTAAATTTAACCTTGGTGGTGGTTGTCTTACAACTGGATTGTCCAGACCCAGATCTTATTTCTGTGGTGGCCATCTCAGATTTAGCTTTGTTTGCTGAACCCTGTAATTTCTCCAGTGAATTCATCAGCTCTTCATTTTCATTTCTCAACCCACTGGCTTCTGCTACCTTTCTCCTTAGGGAAGTGACTTCTATCTCCAGCTCACTGATTCTTACTTGAAGTTCAGTTTTGTCTTTTTCTATATCTTTACTTCCCTTTTGTAACTGTTCTAGCTCTTTTTCTCTGGTCTTTGCATCTTCTTGCTGCTGTTTAACCAAGGATTTCAGGAAATCATTTTCTTTTATTAATTTTTTATTTCCTTCCTTTAATTTTCTCGACCTTTTCTCAAAAGATTTTAGCCGATTTTCCAATTCAATGACCTAAACAGAATAGTTTAATTTACTCTTTTAAAAGTCCAAAACCAGAAGCTATTGCTTTTTTATTATCACTTCTTACGAAAATAAAATTTCATTTAGCACAAGGACAAAATAAATCTAAAGTACTTAATTTCTAAATGATTCTATAGTAGTGCAGATAAACACATTCTAAAATGCAATAGTACATCTGCTGAATAAGAGACAGATGGTAAAAGAAGTTAAAACTCTACACAAAGTGACACAGAATTAAGTATGCTAATAAACTTTACAGAGATCTCTGAGACCTAAAGTGCTTTGTCTATAAAATCTATTGTTGTGGGGAGTGGGGGCTGGGGGGGGGAGGAAAGTTCCTTTTCCCCTTCTAGGTTCTTTGGTTGGTTTAAGAATTAAATTGATAAAGGACAGATTAGCAAGAGAAGAACAAATAAAAATTTAATAACATGTATACCTCCTGTATAGTTACCTAGGAAAACTGAATAACTCCCTGAAATGACCTAAGCCATCACCTTAAATACTACCCTTAGCTAAAGACAAAGACTTGGGGTGGGGGGGAGTATAGGAGGTTCCCAGGAAAAGCACAGTAGACAAGCATAGGGATGTCATGCAAATTTAGGTCCTTGCCTTCTCCATTAATGACAATTTTAGAGATTTGGTCATTCTCCTGGTACAGTAAGGGCTACCCCCTTACAAATGGAACTTTCTCTTATAAATATAAATGTTTCTTACAAAAAGATAGCTTCTACTCCATTTAAGTTTTTCCTATGTCTTCAGCTTCTTAAAAATAATCAGCCTAAAATAATCAATATGCCAAAGAGGCATATTTTGGGGTGATATATTTTATTTCCCTCACTACTCAATGTGAAAAAAATTACTTTCAGGGAAAAAAAATATACGAAAGTCTAAAAATAGTATATAGTGAAGCTTTATTATTAACGTAGTATTATTCTTTGATATTTAACAACCATATGAAAAACTGATGACCTAAGTACAAAATAAGCTACTGAGGATGCTTTTCCCTAAATTTGAAAAATGCAATTTTAGTAGATGTAGTCAGTCTAGGGGAAATTGAAGTTTGAGTCTGGCCTGGATCTCGCTTCTAGCTCTGGTTGCTTTTACTTGATAACCTATTTTATCTTAAGGTTCCTCATCTGTGAAATGGGAATAATAACAGCTATCTTGTAGGTTATAAGTATTAAATATGATCAATATATCACAATTCTTGGCAGATATTAAGTTCTAAACAATTTATCATCATCGCCATTATCACTACTGTTATTATTAATCATAACAGCTATTATTATACTTGAACTGACATAGAATTACTGGAACTAGCTATTAAGTCAACTTTATACTTTTGATTAAAATATAGCATGTTATGAACAAACTAAAAACATCTTAAAATTTGAGATTTCAGTTCTGGAAATTAGCATTATTTTTTCTTTTGATTAAAATCCATTTAAGATTGGGTACAACTCATGAAAATTTTGCATACCAATGAAAAAATATTTGTTTAAAATCTATTAAGTTTAAAATGTTTAAAGTCTGTTAACTGCCTAATGTGAATCTATGTTTAATCCTAAGAACTAGTCAAAATTATTTGCATTAAAGTTTAAATGGAGGGCAAAAAACAAAACAGAGATGCTACTTCCAAAGAATTTGATAAGGGTAAATCCATAGTATGTATTAAAATGTTATTCAAGATACAGTCTCAGGAGTTACTGTCATGGCGCAGTGGAAATGAATCTGATTAGGAACCATGAGGTTGTGGGTTTGATCCCTGGCCTAACTTAGTGGGTTAGGGATCAAGCATTGCCATGAGCTGTGGTGTAGGTCACAGATGCAGCTCTGATCTGGCATTGCTGTGGCTGTGCTGTAGGCTGGCGGCAACAGCTCCGATTAGACCCCTATCCTGGGAACCTCCATACCCCGCATTGGCAGCCCTTGAAAGACAAAAAAAAAAAAAAAAAGACGTAGTCGCAAAAAATTGTTGTTTAACTGATTTTACATGTCCAAAAATATAAAGGATAATTTCAATCTATATTTGAGAATGAAAGTCTGCGGAATTGTTAAAACCATTTGGTTTGTGTACCATTAGATAATCTCAAGCCCACACATTTCCTCCAACCGGGCATTTAAATAAGATGGCTCCCTTCAAAACGAAATAAAACACTTGACCTTGTGAAGTTGATGTATTACTTTGCTAGAGCTGGCATAACTAAGTACACAGGCTAGGAGCATAAACCCCAATAACCTCATTTTAAATTAATTAACTCCTTCCCATTTGGCTCAGTGGTAATGAACCTTGACTAGGAACCATGAGGACGCAGGTTCGATCCCTGGCCTCGCTCAGTGGGTTAAGGATCCGGTGTTGCCATGAGCTGTGGTGTCTGTCACAGATACAGCTTGGATCCCATGTTGCTGTGGCTGTGGTGGAGACCAGCAGCTACAGCTCCAATTAGACCCCTAGCCTGGGAACTTCCATATGCTGTGGGTGTGGCCCTAAAAAAAAATTAATTAATTAATTAATTAACTCCTTAAAGACCTCTGTCTCCAAATATAGTCACATTCTGAGTTACAGGGGATCAGGACTTTGACATATAAATTTTGAGGCGGGACACCATTCATCCCATAACAGTATGAATACAGTTAGTACATTATTCAAAAAAGAACACACTGTATTTTTCATTTCTACTATATACAAATATTATTTTCATGTTGTCATATCTTAAATCCATTTTGAATGAGTTTCATATGCATCCTCCTAAAATAAGGCAACTCAACTAAAAGGAGTTAAATCATGACTAATACAACTGCATTAGGTTAGTATTTTTAAAATAGTGGCAAGTTAGTATGCTAATTTGACACATGGTCCAATGAATTTCTATTCACTTCCTATTGACTTTTCAGGAATTAAAATGGATTTCTGGATCCTCTATGGTAATAGTTACTGAATAGAAACAGAATTTTGCCACCATGACCTGTCTCTTTGGCACAAGTATTATCTTGAGCTGGTTATTTTTAAGAAACTTTAGACACAGGAGAAGCTCTGAAAACTGAGTAGTAACTGACTCCCTAGACCCAACATCTTCTCTTGTCTCTAGCTGAAGAAGGTGTATAAGGTGATGGTGTGGGTCTTTTCAGGGAGTTACTCAGTTTTTCTGGGTATCTCCCACATACACATGTTATTAAGTTTCTGTTTGGTTTTTTTAACTGTTAATTTGTCTTTTTATTACAAGGGTGTCTCATTCAAGAACTGAGAAGAGGGAAAATTATTTTTCCTCTACATCATTTACAGCAGTTGAAATGAAATAACAGATTTATTTAGGGTTTCTACACTGAGGAAGTGTTAGTGTACTATTATATCCGTAAAGAAAAAAAAAATTATACAATACCTGGCAAAAAAATACTATTGTTCTGAAACAAAAAATATAAACTGCTATAAACTGATATTCTAGCTGGCAATATATACATTATTTCAATTGTTTATTTTAACCTTAAGATAAGTGAACATGAATTATTTGTTGTTCTCTATGTTACGTTAATGTGATATGTATTGTTCAGTAATAACGAGATGAGAGCCTTTGCTACAATATGGCAAGTTTAAAACTATAAGGAATCATATCATCTGCTGTAAATCACTAGACTTCCTACAAATCAAGTCACAAAATGTAAGTAGCTACATTAATATTTGTATTTATATATTTTTGCATTTCCAGTTTTATCTCAGTATCTAAAGGGAAATCAGTTATAAGATTAACTCTATTTAATAAAGAACATTTCCTTCATAACAGTAAGAAAAAGTGCTAAAATACAATCAAGCCCACTTAATTGAATTTGAAAACAATGTTATTTATAAACCAAAGTATCAGTTAAGTATAAAACTGTAAAGATAAATGCCAAGATTTTTAAACAGCATTTTACTACTAATGATAGCCATGATGGAAAGTGACTACAGAGTTTATAGGGGTTCTATTAAAACAGGGAGAGCTACATCAAATCATATGGGCATAAATTTTTATCTAAAATGAGATGAGATGTATATTGTCAACTTTAAAATTAAAATTATAGGCATATTACCATTTTACTACAATAAAGCTAAAACTATGCTCAGTTTTTTTCAGTTCAGATACTGTAAATCTATATGCTTGAAATGAAACAGAGGGTCTCAAGTCTCATTTTAAACTGTTGTTATAACTAATAAGCACACACAGAGTAAATTTTTATAATTTCTATTGCTAGCATTCTTTTCATTTGTGAAAATATTTTCAATCTATGTCAAAAGAAGCACAAGTATTTCCACATTTATTTCACTAACATTGATTTTTTAACCCCATTTTGGTAAGCCAATGATTTTGAATTATGAATTTAAACTAAGGATTCACACAAGGTTTAAGTTCATGAGCCCTCATGTTAAAAAATAATCCTTTACGTTAAAATTCAGATTTAACTTGCTCAGCTCAATATTGTAAAGATTAGACTACCTTCTGCAATGTCTGCTCCGACATTTCTTTCCAATTCCTCTCTGGAGTACTCTTCTTGACCCCGTCATCTTCAACATATCTTAAGAGTTGTTCTGATAGAGAATAAATAATATATTACAGTACATCATATACTGCTGAAACACTGTCCTGTCATTTTAAGAAAAAGGGTTCTATAGTTTCTCAGCCATGAATAATGTAGTCTATTTTACCGTGAAGTATTTGGCCAGTAACTGAATGGTGACCTTTTTCAAGATTTTTGGTCACACAATTATGTATCTTTGTAGTGTTACCTTTTTTTTTTTTTTTTTGGCAGCGAAAGATTTTCAAAGGTACAACAGATCTGCAGGTTAACAATGCTGTACTTTTATTCCCATTTTCATTCTTTTGTAGACTATTCCCCCTTTGCCTTAAAAGCAGAATTCATTGCCTTTTTATCTACACAGTCACTACTAGTTTTGTTCTCTGGATCTTGTTCCCTGCCAGGAGGATCAGAGTGATTTCTGAACAAAGCAAACAGTAACAGAATTAGAGTGGACTGAAACTGTAACACCCCCTACCACCACCTTTTTTTTCTAGTAAAGATCATGCACTGGGCAGAACAAACCATAAAAATCACATTCCCAGAAAAACTGACTTATATCAAATAGAAACTCAGGCAATGGATAAAGTTGATTCTACAAATCATTCCTACACTGGCCATGCAGTTGACTACTAAAATTACCCTTCAAACCCACAAACAAAAAAAAAAAAAATGGAGAAGCAACATTAAAGAAAAAAATCATAAAGCTGCAGTTTATATTAGAATTGAAATACATTAAAACATATAAATAATTTTTCTTAGAAAAATTGCTGTGACAAATTTAATATTTTCTTACTAAATGATTTTTGGAATACAACATTTCTCAGTGAATCAAAAAGGGGGCAAAAAAGAATGTACAGAGCTAAAAGGATACATATCTGTGTTAGCCTGAGATGATTTTGCTTTAAAGTATGCTTGGCTGCTGTAGGTCAGTGTAAAACTTTGATTTATCAACAAAGGAAAAAGAAAACAATATTATTCTCTGTAGAGTAGAAATCCTCTTGGTATAAACAGTGACTAACAAGTTTGTTAGAGAGAATTAGGCATTTCTTTTGTCTTTGAAACATGACATATCCAATTAAAACTTCCGTACTCATGAAATAAGTAGAACACTATCCTAAGGATAATAAAAGCTAGAATAGGTAGAATTTGCCACCTGGGGAATATGTACCTTTACCTTGATAATAATCTGTTAGTTCCCAAGTTTCTTTTTCTAGTCCCCTAACACCATGGTGCTGAATTCATTTACAACACTCTTTCAGCAATATAGAAATAATATGCAAATACAATTCATCTGTTCTAGTCATTTAAATATCTGCTATAGTTCCAAGTGAAATATTTACACTTAAAAATAAGAAAATAGCTGTATATTCAAAGAGCATAGAATGCTAAAAGTAGCTTAATGACTCCAATAAAATAAATGCTGAAGAATGATTTTAAAATGAATTTGATTCCTCTTTTTGTGCCCCTGAATGTGTCAAAACTCACTGGTGGAC
This sequence comes from Phacochoerus africanus, assembly GCF_016906955.1. Taxonomy (NCBI): domain Eukaryota; kingdom Metazoa; phylum Chordata; class Mammalia; order Artiodactyla; family Suidae; genus Phacochoerus; species Phacochoerus africanus. The sequence continues at coordinate 207,505,948 of NC_062545.1, forward strand.
TGGAAGACCATGTGCATTTGTGGTTTTTCCACTGAAAACTTTTATTCCTTCCTATTATTGGCCTCTTCCACACAGCTTCCCCCCCCCCCCCCGCTTTTCAACTGAACATGATTTTTAATCCCTAATTCTTAAACCCCTAATTCCAGGGTTAGTCATTTCCCTGGGTATCTCCCATATATTCAAGATATACATACTAATAAAATCATTTGTCTCTCTCTTGTTAATCTACTTTTTGTTATAGGAGCCTCTGCCAAGAATTTAGAAGAGTACAGGGAAACCATTTTTTTCCTCTGTTACAAAGGCTTCCAACAGGAGATTAGATTCCAATTCAGTCATTAAAAGTGAGTAGGTCTTTTCCAGATAGAACTGACAAGGAAGGGAAGAGAGTACCAGACATAACTGTCCAGAAATATTCAACAGTAAAACACATTTGGGGTTTTATTTTGTTGACTTTTCCCTTCAAGAGTGGAAAATGAGACTAAACATATGAAAGACAAAGCTAAAAGTTGGGCAAGGGTTAAATTACAATGGGATAAAAATCAGAGCTTTATTCTGTATCAGTAGCACACTGCTAAATAAGAGACCAATATGAAATGAGGACATCTCCAGGGCCTGAAAGAATGCTCTTAGGCTAAGTTGGATAACAATTATAAGTGGTATAAAAATTGTATTCTGATCTTCCTTTCTTTATAAAATGTATTACATAGATTTAGACACTTCTTATTTATTCTCTTCAAAATTTTAGGTACCTAAGTAAACTCTCAATGTATCAATGACTGTGTAAATAAATTGAGGAAATAAAGAATTATTTAATATTGTTAGATGACATAATGATGTTTTCATTTCTTTTGAAAAATTTGGGGATTCGTTTTTAAAAAATGTGAATTTGCCGGAAAGTTTTCCCTTGACTTACCTACATGTTAAATTAGGATGACCGTAACACAAGGCTTGATTTTTCAGTCAGGTTTTTTTTTTTTGGATGCGTGGGACCACAATATTTCCTTAATAGTAAGTAAACTCGAGATACTTGCCAGAAATTCTAAACTCAATTTGCATGCTAACCAACTATTTTGAAAGTCCTAGAGTAAAATAACAAATAAAACCATAATTTTGTGTAAACAAAGGAAAGGTTGCTGCTCAGTCAAGTATAGCAATATTATCTTCTTCCAATAAATTAAGGAATTGAGAAGAACGCTTTCAAAAAGTTGCACAAGTTTCCCTTAAATCTATTTTCCTTACTATCTTACTTCTACTTAACATAATCTGAGATATAAAAATTTTGTTGGAGACATTTGTGGAAGATGTGAGAAACTAAAGCTGGATTCACATTATTTATGAGGAAAAGAACAAACCAGACAAAAATAGCACATACATATGCTTACAGTATAATTACTACCTTAATATCCCAATAATGGATTTTTAACACGTTTAGGGGGAATGAGGATTGGCAGGATCATTGAGGCCACAGGAATCTGAAGCAATGGAAGTTACAAAGTAGTGATCTTTTCTTTGCCAAGTGGAACGTGACACATGTCAAGCAGATGCTGCAATTCAAACTTCAGCTTTTAAGACCACTATCAAAGGCACTGGGCCAGCCAATGGAGAACGTATATTATCATAACCTGCTCTGGTAAAGTCAGAGCTAAGACTTAAAAGTTTGATCTTATTTAAAAAGGCAGGAGGAACAATTACTAAGGACAATCTGAAATATGCAATCCATTTATTCCATCCTAGAGGCATCATTCCTGGATTGAGCCAGACCATCTAGAAAGCCATATATTTGCAACATATACTAATAGCCCCAGCATAGCTTCTTTCATTGGTTTATACTTTCATATCACACTATGGTGGATTACTACTCAGCAAATGCTTACTACCTGCTCCTCCACCTCAGGTCAGGAGTATAGATCCTTGCTCCATTAATGTGTAGCGTGGCCATATGAGCTGCTGTGTTTAAAGAGATGTGGGTATAAGTGAGTGTGCCTATTATAATTGAGCAGAAACCATAAGCAAGAAACAAATGTTTATTATTACATGCCACTGAGATTTGGGGTTATTTATTCTGAAGCAAAAGCTGTCAGATATGAAAATTGATAACTATAAGTCAGATGCTACTAAAATAGAAACCTAAATTAAATGGCAATGATTTGGATACTGGACAGTGGGTGGCAAAGAATGTGTTATAGGAAGCTGAGAAAATAGTGACCATGTTAAACAGAGGCAAACATATGACTACCACCTGATATTACATGGAATACAAAAAAAAAAGTAGCTAATAAATTTGTAACAATGAGTGAGGAGTTTCTAATACAGAATGGTGAAGTGACTTGGTTGTTGATGGCTATACTTGACTAGATCCCATAAGAAAGAACTAAGTTCAGAAAGGAAGTGACATAGGCATATATGTTCTAGTACTTTCACGTCTGTAAAATGAAAGTGTTTCTCACCATTTCAATGGAATAACCACTGAAACACTGGCAATATAAAGTCCAAGTCTTAATGTCCAAGTCTTTGACCTTAAGAAGGGGCCTCTGTGTTTGGCTGAAAAAGGAATAATGTGATGCCTAGTAGATCCTTTAAGCCTGAGAAAAGGGACTTCTAGAAAGAAAAGGGACTTCTAGAAAAATATGGAATGCTCCACAACCCTCCATAGAAAGGCATAATAACAGTATTGTTATCAACTGTATTTAATAAAATCACTTACTCTGGTAAAAGAAATGTGGGAAGTTGCAATGTGCCACTTCCAAATCTAAGCCATTTTAACAATATAAATTCTTCTACTCCAAGAGCACAAGATATCTTTTCACTTTGTATCATCTTTAATTCCCTTCATCAGTGTTTTATGGTTTTCAGTGTAGAGGCCTTTCACCTCCTTGCTTAAGTTTATTTCTAGATAATTTATTCTTTTCAATGTGATTTTAAATAAGATTTTTAAACTTTATTTTTCTGACAGTTTGTTAGTGTATAGAAAAGCAACAGAATTTTGTATATTAATCTTGTACCCTGTAACTTTGTTGAATTCATTTATTAGGTTCTAAGAGTTTTGGGGTAGAGACTTTAGGGTTTTCTAAATAGTGACAGTTTTACTTCTTCCCTTCAATTTGAATACCTTTTATTTCTTTTCCTTGCTCGATTGCCAAGGCTAGGATTTCCAACTATGTTAAGTAGAAATGGCAAGAATGTTTTGTTTCTGAATTTAGAGGAAAGGATTTTAGCTTTTCACCACTATCATGTTAGCCATTGGTTTATCACAAGTGGTCTTTATTATTTTGAGATCTATTCACTCTATACCCATGTTGATGTAAGTTTTTAGCATGAATGTACATTGTATTCTGTCAGATGTGATTTTTGTGTCTATGGAGATGATCATTTGATTTTTATCCATCTCATTGTTAGTTAATATGGTAATAATATTGATTGATCTGCAAAGAGTGAACCATACCTGCATCCCTGGAATGAAGCTAACTTGGTCATGGAATATGAATGATCTTTTTTATATATTGTTCAATTTGGTTTGCTAATACTTTATTGAGGACTTTTGCATCTACACTTATAAGCAATATCGGCCTTTTCGTTCTATCTAATGGTTTTTGTCTGCTTTTGCCACCAGGGTAATAGTGGCTTTGTAGGATGAATTTGAGTGCTCTATCTCCTAAATTTTTTAGAATAGTTTGAGAACAATAGGTATTATTTCTTTCTTCTTAGTGTGTTTGGTAGAAGTCTCCTGTGAAGCTGTTGAGTACTGAACTTTTGTTGGTTGGGAAGTTTTTGTAAAATGAGATTTCTGTACTAGCGATGAGTCTATTCAAACTGTTCTTGATTCAGTCTTGGCAGGTTGAATGTTTCTAGAAATTTGTCCACTTCTTTATTGTCCAACTTCTTTCACAGAATAGTTCATAATACTTTTATGATTTTTTTGTATGTGTGTAGTATCACTTGTTATTTCTCCTCTTATTTTTAAAATTTTGTTTGATTCCTCTCCCTTTTTTCCCTGGTGAGCCTGGCTAAAGGTTTATCCACTTTAAAAAAAAAAAAAAAAAACAGCTAGTGCTTTCATTAATCTTTTCTATTTTTCTTTTTTGGGGTGTGGCCTACATTGGCAACCTGTGAAATTTCCCAAGCCAGGGATCAAAACTAAACCACAGCTGCAACCCACACCACAGGGCTGTAGCAACACCCAATCTTTTTTTTTTTTAATTTTTTTTTTATTTTCCCACTGTACAGCAAGGGGGTCAGGTTATCCTTACATGTATACATTACAATTACATTTTTCCCCCAGCCTTTCTTCTGTTGCAACATGAGTATCTAGACAAAGTTCTCAATGCTATTCAGCAGGATCTCCTTGTCAATCTATTCTAAGTTGTGTCTGATAAGCCCAAGCTCCCGATCCCTCCCACTTCCTCCCCCTCCCATCAGGCAGCCACAAGTCTCTTCTCCAAGTCCATGATTTTCTTTTCTGAGGAGATGTTCATTTGTGCTGGATATTAGATTCCAGTTACAAGTGATATCATATGGTATTTGTCTTTGTCTTTCTGGCTCATTTCACTCAGTATGAGATTCTCTAGTTCCATCCATGTTGCTGCAAATGGCATTATGTCATTCTTTTTGATGGCTGAGTAGTATTCCATTGTGTAGCAACACCCAATCTTTAACCCAGTGCTCCAGGCCAGGGATCAAACCTGTGCCTCAGCAGCTACCCAAGCCACTGCAGAGATAATGCTGGATCCTTAACACACTATACCACAGCATTCTAGATCTCTTCTATTTTTAAATTTTTCTTTTCATTTTTTATTATTTTTATTTATTTATTTATTTATTTGCTATTTTAGGGCCATACCCACATTGCATGGAGATGATCATTTGATTTTTATCCATCTTATTGTTAATATGGTCATCTCCATAGACACAAAAATCATATCTGACAGAATCCAATGTACATTCATGCTAAATATTGGTGCCTTTGTCATTTTATAATACCCTTCATTGTTTTTGTTATAGCCTTTGCTTAAATGTGTTTTGTATAAGTATTAATATTCCCATTTTCTTGTCATTGACATCAGCATGAAATATTTTCCATCCCCTCACAGTCTATGTGTGTCTTTAGCTCTAAAGTGAATCTCCTGAAGACAGCATACAGAAGAATCTTGTTTTTTAATTGCTCAGCTATTCTATGTCTTTGATTGGAGTATTCAGTCTACTGGCATTTAAAGTAATTATTGGTAGGTATGCACTTACTATCATTTTATTACTTGTGTTTCTGGTAGTTTTTGTAGTTCTCTATTCACTTCTTTTCTTACCTTGTGGACCCATGATTTTCTTTAATAGATGCTTGTGTTCCTTGGTTATTTGTTTTTGTGTATCTATTATAGTTTTTGATTTAGGGTTACTATGGGTTTCATATGGGTTGATTTATAGCTATATCTACTTGTTTTGAACTGGTAGTCATTTAAATATTAAACACATTCTAAAAGACCTACATTAATTTATCTCACATTTTATGTTTTCATGTCATATTTTACATCTTCATGTTTATTCCTTACCTGTTTTTTGTACTTACAGATGTTTTCACATTTTTTTGTCTTTTAATCTTCATACTGATTTATTTAAGTGGTTGATTCTCATCCTTACCATATATTTGCCTTTACTAGTATGATTCACCCTTTCCTATAGTTTCCTACTTCTTTTTAACTTTAACATTTTTGTCCTCATAAAGTGAGAGGACATTTTAACATGTCTTTTAGGATAGGTTTTTGTTTGTTTGTTTTTACTTTTTAGGGCTGCAGCCATGGAATATGGAAGTTTCCAGGCTAGGCGTAAAATCGGAGCTACAGGTGCTGGCCTATGCCACAGACACGGCAACGCAGGATCTGAGCCACCTCTGCAGCCCACACCATGGCTCAGGGCAATGCCGGATCCACTGAGCAAGGCCAGGGACCAAACCCACATCCTTATGGATACTAGTCAGATTCATTTCCTCTGAGCCACAACAGGAACTCCCTAAGGCAGGTTTAATATTGATGAATTCCTTTAATTTTTCCATGTCTCAGAAGTTCTTTGTCTCTCTATTCTATCTACTTTTAATTTTTTGGAGTATTGTTGACTTAAAATGTTTTGTTAGTTTCAGGTATACAGCAAAGTGAATCTATTTTACATATACAGATATCCATTGCTATTCAGATTCTTTTCCCAAACAGGTTATTACAGAATATTGAGTAGATTCTCCTGTGCTATATAGTAGGTCCTCATTAGTTATCTATTTTATATATAGTACTTGTGTATTTGTTAATCCCAATCTTCTAATTTATCACCCTCCCCTCACGTTTCCCCTTTGGGAACCGTAAGTTTGATTTCAAAATTTGTGAGTCTGTTTCTGTTTTATAAATAAGTTAATTTGCAGCATTTTTATTAGATTCAACATATAAGTTATATCCTATGATACTTGTCTTTCTCTGTCTTACTTTTCTTAGTAAGATAATCTATTAAGTACATCCATGTTGCTGCAAATAACATTATTTCTTCTGTTTTAATGGCTGATTAATATCCCATGGTATTTATATACCACATTTTCTTTATTCATTCCTCTCTCAATGGACATTTAAGTTGCTTCTATGTCTTGGCTATTGTAAATTATACTGCAATGAACACTGAGGTGCATTACCTTTTTGAATTATGGGTTTCTCTGGATATAAACCTAGGAATAGGACTGCTAGATAATATGGTAGTTCCATATTTAGTTTTTTAAGTAACCTCCGTACTGTTCTCCATAGTGGTAGTACCAGTTTACACTTGCACCAACAATATCAGAGGGTTCTCTTTTCTCCACACCCTAACCAGCATTTATTGTTTGTAGACTTTTGGAAATGGCCATTCTGACTGATTTAAGTTGATGCCAGGACCCTCTGTGCTTCCTATACCTGGATATCTGTTTCCATGTGCAAGTTCGCAAAGTTTTTAGACATAATTTCATCAAATATATTTTTGATAACCTTCCCTCTCTCTTGCTTTCTGGGATACCTAAACTGTCCATATCTCTGATCTCTTAAACTATATTCACTTTTAAAAATTTTGTTTTTCTCTATGTTGTTTTGATTGGGTGATTTCCATTATTCTATCTTCCAAATCACTTTTGTACTTTTCTTTATCACCTAGTCTGGTATTCATTCCTTCCAGTGTGTTTTTTGATTTTAGCTATTTAATTATTCATTTCAGAGTGGGTCTTTTTTACATTTTCCATTTCCATGTTAAAAATTTCAATATGTAACATTTTTGTTACCAATGTTTTGAAACCTTATCTGGTAAACTGTTTATTTCGGTTTCATTATTTTTTCAGGAGTTTTCTCTTGCTCTTTCAATTGAGAACAGGTCCTCTGACTTTTTATATTGCTTAACTTTCTCTGACTTAATGAATTTACATGAAACAGTTACTATTGTAGTCTTGAAGGAGTGTTCTTATATGGGAGCATCTCTATGTGTGTCTAATGCCTTTGGTGAAAGAGACGGGTTTTTGTGGGTGCAAGTCTTTCCTCAGGGTATGCAGGCAGCTATCAACTTAGTAGGGAGTGGGGTGGAAGATGGAATAGCTAGAGCGGGAGCCAGGTTGCTGTCACCACCCTACCATGGGTGGGGTCTGATCCCAAGTTGCTGGAGCAGAAGCCTTGAGAGTCAGACCTAAGCTGGCTTCGTTCCCCTTAAGTATGTGTTTTTCCTTTTCCCAGCACCGGGAGCACTGCCCTTAGAGGGAGGAGTGACTTAAATGGGGCCCATGTGGCCTCTCAGCCAGAGAGCAGGTGGAGCTCAAAGGGACTCCCCGTGTGTGTTGAGAGGTTAGGTGTGGTGGAGAAGACACCATCAGAGATTTGGGCTGGTTCTAATTTTTTGCTTAAATAAGCACCAACAGTTGCTGGTACCACCCACTCAGCCTATAAATCCACTCCCTGACCTGGTCCCCTCTGCATCCAATGGTCGAGTTTCTCCCAAGTTGTAGCTGTCCCAGATCCAGGGCTGCATTGTGATGTGGAGTGACTGGGGCCAGTGTTTGCTCAGTTCAGCCTGGGATGCATACAGAGGCAGTTCCAGGAAATCCAGTAGAACCAGAGCTATCTTCACCTCCCTGCCTCACAAGCAATGTACAACATGTGTGCTACTCACAAGTAAAGTCTGGGGTTCCTACAGCTCTCCTGTTAGTCTCAGTGGTCCTCTAACCAGCCAAGGGAACATCTCTCTGCCATTTAGGGCTCCAGGACTAGGGTGTCTAATCTGTGGCTCTTGCCACTCCCCAGGGTAGGAATCTGCCTTTGAATTATCCCTTTTCCTCTGAATCTCCTTCCAGGCTCACACGTTCTAACCCAATCACTTTTTTTCCTTCCTATCTAATTAAATGTGTATCTTTCCTACAGTCTTGATTGTACAGTACTCCTGGCAGCTTAAAGTTAGTTTTCCCCAGTGAGAAATCCTTTTATTCCAACCAAGCCCCTCATTAGAACATAGTGAAGTAAAAATTCTTAAGTACCAAAAGAAAAAAAAAAACTGTTAATGCTGAATTCTATATTAGTGAGAATGTCTTTCAAAAATGAAAATAAAATAGAGATTTCTGTTCAGGTATATAAAAACTGAAAGAATTCATTACCAAAAGATGTACACAATAATAAATATTAAAGGGAACGCTCTCTGAAGAAAGAAAATGAAACCAAACGTAAATCTGAATCTATAGAAAGGAATGAAGAACAATAGAAATAGTTATCAGTAGAGAAAGATGAGAATAACCAGTACTGGTTATATCCAAGACATGAGGCTAAACTCAGAGAAGAATTTGAATACCTGGGATACTAACGTTCTGGAAACCAATAAAGGGGACAAGATGGTGACATAAGAAGATCCTCAATCACCTCCTCTTCAGGTTATAGTAAGTCTACAGCTACATAAGAAACAATTCCCTCTTAAAAAGAAAAAAAAAAGCTGGCTGAGCGATGATTATGCGTCAGGTAAATGAGAAGAAAACCACATTGAAGCAGTAGGACAGGATAAGATACATCTTACCCTAAATCCACTTCTGGCATGGCAACTGACAACCAGGAGAAAGTCCAAAACTTAAAGCTTCTCCTCAAGGAGAAAAGGGTTTGAATCCTGCACTGGGAACCTTGAAGCTTCCCCTCAAGAAGAAAAGGGTTTGAACTCCACATTGAGAAGAGATGTATCCCCAAAAGATCTAACTTTGCAAATCAATGGGGCTCATATCCTGAGATCCACAAAACTGCAGCAGTCTCAGAAGGCTCATCCATCCCATGGCTCAGCTCAGAGGCAGCCAATCATACTCAGACTTACACTAAACAAGACTCATCTCCTGATATTCAAGTGTTGTTCCTAGATTCAAACACATCTAGGAACCTGCTGGAACACTCTATGGCGATGAAGACTGATGAGCACCATCTTTGCACTTTTTCTTTGCCATGCTTCAGAACACAAATATCTCCTGGAAGGAAGTTTTTCTTGAGTCTGGTGCTCGCTCTGATCTTGATGACTGCTACCCAGGGGATGCCTCTTGACTGTCTAGCTCTAAAAGCCAGGGTGGCTTGTGTTCATGGTAGAATGAGACTGTAATAATTCTGTGTTGCCCAGCAAGAACACATAACCCTGTCTGGCACTTCAATTTTTTTATGGCTGTTGTCAGGGTACACCTCTACATCACCTATCTCTGGAGACCAGCAGGGCTTACACTCACGGGTCCCACAGAATTATAATCAATGGAGAAACAGTTCTTTACCAACAACCACCCTCAGAGCATGGCAAGAACAGACCCACCAGTGTGGTCCTTATGACTGTGGATTGAGGGGAAGGATTCTCATTGAATATGCATTACAGAGGCTAACTACATTCCTTTCCAGAGATCTTGGAAGATGGGGCCATCATCTTCACAAAAGCCCTCTCCCACACTCAAGAGCACAAGTGTTTCCTGGAGGGAAGTTTACACATAGCTAGTGTCCTAGTTTTATATGTAGTGCCTTGGTTTTTACAACAGTCACTCAGGGGATGCCCCTTGATCACTTGGATCTAGTAGCCAGGGAGTCTTGCATTCCTGGGTCACAAGGGACTAGGAATATAAGATAAATAGTTCTTGTTAGGCTGTTACCCCACCAGCACTCAGTGAACAGCAGACTGAGGCACGCCACCAGGTCTTTCTGTAAAAAGGGCCTATTTGCATGTCCTGGAGGTCTATCCTGAGTTTTGGCACACATCTTGTGGACTACAAGGCTGCTCTCAAGGAACGTAGGCTTTGGATGCCATTTTGGTCCTCTTTCGTCCCTGCTCCAACTTGCTGGGATCTCCCAAAATAAAGCTTATACAATCTAGAGCTCTTATTTTTATCCCTGTTGCCCAAAAGATACTTACAGATCACCTTACCAGTGGAACTTACACTTTCGGTCCTACTTGACTGTATATATTTGCATACTTTTAGAAGCTGCTGCACAAACATGTAGCTTCTTAATAGCCTTAATTAAGGTGGAGATTCTCCAATTAGGAACACTGAAAGATTTTGGCACATCTTCAACTATTGGGAGCTATTTAAAATATAATAGGCAGCTTGGACAATCAAAAAGATTTGAGAGATGACAGAGATCTGGGTCAGGGTTGAAAGACAAGGTTCACTTTCTACATGAGGCCACTCCTTCAAGACTAGGAAAGGTGGTTGTTTCATCTGTTGTATGGAAAGCAACATACAAGTCAAGCAACATGAAGGAACAGAGGAATACATTTCAAATGAAAGAACAAGATAAAACCTCAGAAAAAAACCTTAATGAAACAGAGATAAGTAATTTACTCAATAAAATATTCAAAGTAATGACCAAAACATGCTTACTGAACTGTTGAGAAAAATGGAAGAACACACTGAGAACTTCAACAAAGAGATGGAAAAGCACAAGAAAGTAGCAAAAAGAAATAAGAGAACTGAAAAATACACTAAAGGTGTTCAATATAAGACTAGATGAAGCAGCAGAAAGGATCAGTCAACTCAAAGACAAGGCAGGAGAACTCACCCAATCAGAAAAGCAAACATAATGAAGAATGATAATAATAATCTTTATTAAGGGTTTATTGGACAATACATTAATCAAATAGACTAAAATTTGCCTTATAGGGTTCCAAGAAGGAGAAGAGAGAAACAGAAGAGCAAAAATCTTGTTTGAAAAAAAAAGACTCAAAATTTCCCTAAATTCAAGAATAAAAGACATCCACACGCAGGAAGTTCAGCATTTAAAATAGGATGAAGCTGAAGAGACCTACATCAAGACACGTTATAATTAAAATATTAAAAGTTAAAGACAAAGAGAGAATATGAAGACTGTCAAGAGAAAAAACTTGTTCTGTACAAGGAGATCCCCATAAAAAAATCAGATTTTTCTTCAGAAATTTTGCACACCAGATGAGGGTGGAACAATATATTAAACGTGCTGGAAGAAAAAGGAAAAACCTCCCAAACAAGAATACTCTACCTGTCAAAATTAGCATTCAGAATTTTCCAGACAAGCAAAAGCTAAAAGAGCTCATCACCACTAAATCAGCCTTAGAAGAAATTTTAAAGGATCTTCTTTAAGGTGAAAACAAAGGATACTAATTAATAATAATAAAAGATATGAAGGAATAAATATGACTGAGAAGGTAAATATATAGAAAAAGTAGTGGATTAATCAGTTATAAAGCCAGTCTGAAAGTTAAGGAATAAAAGTGATTAAAATAGCTATGATTACAATAATTAGTTAAGGGATAGACAAAAGAAAAAGATATAAAATGTGACATCAAAAATACAAAATATGGTGAGGAATAGTAAAAATATTGTATATAGAATAGGATCAAATTAAGTTGTTATCAACATAAGATAGACTGTTATAGGTTGTTATACATAGGCCTTATGGTAACTATAAAGTAAAAACCTACAATAAATGCATAAAGAATAAAAAGAAGGGAATATAAGTACACCACTGAAGAAAAGTCATCAAACCAAAAAGGAAGAAAGTAAGAGAAGAAAAAAGGAATAGAGTGGAAATCTTTACAACCAGTAAACAATTGATGAAAAAGCACTACGTACATAACTGTCAATAATTACCTAAGTATAATTGTACTAAAATCTCCAAGCAAAAGACAGAGTAGCTGGATGGATTAATAAAAAAAAAAAAGGTGAATACAGATGCTGCCTACAGAAGACTCTCTAGATGTAAGGGCACAAAGAACATGAAAGGGCAGAAAAAGATTATTCCATGCAAATGAAAACCAAAAGAAAGCTGGAGTAGCTATTCTTCTATCAGACATACAGTCTTTAAAACAGGACTGTAATAAGAGACAAAGATGGATATTACATAATGATGAAAAAAAGGTCAGTCCAAACAAAGGATATAATATTTATAAATATGTATGCACCCAACATAGAACTACCTAAATATAGAAAGCAAATATTGAAAGACCTAATGCAAGGGGAAAAAAGCAATAAAATACTAGTAGAGCATTTTAATACCCTACTTACATCAATATATAAATCATCTAGGCAGAAAAATCACTAAGTAAACATTGGCATAAAAAACATATTAGAACTTACTATATTTATACATAATAGCCCATCTAAATGCATCACAATACATAGTCCTTTCAAGTGCATATGAAACATTTTTAAGAACAAACGATATATTGGAATGCAATTCAAGAATCAATACACTTAAGAAGACAAGTCATATTAAGCATCTCTTCATAATGGTATGAAACTAAAAATTAATTACATTAAAAAAAAACTGGAAAATTCACAAACACATGGAGACTAAAGAGTATGGTACTAAACAACCAATGGGTCAAACAAAAAAACAAAAGAGAAATAAAAAATATTGTGAGACAAACAATAATGGAAATATAACATTTGTGGGATGCAGTGAAAGCAGTTTTAAGAGGGAAGTTTATAGCAATAAATGCCTATCTCATGCAACAAGAAAACTCTTAAATAATCCAACTTCATACCCCAAGGTAACTAGAAAAATAAGAGCAAAAATAGTAGAAGGAAACAATGAAGATTAAATCAATAATAAATGAAATAGAGACTAAAAAGAAAATAGGGAAGATTAATAAAATTAAGAGCTGGTTCTTTGAAAAGATAAATTAAAACTGACAAGGCTTTAGCTATAATTAGCAGGATAAAAAGAGAGAGAGAACTCAAATAAAATAAAAAACTAAAAGAGGAGAGGTTACAACTGAGGCCACAGAAGTATTCATAAGAAAATACTTTTAACAAATACATTTCAACAAATTGGACAATCTAGAAAAAGTGGATAAATTCCTAGAAACATAACATCCATCAAGATTGAGTCAAGAAGAAGTAGAACACCTAAACAGAACAGTTACTAGCAAGGAGATTGAATCAGGAATCAAAAACCTCCCACCAAAGTGAGGACCAGACAGCTTCATGAATTTTAAAAGAAGAATTAATACCAATTCTTCTCAAACTCTTCCAAAATATTTAAGTGGAGAGAGCTTTTCTAAATTCATTTCACAAAGCCAGCATTACCCTGATACCAAAATCAGAAAAGGACATCACGAGAAAAGAAAATTATAGGCCAATGTCCTTGATGAACATAGATGTAATATCCTTAACAAAATATTAGCAAACAGAATTTAACAATATTTTAAAAGGATTATACACCAAGATCAAGTGGGATTTATCTCAAGGATGAAAGGATGTGTCAATATCTGCAAATTAGTCAATGTGATACATCACATTACAAAATGAAGGATAAAAGTTATATGATAATCTCAATACATGCAGAAAAATCTTTCACCTATATTCCATGTACTTACATGATTAAAACCTCCCTATACATAATGAAGGCCATATAAGCCCACACTTAGCATTATAGTTAATGGTGAAAAGCTGAAAGCTTTTCCTCTAAGATCAGGAAGACAAGAATGTTCATTCCTACCACTTTTAGTCAACATAGTATTGGAAGTCCTAGCCAGAGCGGTTAGGCAAGAAAAAGAAATAAAAGGCATCCAATTGGAAAGGAAGAACTAAAACTGCTATCATTTACAGATGACATGATATAAAAAACCTAATGACTCCATCAAAAACTGTTAGAACTGCTAAGAACGAATAAATAAATGCAGTAAATTTGCAGTACACAATATATATGTTGTATTTCTATATACTAATAATGAACTGACAGAGAGATATTAAGAAAACAATCCCTAGGAATGAGTTTAACTGAGGAGGTGAAAGATCTATATATTGAAAACTATACAACATTAATGAAAAAAAACACAAATGAATGGAAAGATATTTTGTCCTCATGGGTTGAGAGAATCAATATCATTAAAATGTCTATACGACCCCAAACAAACTACAGATTTGATGCTATTCTTATCAAAATTCCAATGGCATTTTTCAAAAAAAAAAAAGAAGAAGAATCTTAATATCTAATGGAACCACACACACACACACACACACAAAAAAAAAACCCACCTCAAATAGCCAAAGCAATTGTGAGAAAAAAGAAAAGTTGGAGGCACCATGCACCCTGATTTCAAACTATATTACAAAGCTATAGTAGCTAAAAATATGGTACTGGCCTAAAATACACACATAGATTGATGGAACAGAAGAGAGAGCCCAGATATAAAAACAAGCTTATACGGTCAAGTAATTTACAACAAAGGATCCAGGAATATACAATAGTGAAAGGACAGTCTTTTCAATAAATGGTATTGGGAAAACAGGACAGCCATAAGCCAAAGAATGAAAATATACCACTATCTTATATCATATACAAAAATTTACTCAAAATATATTAAATGCTTAACCATAATATCTGAAACCCTAAAATTCCTAGAAGAAAACAGAGGCAGTAAGCTCCTTGACCTAGGTTTTGGTGATGATTTTTTTAATTTTGACACCAAGAGCAAAAGCAACAAAAGTGAAAATAATTAAATGGGACTACATCATACTAAATAGCTTCTGCACAGCAAAGACTATCAACAAAATAAAAAAGCAATCTACTGAATGGGAGAAAATAATTTGTAAATCATATATCTTATAACGGGTTGATACCAAAATATACTTTAAAAACTTGTAAAATTCTATAAAAAATAAACAATCCAAGTTAAAAATGGGCAGAGGCTCTAAACAGACATTTTTCCAAAGATGTGTAGGCATAACTTGCTTTATTGTGCTTCAGTTTACTATTCTTCCCAGATATTGTGTTGTTCACAAATTGAAAGTTTGTGGCAACCTTAGGTCAACCAAGTCTATTGGGGCCATTTTCAACAGTATTTGGTCATTTTGTGTCTCTGTGTCACATTTTGGTAATTGTCCAAATATTCCAAACCTTCTTTCAGCAAAAAGATTACAACCTACTGAAAACTCAGACAATGGTTAGCATTTTTTAGCAATAAAGTGTTTTTAATTAAAGCACATACATTATTTTTTAGACATAATGCTATTGCATACTTAATAAACTATAACTTAGTGTAGATATGATTTTTATGTGCACTTGGAAACCAAAAACATTGTGAGTCATTTGCTTTATCATGGTAGTATAGAAAAAAGTCCTCAGTATCTCCTAGATATGCCTGTACTGATGGCCAACAAATATGTGAAAAGATGATCAATATCAGAAATCATCAGGAGACTGCAAATCAAAACCATACTTAGTTATCTCATACCTTGTAGAAGGGCTATTGTCAAAAAGATTAAAAAATAACAAATTGTGGTAAGGATGTGGAGAAAAGAGAACCCTTGTGTTCTACTGATGGGAATGTAAATGGGTACAGCAACTTTTAAAACAATATAGAGGTTCCTCAAAAAATAAATATAGAACTACCATGTGAACCAGCAATTCTACTTCTGGGTATTTATCCAAAGAAAATAAAAACACTAACCTGAAAATATATTCTAATGTTCATTGCAGCATTATTTACAATAGCCATCATATGGAAATAGCCTAGGCATTCACTGGTGCATGATAGGATAAAGAAACTGTGGTATGTGTACATATAATAGATATTCAGCTGTAAAAATGAATGACACCTGCAATTTATGACACCATGGATATGCCTCACAGACATTATGCTAAATGAAATAAGTCAGCAAGACATACTTTACGATCTCTCTCATATGGGGAATCTAAACAAAGAAAAAAAAAAAGCTCAGAAATAACAGAAAACAGATTGGGATTGGTGGTTGCCAGAGGCAATGAAAGAACTGGGTGGAGGGAGTCAAAAGAAAAACGAATAATAAAAACAAGGCTCTTCAGCTTTTCACCTAAAGGTCTTAGTATTTACTAATGATATTGCCTTGATCTATAGGGGAAAAAAATCAGTGAAGGAGTAAGCTTAAAAGATGATACAAATCAATGGTCTAAAATAGAGGGATTCAAATATTGGCCTTGAAAAGTCACCAGTGAACTAAATGAGAGCAACTGGAACAACAAAGTAATTGAGACAACATGCAGATGAGTAATGCATTAAAAATTAAAAATTAGGGGAGTTCCCGTCGTGGCGCAGTGGTTAATGAATCCGACTAGGAACCATGAGGTTGCGGGTTCGGTCCCTGGCCTTGCTCAGTGGGTTAACGATCCGGCGTTGCTGTGAGCTGTGGTGTAGGTTGTAGACGCGGCTTGGATCCCGCGTTGCTGTGGCTCTGGCGTAGGCCGGTGGCTACAGCTCCAATTAGACCCCTAGCCTGGGAACCTCCATATGCCACGGAGCGGCCCAAGAAATAGCAACAACAACAACAACAACAAAGACAAAAGACAAAAAAAAAATTAAATATTAGGGAGTTTCCATTGGGGCTTAGCAGTAATGAACCCAATTAGTATCCATGAGGTTACAGGTTCAATCCCTGGCCTTGCTAACTGGTTTAAGGGTCTGCCATTGCCATGAGCTGTGGTGTAGGTCGCATATCAGCTCAGATCTGGCATTGTTGTGGCCGTGGCCAGCAGCTGCATCTCCAATTCAACCCCTAGCCTGGGAACTTCCATATGTCATAGGTACGGACCTAAAAAGAAAAAAATTAAATATTACATATAAATTATTAACTATAAACAATTAAGTATACATTAGTAGTTTAATTATTAAATATAAATTATCACACCTAAAAAGTATACTGTTGACAATTAAACTGTAGTAAGATTTAACAAGAAATTCTGTCACATGGATCTTACTTTTTTTTCCTTACTTAATGAATTTTATTACATTTATAGGTGTACAACAATCATTGGGTTGTGATGATTGCGTGAATCTTACTTTTTAAAATGAAGTACCTAAGGATGAACCGAAGTCATACAGTAAACATAGTTACCCTGTTTTTAACAAAAAAATAATCCTGCAACTGGAATAGATAATTTGCCTCTTAGTGAATACTTTCAGGGTAGGGGTCAGGCAGATTGAAGATTTGCAGATGTTCAAGTTTCCTCCTAATTCTAAGATTTAGATTCCAGGACATAAGGGTGAAATAAGCCACTTACATAAAAATGTGATATCATATGAAAATACAAATGAATTATTGATAGTGAGTAACTATCTCTATATTACCAACAAACTCTATTATCTATAAAACTCTGAACAAAGATAATTCATAAAATTTTATCAATGAATAATAAAAACAAATATTTTTCCTCTTATCAAATATCTATTTAAAATTTTTAATAAATTATAAACATGACTTTTAGGTGTTCTCTCTATTTGATTTTCTCATGAGTGGTGAAAATATTAATGGGATATGAATAGTAAAGAGTGGAAAGAGGGAGAACAGGGTAAGACTCAGAAGAAATTGAAAATGAAAAATAAAGAACTAGATAATTAAAAACTGCCTACATTAAATATTTATCCTCACAAAAAATTACCTTCTCTTCTCTCTGCCATAAATGTATTCAATTCTTGTATTTTTGCTTTATCAACAGACATATGTACTTTAAGTTTATCCAGTTCTTCCTGAAGATTCATCCTATGAAAATTAACATAAACAATTATTTAAAATTTGTAAGTTAAGGAATATTGAAGCACACATACAAAGGCAGAAAAATATTTAAAATATATGAATTAGATGGCCAGTAAAATAAAAACAAGAGTATATTAACAAATCCTAACAAAACTGAATTTTAATGAGCATCTAGGAAGTAAAATATTTCAAGTGGATTTTTTCTTTGTTTGTTTTACAGAGCTGCACGTGCAGCATATGGAAGTTCCCTGGCTGGGGTCGAATGGGAGATAACAGCTGCCAGCTTACACCTCAGCCACAGCAATGTAGGATCCGAGCTGCAGCTCACGGCAACACTGGATACTTTAATCCACTGAGCAAGGCCAGGGATTGAACCCGCATCCTCGTGGATACTAGTTGGGTTTGTTACTACTGAACCATGATAGGAACTACCTTCTAGTGATTTTTAACTTTATCTAAATAAATATGCTAAATACTTAAAACATAAATTATGTAACTTAAAAGTCATCTATTTACTACATCATTTTCTAACACATAGACACGCTATGTAAAGTAGCAGTAAAAAAAATGTTAATACATACAACTGAAAGCTGAGTAAATCTCTAAATGACAGGTAAAGACAAAAAACAAACAAACAAACAAACAAACAAAAACCCCTTACTACTACAATGGAATTAAGCTGTCATGATGAGACCTGGATCAAATATTGCCCATGGAGACCTCACATCTGGAGATCTGAGTGGAGATGAAACTTTATATACAAGGCCCTTCACAGGTGAGAGACAAAAATGGACTAACTTTAGGAACCTGGGAGATATGCTGAATGAAAACCTCAATATGTGAGATTCTCTAGTTGAAGTTCCATTAAAGATAGCCTTCCTACCCCTACTCTGAGGGCTAGACAGAGTCAACCATGTGAGATCAGAATCATAAACCTATATTAAGTTTCAAAATTGAGCCATTATATGTCATACAGACCTGAAGAATTGACATCAATGTAAAAACTGGTTTATGGCCATTGTACTCTAGAGTTCAGGCAGTGACCATCATCCACTACATAAAGGTTTCTACAACTGAGAGAATGTACAGAAAGAAAACCACCACAGAAAATAATTCTCAAAAAAGTCAAGTTTACATATGAAGTCATTAATGGCAGTCTATATATCACCCTACTCAAAATGGGAGAATGCACAGCAAGGAAAGAGATAGTAGAATAGTTCAAAAGGAGTTCTTATAAAATTAGAATTTTTAAAATGTTGATTAAAAAGGAAAAAGAGGTGATAAACATACATTTTAAAAGAGCAGAGGTTTATGGAACAAGAGAGGACAAGTAAGAAAAAGAACTAAATAATATATATAGATATGTTAATACATAGACAACTAAAGTTAGTAAAAACAACATAACAAAATTTGAAACTCAGCGGATGGGTTTAATAGCACATAAAGCTAATGAAAACTTGTAAAATCAAACACAACACAAAGAAACAGAGAGAAGGAAAAGAGTAACAATATATAAAGTGTGTTGTAATGAGAAGGCCAGAAAGAAAGCATCTAAGAGAAATTATTCAGGGATCTCCCATCATAGCTCAGTGGTTAACCAACCCAACTAGGATCCATGAGGATGCAGGTTTGCTCCCTGGCCTCGCTTAATAGATTAAGGATCCGGCATTGCTGTGAGCTGTGGTGTAGGTCACAGATTCATCTCAGATTCTGCGTTGCTGTGCCTGTGGCATAGCTCCGATTAGAATCCAAGCCTGCGAACCTCCATACATTGCAGGTGCAGCCCTAAAAAGATAAAAGACCAAAAAAAAGGAAATTATTCAAAGAGATATTTGAGAAAGTGGAGGGAAGGCAATTCAATATACAATAGTTGAAGACTGAGAACTAATAAAAATATGAATTAACAGATTAAGATAGTATCAAAAATTGAAAATAGAATTAATAAAACTATAGTTACACTTAGAAACATATACACACTGAAGTAAATTTTAAAAATAAAGACAACTTTAAAATCAAGATTAAAAAAAAATCACTTAACAAATTCTACTTTAACAGGTAAAGAACTTAATAGACTTTCGATATCAACAAGAAAAGCCACAAGGAAAATAAGTAATATTTTCCACATTCCATGGTTAACTATTCATAGATCCTAGATGAAAGAACTATTACATAATATATTTTAGGAAGAAAATAAAGGAACTCAAAAGCAATGTATGAAACAAAATAGGAAATGATGATGAAAGACATTTGTAAATGCATACACAGAACAAAGTGATTATCTATTATACAAAGCAATAAAAATATCTAAGTGAAGGCAGAGATAACATAAGGCAGGACTAAAATTTTGAACAACAAAATGATGTTCAATGAAAGAAAAGATCGGAGTTAAAGCATTTTAAGATCTCTGTATTGTTAAAGGAGAAGTGAGGTGTACTGATGAAGTTCAGACTGTCAAATGTATGTTATAATTTCAAGAAAAAACATTAAAGAATGGAAAACAAAAACTTACAAATTAGAAGAAGACGAAAAAGAAATTTAAAATGTAATGAGGAAATTCCTGTTGTGGCTCAGCAGTTTAGGAACCCAACTAGTACTCATGAGGATGCAGGTTTGATCCCTGGCCTTGCTCAGTAAATTAAGGATCTGGAGTTGCCACCATCTGTGGAGTAGGTCGAAGACGCAGCACAGATATAGTGTTGTTGTGGCTGTGGCGTAGGACAGCAGTTGTAGCTCCCATTTACCCCTAGCCTGGGAACTTCCATATGCTGCAGATTCAGACCTAAAGAAAGAAAAATAATAATAATAAAATTGAAGGCAAGGAAAGGATTTTTAGAAGGAGCATAAAAAATAAAATATACTAAGAACAAATATTAAAGAAAAAGATGGTCATTACATAATAGTCAAAATATGATTTACTAGGAAAATATAACATTTCTAAACTTTTATGTACTCAACAAAATAAGAAATACAATTCTTACAATAATTCAAATAAAAAGGTATATAATGTGAAAAAACAAAACAAGGTGTCTCTTCTTCCCCCCCACCCAGTTTACTTCTGGAAAAAATTGATGTTAACATTTTGGTATGTATACTTATATTTTTGTTCATATAAACATAAATACACCTATTAAATGTTTTAAAAATTGATATCTTGGAGTTCCCGTCCTGGTGCAGTGGTTAACAAATTTGACTAGGAACCATGAGGTTGCAGGTTCAATCCCTGGCCTTGCTCAGTGGGTTAAGGATCTGGCATTGCCGTGAGCTGTGGTGTAGGTTGCAGACCCGGCTCAGATCCCGTGTTGCTGTGGCTGTGGCATAGGCTGGTGGCTACAGCTCTGATTAGACCCCCTAGCCTGGGAATCTCCAAATGCCTGGGAAGAAAAGGCAAAAAAAAAAAAAAAAAAGACCAAAAAAAAAATCGAGATCTTACATATTTAAAGCTTCTCAGATTACAGATTTATATGAAAGGCACACACACATGCATACATATATACCCATCCAAACAGTGATTAAGTTTAAATTAGGTTCTTGGTTTGTTTGGCTAAGAACATAGAACATAATGTAGCATGATGGACCCACAAAGAAAAAGCAGGTGTAGATCATCTCAACTTAGTTTTCTTTGGCTCTCAGATAACTAATCCAGTAGAATATGGGGCGACAGTTATTAGAAATATTATTTCATGCTTCTATAGAGGTATTCTATGCTTACAGTTCATTTGTTTTAGGAAGAATTCACACAGTCCCTACTTTTAAAAGGAGGCATTTATAATCATTAGGGACTACTTTGTTCTTGAGTCAAACTTAACTAAGCAACAACAAACCACATCTTAATGGATATTTGGAGAAGTGGCTGACAGTCATTATCCAGGCACCCCCAAGCAGGATAAGCATTGGCTATTTACTAACTCTGTTTTATTACCCATTTATTCTTGTGTTTCTGACACTCTGGCATGAGAACCACAACTCAATGAGTTGACTGTATTCAGATGCTGAAGGACAGGCTACAAAGAACTGTGGCCCCTGAGAGAAAGGAAATCAACAAAGAGAACCCTAACCCTAATGGGAGTCCAGATTTCTGCCAGGAGGCACTCGCCAGCCATGATGCAGGAAGAGGAGGTCTTCACAGAGTTTGGAGACTGGAGTTTGGAATTTATAAAGCACTGTACTCAGAAAGAAGGAAGCTACAAAGAGAAAGAGCTGTGGAAATCTGCATAAGAATTCATTTGAATCTGTGGTTGAATATTTTGTTGCACATGCATAAGATGAAACCCAACGAGGCAAGCAGGGAACTAGCAGAGTTATAAATGGAACTATTCCCAGAGCTCTTGCGGGCTTGAGAGACATCTGAATTCTGATCAGCTAGAGAGAATCTAGATGAAAACCAAGGGCACTTAACAAAGAATCTGAAAGGGTGATTCAAATGACTAGGGATGAACAAGGCTCTGGTAAAGGATACTCAAAACCCATGTTAACAAAGTGTTTTTAAAAATCTGAAAACACCTAAATTAAGACTTTTACATACTTCTCTCATAATCAACAGAACAAATGGATGGAGATCAGTAAGGACATCGAATATTTGAAAAACACTATGAAAAATGTTGATCTAATAGATATTTATAAAACATTCTGCCCAATGACATCAAAATACACTTTCTTTTGAAGTGCTATGGAACTTTCACCAAGATGAAACCAAATGCTGGACCATAAAACAATCCTCAATAAAATTTTTAAAAAAATAAAGCATGCAAAGTATCTTCTATGACCACAATATAAAGTAGAAATTAATACCAGAATAATGTCTGGAAAATAACCAAATATGTGAAATTAAAGAACCTTCTTTTAGAATTACTTTTTCTTTCTTTTTTTTTTAAACCACGTTTCCTTTTGTTCTTTTCAAATTCTTTTATTTATTTATTTATTTATTTATTTATTTTTGCCTTTTTGTCTTTTCTAGGGCCGCACCCACAACATATGGAGGTTTCCCAGGCTAGGGGTCTAATCAGAGCTGTAGCTGCTGGCCTAAAACACAGCCACAGCAACATGGGATCTGAGTCGAGTCTGCGACCTACACCACAGCTCACAGCAATGCCAGATCCTTAACCCACTGCTCGAGGCCAGGAATCGAACCCACAACCTCATGGTTCCTAGTCGGATTTGTTAAGCACTGAGCCATGACAGGAACTCCAGAATTCCTTTTTCTCTCAAGAAATGCTCCAAGAGAAATTAGAAAATATTTTGAACTTATTAAAAAAAACACATTTCAAAAGGTGTGAGGTGCTAAGCAGTGCCTATATGGATATCTACATCATTATACGCTTATATTAGAAATGAAGTAAGATCTGCAATAATGTAAACATCCAACTTTAAAAAAAGAGGAAAAAAATAAAATTGAGCGCTTTTTAACATGTATATTGCCCATTTGGATATGCTCTTTTGTAAAATATTTGTCAAATGTTTTGCTCACATTTATATTGGGTTGACTGTCATTTTCTTATTAATTCAGAGGAATACTTTATATATTCTGATGCTAGCCTTTTGCTGGACATATATACTATAAATATCTTCTTGCACTCCGAAAGTTGCCTTTTAATTAACCTGATACCTTTTAACAAACAGAAGTTCTTGATTTTAATACAGTTCAGATTATCAAATTTTAGTTTTATTTAATTCTCTTAATTAAATCTGGTTTAATAGATCTTTGCCTAACTAAAAAGACAAAAGGGTATTCTCCTATGATTTCCTCTAAAAGCTTTATTACTTAACCCTCACATTTAGGCCTATAGTCTGCATAGAACTGACTTTTGTATATAGTATGAAATAAAAAATTCTACTTACTAAAATAGTTCTTTTTAAAAAATTAAAGTTAATGGGACCTTTAGCTGTATAGTAACATCATCTGTCATTCTGGTTATTTCCATTTTTCATAATTATAAACAATACTGCAGTGAACATCTTAGAATATGTGCCAGTATACAAGCTCTCTTTAGTGGTAACTAAAGTGAAATTACTGGGTGTTTGAGTATATACTTTAAAAAGCAGAATAATGTTTCAAACAACAAAAAAAAGCATGCAGAATAACATAACCAACATTAACATACAAATTATCTAGATTTAAAAATACTAACATCGTATATTTAATGCATAGCTTTCATTTTTGTGAAAAAAATAAAATTATTCCATTATTCTCTTTACTCCCTCCCCAGAAGTAAACAGTATTTTTAATTTGATGTATATATTTCTATTTCATTTTTACATACTATATATATATGGGGGTGTGTGTGTATACCTGTGTATATGTGTATATATATATATATATATATATATATATAATAAAACTACATTTTTGTGGATACATGTGTATGTTTTTATGTGCACATACATATATGTCCACAAAAATATAGTCTGTTCTATGATTAAAATATTTACATTTTTAGGAGTCCCCTGGTGGCCTAGTGGTTAAAGGATCTGGCATTGTCACTGCTGTGGCTTGGGTCACTATTGTGGTGTGGGTTCGATCCTGGCCCAAGAACTTCCCCATGCCATGGGCATGGCCAAAAAAATATATATTTATACTTCTAGAGAATATGGTATATCAAATATTATTGAAATTTCTTCATTTAACTCAACTTTTGCTTTTGAAGCATTTCCACTTTAATAAATATAGATCCAGGAGTTCCCGTCGTGGCGCAGTGGTTAACGAATCCGACTAGGAACCATGAGGTTTCGGGTTCGGTCCCTGCCCTTGCTCAGTGGGTTAACGATCCGGCGTTGCCCTGAGCTGTGGTGTAGGTTGCAGACGCGGCTCGGATCCCACGTTGCTGTGGCTCTGGCTAGGCCGGTGGCTACAGCTCCGATTCAACCCCTAGCCTGGGAACCTCCATGTGCCGCGGGAACGGACCAAGAAATAGCAACAACAACAACAACAAAAAGACGAAATAAATAAATAAATATAGATCCAATTTATTCATGCTAAATGCAGTATAGCATCACATTATATTAATATATCACAATGCACTTATATCAGCTAATAATGCACATTTAGATTGTTTCTAATTTGATTTTTTTCTTCTTTGAATGCTCTGTGGAACACGGAGTTCCTGGACTAGGGATCAGATCAAAGCACGGTCTCAACCCAAGATGTAGCTGTGGCAATGCTGGATCCACAACTCACTACGCCCGGCCTGGGATAGAACACACATCCCATTGCTCCCAAGGCACTGCCGATTCTGTTGCACCCCAGGGAAATTCCTGTTTCTAATTCTTTACTATTAAAAAATGCTGCAATGAACATCTGTACTCATATAACCTAGTTCACTTTAAGAGTCTAAGAATCTATTTCAGACTGAAATTTTTCTTTCAAGAGTTTTATATTCCCCAGATAGAATTACAAACATTGGAAAAAGATATTACCAAATTAAATGAATTTTTACTTCTGAAGATAACTCTGCCTATAACATTCCTACATGGATGATATAAGATACTATTTATTTCTATGAACCCTAAGAAGTAACTGATCTACACTGAAAGCACAGTGGTCTAAAGCCTAGTTTTTAGAATAAGCGAAAACTTTGTAATGGTCACCTATATCATTCGAAAAGGAATTTGATATTTTTATGTTGTCACTGGCATTCAATTCAGATGTTCAAATTCAACTTTCTCAATAAAATTATTTTTCCTAAAGAAAGAATATTTTGGGGGGGCTATGCCCATAGAATGCACAAATTTCCAGGCCAAGGATCAAACTCATGCTACAACAATGACTGGAGCCACAGCAATGACAATGCTGGATCCTTAACCAGCTATACCACCAGGAAAATCGAAGAAAGAGTATTTTAAAATAGACTGATTACTGTGACAAAATACTTGTAGAAAGTAACTAATATCTTTAAAAAAAAAAAAAACTGAATGATGACTAACTAAACACTTCAGATTTACCATGAAATCCTTTCTTTTTTTTTTTAGTTGGGAATTTTTATTTTTTAATTTTTTTTAAATAATGATTTTTTTCTCATTATAGCTGGTTTACAGTTTTTTGTCAATTTTCTAGTGTACACGTATACATTATTTTTTCTCACATTATCATGCTCCATCATAAGTGACTAGATAAAATTCCCAGTGCTATACAGCAGGATCCAATTGCTTATCCATTCCAAAGGCAATAGTTTACATCTACTAACACTAAATTCCCCATCCATCCCACTTCCTCCCCCTCTCCCTTGGCAACCATAGGTCTGTTCTCTAAGTCTATGATTTTCTATTCTGTGGAAAGGTTCATTTGTGCCATATATTAGACTCAAGATATACGTGACACCATATTGTATTTGTCTTTCTCTAATTTACTTCACTTAGAATGAGAGTGTCAAGTTCGATCCATGTTGCTGCAAATGGTACTATTTTGTTCTTTTTTATGGCTGAGTAGTATTCCATTGTGTATATACACCACATCTTCTTATTATTTTACTCAATGAATTTATTACATTTATAATTACACAATGATCATCACAATCCAATTTTATAGGAGTTCCATCCCATACCCCCAGCACATCCCCCCACCCTCCAAGCTGTCTCCTTTGGAAACCATAGGTTTTTCAAAGTCTATGAGTCAGTATCTGTTCTGCAAAGAAGTTCAGTCTGTCCTTTTTTCAGATTCTACATGTAAGTGAGAGCATGTGATGTTGGTGTCTCATTGTCTGACTGACTTTACTTAGCATAATAATTTCTAGGTCCATCCATGTTGCTAAAAATGTCAGTATTTTGTTCCTTTTAATGGCTGAGTAATATTCCATTGTGTATATGTACCACTTCTTCTTGATCCACTCCTCTGTCAATGGACATTTAGGTTGTTTCCATGTCTTGGCTATTGCAAATAGTGCTGCAATGAACACTGGAGTACATGTGTCTTTGCAAGTCATGGTTTTCTCTGGATAGATGACCAGGAGTGGGATTGGAGAAGTGTCTATTCAGGTCTTTTGCCCATTTTTCAATTGGGTTGTTGGCTTTTTTGTTACTGAGTTGTATAACTTGTTTGTCTGTTTTAGAAATTAAGCCCTTGTCAGTTGCATCATTTGAAACTATTTTCTCCCATTCTGTAAGTTATCTTTTCTTTTCTTTTCTTTTTTTTTGTAAGGTTTCCTTTGCTGTGCAAAAGCTTGTCAGTTTGATTAGGTCCCATTGGTTTATTTTTGCTCTTATTTCTGTTCCTTTGAGAGACTGACCTGAGAAAACATCTGTAAGGTAGATATCAGACAATATTTTGCCTATGTTCTCTTCTGGGAGTTTGATGGTGTCTTGTCTTATATTTAAGTCTTTCAGCCATTTTGAGTATATTTTCATGCATGCTGTGAGGGTGTGTTCCAGTTTCATTTATTTACATGCAGCCTTCCAGTTTTCCTAGCAACATTTGCTGAAGAGACTGTCTTTTTCCCATTTTATATTATTGCCTCCTTTGTCAAAGATTAATTTACCATAGGTGTCTGGGTTTATTTCTGGGTTCTCTATTCTGTTCCATTGGTCTGTATGTCTGTTTTGGTACCAGTACCACACTGTCCTGATGACTGTGGCTTTGTAATACTGGCTGAAGTCTGGGAGAGTTATGCCTCCTGCTTGGTTTTTGTTCCTCAGGATTGCTTTGGCAATGCTGGGTCTTTTGTGGTTTCATATAAATTTTTGGATTGTTTGTTCTAGTTCTGTGAAAAATGTCATGGGTAAATTGATATGGATTGCATTGAATCTGTAGATTGCTTTGGTCTAGTATGGCCATTTTTACAACATTAATTTTTCCAATCCAGCAGCATGGAATATCTTTCCATTTCTTTACATCTTCTTTAATTTCCTTGATTAATGTTTTATAGTTCTCAGTATATAAGTCTTCACCTCCTTGGTCAGGTGTATTCCCAGGTATTTGATTTTTTGAGGTGCAATTTTAAAAGGCATTGTATTTTTGTATTCGTTTTCTAATATTTCATTGTTAGTATACAGAAATATGACTGATTTATGAATGTTAATCTAATACCCTGCTACACTGCTGAATTTTTTTATCAGTCCAAGTAGTTTTTGGGTTGAGTCCTTAGGGTTTTCTAAGTATAGTATCACGTCATTTGCATACAGTGACAGTTTTACCTCTTCACTTCCAGTTCTGATATCTTTTATTTCTTTTGTTTGTCTGATTGCTACGGCTAGGACTTCCACTTATTCTCAGTTAAGAAAAAAAAAGTGAAGTAGGATTGGTAAGAAGGGGGACAAGATATTCAAGTGTGTTATATAAAGAATTCAGATTTCATACTAAGAGCAATGGAAAGATATTCAAGGCTTTTAAATAGGGGAGAGAGATGCTCAGATTATATGATGGTGGTCTGGATAAGGGTATTGATAATAAGAATGGAAAGAAATAATAAATGTTAGAAATAATTTCTGATGTGGAATAATTAAGATTTGGAGTGGACTATTATGAGGAGGTCAGATGCAGAATAAATTTATCATAAACACCTAGGTTTTTGGTTTGAGCCAATGGACAAATCATAATGCCAGTTTTCCTGTTTTAGGACACTACTATTTCCTTACTGAAGTTATCATACATTTGCTTGTTTTCCCTTCTAAGCTGTGAGACCTTGATAAAAGTGGTGGCACATTATTTCACCTTGTATACCTGTGTCTGGCAGAGTGCCCAGCTACAGCATTTTATATTGGCTGTGGATTAGTATAAAAAGCCCAAAGCCACCCACACACTGCAAGCTCCTGATTTACTTAACCATGGATATGGGAAACTACAGTGAATGTCTGGACATTTTCCCTTGACTTCAACGGTTCCTATCAAAGACAAGCTGAATTTTTGCATAACAAAAGCTTAATACTCTGTGGCATCTAAATCCCCTTTATAGCTTTATAGTACTACTTAGAAAGAACGTCACAGATATTTTTATACCAGTGTTTTTATTTAGGACAATGTTAACATATTTATTTAGTAAAATGTTAAATAGGACTTCGCTGGTTCCTACATCTAACTTAGTATCAATAAAGCAATATCCTCAACTAAGCGAAAAAGGTATGAGTCTACTGGCATTTCTAAAAGCTTTCCTTGCCTCTTTCTATCTAGCATCACAAAGAGTGGTTTCGCCACATCAGCAAATGGCAGGTGCCCCTAGAATAAACCTCATTAGAGTTCCACAGTTTTTTATTAGAGTCTTGAAAAATTAATTCAATTTTAAGAAGGATTTAGAAATACTATTCAAATTTGTTTTAGAAGTAGTTTTAGTAGATATCTTCTTTCATGTATTTTGGCATTAAATTTTAAATATAGTTATTACTATGTAAAAAAGGATAAATATTACTCCTTAAATAGTTCAGACTGAGTATTTTAATCTATATCCTACTGTTAGAAACAAAACTAAGAGTGCCTGGTCAATAGAAAAACCAGGTGAAAATTCTGGTTCCTGACAAAGAGCTGATGCATTTAACCCTATTATTTCCACTAATTAAATATAAAAACCCTGAAGAGAATACAGATGGTCCCTGACTTCCAATAGTTTGACAATGATTTTCCCACTTTACAGTTGTGCAAGAGCAATATGCATTCCATAAAATCTGTACCCAGAACTCTGAATTTTGATCTCTTCCTGGGCTAGTAATATGTTTTAGCATACTTCCTCATGATGCTGGGCAGCTGCAGAGAGTCACAGCTCCCAGTTAGCCATGCAATCATGAGGGTAAAGAGACATTCACATTTTATAATCATTCTGCACCCATTCAACCATTTTGTTCTCCACTTTTAGTACACTAGTCAGTAAACTACATGAAATATTGAATACTTCATTATACAATAGGCTCTGCATTAGCTGATTTTGCCCAATTGTAAGCTAATATTCTATGCAGTTAAGGTAGGCTAGGGTAAGTTATGATGTCAGGTAGATAAGGTTATTGAAAGCATTTTCAACTTCTTTTTTTTTGGTCTCTTTCTAGGGCCGCATCCGTGGCATATGGAGATTTCCAGGCTAGAGGTCTAATCGGAGCTGTAGACGCCGGCCTTCGCCAGAGCCACAGCAACGCCGATCTGAGTCGCATGTGCGACCTACACCACAGCTCACACGATGTATGATCCTTAACCCACTGAGCAAGGCCAGGGATCGAACCCACAATCTCATGGTTCCTTTTCAGATTCGTTAACCACTGAGCCATAACGGGAATCCATTTTTTCAACTTATGATATTTTTAAACTTACAATGAGTTTATCAGAACAGAACCTCATCATTAGTTAAGGAAGATCTATACATAAAACAAATAAAAGAAGACTCTAAAAGGCAGAGAGGAAGAGGATAGGATAGGAACTTTAGGAGTAGAGGAACAGTAGAAAAACAACCCACAGTGGTAATTCCTTGGCTTTCGTCTTTCCTCCTATCTCAAACTAAATACTGGAAAACCCATGACCCAGAAATGCCAAAAGATACAAACAAAATGTAAAAGGAAAATCTGCTCTCTTGAGTCAAAGAACTAAGAAAGGGACAGACTAGCAGAATAGAAATCTTATTGACAATAACCATCCCTACTCTAGCCATACATCACTGGGAAAAAAAAAAAAAAGCCTTGCTCTTTCTGTCAGTGAAGGCCAAGTGAGAAGCCTGGACTCCCAGACCCATGAAGTGGTAATGAGGCACCCCTCCCGTCACACATCCTTCAATATGCTGTCTGCAGGTGTCAAGTTAGGAGCAAAGACTTCCACCCATTCCTGGCAGTAACAATGTGACACTCTCCTTCAAGGCATAATGTCATCAGAGATCTGCTAAAGTAAAAGATTTAAATAAGATCCAGAATCTCAAATTGTAATATTCAAAATGTCTAGGAGGCTACTGAAAATGACTTATCACACCAAGAAAAATTTCACCTTGAATGAAAAATTAAGAAATGCTACCACCAAGATAACACACAAGTCAGAATTACTTGATAAGGTTGTTAAAGTGGCCATGAATAAAATGCTCCAGTGAATGATTACAAATGATATTGAAACAAAATACAAAGCCTCAGCAAATAAATAAGAAATATAAAGAAGAATCCAGTGGAAATTTTAGAATTAAAAAACCACAATAACCCA
The DNA here is from genome assembly GCF_016906955.1 of Phacochoerus africanus. NCBI lineage: Eukaryota > Metazoa > Chordata > Mammalia > Artiodactyla > Suidae > Phacochoerus > Phacochoerus africanus. The sequence goes on from NC_062545.1 coordinate 207,536,994, forward strand.
AATAAAAAACTTACTACACTGGCTAAATAGCAGGGATAATAAACAAAAGAGGAAAAAACCAATGAACTTGAAGACAGAACAACGGTAATTACCCAATATGAACATGAGAGAGAAAATAGTCTGAAAAAAAAAAATCAATGGAGCCTAAGGGACCTACAGGACAATATAAAAGATCTAGCATATATATCAATAGTTCCCACTGTAGTGTGGTGGGTTAAGGATCTGGCTTGTCACGAGGGCAGCTTGGGTCACTGCAGTAGTGTAGGTTCCATTTTAGCCCAGGAATGAACACATGCTGAAGGTGTGGCCAAAAACAAACAAACAAACAAACGAAAAGGCTTATATCAGTAGAGTCGCAGAGGAGAAGAAAGATAATGTGGGGCTTGAAAAAGTATATGAACAAATATTGACCAAAGTTTCCCAAATCTAACTAAAGGTACATAACTAGAGATTCAAACAACTTAGAGAATCCCCCAAAGACTAAACTCATGAGATTCTCACTATAGAGCAATGGGATCGATGGTGTCTCTGAAGTAGCAAGGACATGGGTTTGACCCCCCCAGCCCAATGTAGTAGGTTAAGGATCCAGTGTTGCTGCAGTTGCGGCATAAATTGAAACTCCAGCTTGGATTCATACTCTGGCCAGGGAACTCCATATGCTGTGGGGAGGCCATAAAGAAAGAAAAAAAAAAAAAGACTAAACCCAAAAGAATCTATGCCAAGACATGTCATAATTAAACTTTTTGTTGTTGTTGTTTTTTGGTCACACCCACAGCATGTGGAGGTTCCTGGGCCAGGGATCAAACCTGCACCACAGTAGCGACCTAACCTGCAGCAGTAACAATACCAGATTCTTAAGCTGAGGCACCAGAAGAGAACTCCCATAATCAAATTTTAAATAGTAAAGACAAAGGAAAAATTACTGCGAGCAGATAGAGAGAATGATGTATCACTTTTAAGAGAGCAGTGATTCAAATAACAATGTATTTTTCATGAGAAACCATGGAGGCCATAAAAAAGTAGTACATTTTTCAAGTGCCAAAGAAAAGAATTGGCAATCTAGAATTCTCTATGTGGTGAAAACATCCTTTAGGAATGAAGGTCGAAACATTTTAGATAAAGGAAGACTTAGAGAATTTGTTGACTACCTTAAAAGAAGTCTAAAGGGAAGTTCTTCAAACAGAAAGAAAATGATAAAAGAAGAAAACTTGAGGTCAAAAATAAAGAATAGTGGGAAAATTTAAATATTCCATAAATATAATAAGCTAACATTCTTTTGATGTTTTAAAATTATACTTGACAGGTGAAGCAAATACTGTTAAGAGTAATTAATGAGTTTCTCTATGCATTTAGGGAAAAGCATTAAGACAATCATATTACAAAGGGGAGAGAGTAAAAGGACACAAATAGAAGTAAGGTTGCTACATTCCTGAAGTGGAAAAATAATTCCATGGAACTATAATAAGGTTTGTGTATAAAATACTTAAAGAAAACACTTTTTAAAAGTATTATATATCTCTTATTCAAAGCGATATACTCCAAAATCTTATGGACAGATAAAAACATAATTCTAAAAAAAAAAAAAAATGAAAGCAACACACAAGAATGGAGGAAGAGGGAAACAGAGGAAACAAACAAAGTAAATAATAACTTTGCACTAACATATCAATAACGCAAGATAAAATGTCAGCACGTAAAAATGTAACTTGTTTCTATACACTAGCAGTGTACAATTAGAATCGAAAATTAAAGTTAATATACTATTTACAATGCTTCCCAAAATTAAATACTTTGGTACAAATCTAGTAACAGTACTAGACATACAGAATCTTCACGCTAAAACTATAAAACACTGATAAAATAAAATCTCAACAAATAAAGTATTCATGGAATAGAGGACTTCACATGGCTAATATGTTAAACCTCTCCAAATTAATCTATAGATTTAGCATAATTCCAGTCAAAATTCCTACAAGGTTTTGGTAGTTATAGCTATTTTTTAAACGTATTTTTGTAGCTAAAACATTTTATGGAAACACAAAGGGATTAGAAAAGCTGAAACATTTGAAAAAGAATAAAGCTGACTAACACTGAGTTCAAGACGTATTAGAGAGCTACAGAAATCAAGACAATGTTGTGTTCACAAAAGCTCAGGAATTCATATTAATAAAACAGAGTCTTGAAATAGACCCACAGAAATACACTTGATATTTGGCAGTTACAAAGGCAATTTATTGGAAAAGGAATAGTCTTTTCAAAAATGATCTTGAGGAGCCCCCTTGTGGCTCAGCAGGTTAAGGACCTGCTTCTGTCACTGCAGCCGCTGAGGTCACTGCTGTGGTGCAGGTTTGATCCCCGGCCCAGGGGAACTTCTACATTTCGTGAGCATGGCCAAAAAACAAACCAAAATGATGTTGATATAATTGGATATATACCTTTGTAGAAAATGAACTTCAACCTATAACTCACACCCTATATAAAAATTAGCTGAAAATGGATCATAAAGCTAAATATAAACCTTTTTAGAAGAAAACAGAACAAATACTATTACTTTGGGCCAGAAAAAGTTATTAGATATGACACCAAAATCATAATCCATAAAAGAAAAAAAATGGTAAATTGGACTTTATCAAAATTAAAACTTTCTTTATGCAGAAGACACTGTTCAGAGAATTGAAAAGATAATCTATACTGGGAGAAAATATTTGCAAGTCATATATTTGCTTAAGTATTTGCATACAGAATATGAAAAGAACAATCATTGTTTAATTTGTTTAACAACCAATCAATTGTTTAAAATTAGTTAAAGAGCTGAAGTGACATTCATAAAAGAAGATGTAAAGACAGCAAATAAGCATGTGAAAAGATGATCATTATTAAGGTAAAGCAAATTAATATCACAACGAAATACCGTTATATACCTATGGGAATGGTCTTAAAAAAATGACAACACCAAGTGCTGACCAGAATGTGGAACAACTGGCTCATGTGAATTCCTAGTACAAATAAGAATGGTGGAATTCCTGCTGTGGCACAGTGGGTTAAAAATCCAACTGCAGAGGCTCAGGTTGCTATGGAGGTTCAGGTTCAATCCCTGGCCCAGCGCAGTGGGTTAAAAGATCTGGCATTGCTGCGGCTGTGGCACAGATCACAGCTGTGGCTCGGAGCCAATCCCTGGCTTGGAAACATCCATACACAGCAGGTGCAGCCATTAAAAAAAAAAGTAAGAATGGTATAGCTACTCTGGAAAACAGTTCAGCAGTTTGTTACAGAGTTATACATACACTGACGATATAGCAGTGCTACTCTTGGGTATTTACCTAAGATAATCAAAAAGTTATGCTCACACAAAAATCTATGTATAGCAGTTCTATTCACACTTGCAAAAATTAGAGAAGACCTGAATATTCTTCACAATACAGACAAACAAACTATAGTACACTCATACAATAGAATACCATTTAGCAAAAAAAAAAAAAAAAAAAAAAAAAAGGTCAAAGAAGCCAGACTCAAAAAGTTACAGCTTACATGATTCCACATGTACAACATTCTGAAAAAAAGGAAAATCTATAGGGAGAACAAATCAGTGGTTGCCAGGTGTCAGGGATGGTGGGGGGAATTTGACTACAAGTGGGAAGAACAAGGAAATCTTTTGAGATGATAGGACTAGCTTGTATCTTGATAGTAGGGATAGTTACTTGAATCTTTCACACGTTATACATATATATATATAAGCACTATATGTGTTATAACTCAAAAACTGTATTCTAGGAGTTCCCTTCGTGGCTCAATGGTAACAAACCTGGCTAGGAGCCATGAGGATGCGGGTTTGATCCCTGGGCTCGCTCAGTGGGTTAAGGATCCAGCATTGCCATGAGCTGTAGTATAGGTTGCAGATGAGGCTGGGATCTTGTGGGATCTTTTTTTGCTACGGCTGTAGCATAGGCCAGCAGCTGTAGCTCCAATTCCACCCCTAGTCTGGGAACCTCCATAAGCTGCAGGTGCAGTCCTAAAAAGCAAAAAAAGAAAACTGTATTCTATTTATTTTTAAATTTTTTTGTGTGTCTTTTTGTCTTTTTAGGGCCACACCCGTGGCATAAGGAGGTTCCCAGGCTAGGGGACCAATCAGAGCTATAGCTGCCAGCCTACGCCAGAGATACAGCAATGCCAGATCCGAGATGCATCTGTGACCTACACCAGAGCTCACAGTTAAGCCGGATCCTCAACCCACTGAGCAAGGCCAGGGATCGAACCCACAACCTCATGGTTCCCAGTCGGATTCATTTCTGCTGCACCATGATGGGAACTCTGAAAACTGTATTCTAAAAATGTACTATACATAAATTTTTTAAAACAAATTCTGTCCTCATCAGTAAACAATTCTCAATGAATAAAAGACTGATGTTTCCAGGTTTCCTTAAGTCTTATTGCTTCATCAGGATACTTCTAGTTTACTTTTTAACATCATATTTCATTAGACTGATAATAATGAACATGTTTTCAGGAAAGCTCCCTAAGAGTAGGAAATTGTCTGATATTCTCATTTCAGTTAACCTAGTAGAGTGCCAGTCACACAGCAGTAACTCAAACACATTTGTTAACTGAATAAATGTTTCACAAAATAACCCTCCCCCAAAAACATTATTACACGAATTAAAGTTTATATCAATTATTTAGCACTCAACTCAAACTTCACTATTTTTAATAAATTAAGACTGATCTGAAAAACAACTATTTTAAAAATAGTTATCACATTAATAAATTTAAAACAGATTTCAAGGGAAAAAAATCCCACATATTAATGACTCATCATTTAATTCACAGAACTACTTACACAACATACACATACTGCTGAGTGAACAGACCACAATTCTGTTGGTTTCCTAACTTTCTTAAAAGGTCTTTATTACTTTTTCTTTAGTTCTATTTCGTTAATGAATAAAATAAACCCCAGATAAACCCCACTTTCAGCTAACCTCTGCTTGAAATTTCTTGAATAGATTAGATCTTACAACTAGTTAGATTAGTTTTCACAGCTAATTCATTTGGTCCAAAATTCACTTTTGTTTTTAGAGACAAAAAGATCACTCGAGATTATCAGAGAAGACATGGATAAAACCTATGAAAACATTATGCTAAGTGAAAAGGAACTAGTCACTATGAACCACATATTGTATGACTCTATTTGTATGAAATGTCCAGAATTGGTAAATCTATAGACACAAAAAGCAGATTAGTGGTAAGCTAGAGGATGGAGAGCAGTGGAAAGATTATGAATGTGACAGGCAAATTGTGAGGGGCTTTTTGGGGGGAAGTGAGTAATGACAATGTTCTAAAACATACTGCGATGATGGGTGCACAACTCTTTGAATACACTAAAACCATGGAATTGTTCATTTTATATGGTGAATTATATGACCTGTCAATTATATCTCAACAAAGCTATCAAAAATTATCAGGGAATATTTCTTGGACAAATCTATAAAATGCATAAAATAATTTGCAAGATAAGAGACTTTATATCAGCCACAAACATTTAATACTAAGATATAATGCACTTTAAGAATTGGAAATATATATTTAAATCTGATATGATCATTTCCTCAAAAGTTTTTCATTACATGGAAAACAAAGTAATCTAAAGTTACATGTGTTATTATATAATATATAAAGTAAGATTCTGATTTACATCTACCAAAATTCAATGCTATTTATTTACATTGCCACCTGATACTAAATTCTAGCAATCCAAAAGACATCCAGGCTTTCAAAAATACTGCATGGTCTGAGTACCAAAAATTAACTCTAAATGAAGAAAACAGTTAAGTAGCAAAAGAGGCTAATTATGTTGGTCTAACTCCTTTTTGTTTCCAAAAAAAAAAAAAGTGTTCTTTCTTTGCCACGCTGAATATAATAGACTATGAATTATAAGATCAAGGAAGCAAACTGTATGTTTTCTAAAATATGAGTATCCTTCATCAAGTTTTATACTTAGGGCAGCTAAAAGACCTATGTGGAGGGATCAGCATTAAGCCCAAAGGACAGGCAGTGCACAGCAAGAAAGAAAGCAATTCCCTCGTGCCCTTTGCAGGTCACTACCAAGGACCATGTTAGCAGATCCATACCAGACCCTTAACAGGCAGTTCTGCTGCTACCAGTAATTAGCTTGGACAGCTCTGGCTCCAAGAGTAGCAGCAAGGCTACACCATAATGAGCTCAGCTGGGATTAGCAGGACAGGGCAGGGAACCAAGAGAGCTCAGGCATTCTGCATTGCGTATGTATCTAGGAGATCAAACAAGGATGGCTGGCTAGGTTATCCCCTCTCCACCTCATTCCAAAAATGAAGCACGGCAGTGTCTAAAATACAGGCTAATGAAGAGCGACACCTCCAACAGATGAGAGCCACATTAATTAACACAATCCCTGGATCATATTATACAGTTTCAGCTAGAGCTAGCAAATGTGCAACTTGTTATTGCATTATACACATATATATATTTTAAAAGCTCATCTTTTTTTCTTTACTTTTAGTGGCAATACCAGATTATTTGAATTTCCAAATTTTATGAGGAATTTCTCTCATGGCCTTTAAGACAAAAAAACTTCTCTCAAATATTTATCTAAGTCCACATTGTTAAAAAAAAGAAACTCACTTTTGAATTATTAGCTCCTGGTTCTCCCTTTTGAAATAGGCCAGTTCATTCCATACAGCATCAGAGTCTTCTTGCCGAAGTTGTTGAGGATCTGCTCTCTTCATTTTCCTGATTTCCATCCTATTTTTAAAATAAAATTGCCTCCTTACTTAACATGTTCAAATTGCAATACAAATTCACTTACGTATTTCCTAAAATTTAAAAATATCTATTGTCCAAATTTCTAATTCAAAGTTACTATTTATGGAATGAATTTCCTAAAACATAATTATGTAGAAGTTAAAATCCCAAATCATGAGTTCCTAAAAAGCTAAACTGCCACTATGGAAAGCAAATTTTGAAGCAGATACATGATGTTCTCAGGTATATTGCTCTCATTCATTCTACCAGTAATAAAATATACACTATAGAACTGTCACAACTTCTAAAAAAGGACTATAAGTAATCAACACATATAGAATTTGCTGCCAACCAATTTGAATATGATTTATGTGCTCTATCTTCAAAAACAAGCAATTATCAGTGAATATCAGAACATCAGATGGTTAGAAAGTTGTCCTCACACTTTTAGTAATTACTAAAAAGTTAGGCTAAATCCAGGACAAAGAGACTTATCATTGCTTTACTGATAAGCAATGTGAACGCTTTTCATTCTTCAAAGGAAAAAACTAGATGTGACAATTATCTCCAAAACATGCCAAATGCCCTTTATGTTTTAATTTTCTATACATAAAATAAACTCTTCGTTTTTATTTTGTGAAAGTGCTGTACTGGCCAATTTAGAAACAGTATTTCTCTACAGAACAGACCAATGTGTATCATCAACATTGCCCTAAAGGATCCATCTCAAAAGATGAGAGGGTAGTAGATTTTCTGTACTCATTCAGTCCTTTGCCCTCTGTTGATACTGTTAACAGGGGAGCCACTTACAACTAACCAAGATCTGAACACCTGTTCAGAGCAATTGAACTGAGACCGCCAATTCATTCAGATAAGCTGCAGAACAAACTGATGGATAGTAAAGATTTTCAATTGCATACTAGGTTGAAGGAGTTTTAAGATAGTTAACTATATATATGAATTTTGTATTTCCCATATCTTCCAATTAAAATTTAAATCTTTTTGAATTATATACATTGTAACACCAATTTCATTTAAAGTAGTTTTTCATCATATGGATATGAACTACTTTTTGCTTTAAGTTATATACTTTATTAAATTACTTTATAGATATTAAAAATATATACAATAATTCACAATCACCTATGCTAATGATTTCCAAAAATGACTGTTATTGCTAGCATATTGCTGTTTTCATTTATCATATTCTCTATTTTTAAATCCTCAATAAAGATATGACTATCAAATAATTTCTTTAAAATCAAACAAAAGCCATTAAAGTACCTATACGATGCTACTCCATTTCATTTAATATTTAGGGAAATGCCTTTATGAGCTATGTAACTCACATGCCACTGCCTTCTTCCCACTGTTTTAATTGCTCTTTTACTGCTCTGTAGTTGGTCTGTAACATCTGTAGCCTTTCCTTGCGTTTTTCATGGGCATCTCTTAGCTCATCATTTTCTTGGCTCTGTAGAACACAAAAAAGCAAGTATACAAGTTTGAAGAAAGTATTAGAACAATGTTACAAATAAAAATCTACCTATATAAATATGAAATTTGAACGAAAATAGTATATAAATATGAATGAATTTGTAATTATTATTTAAGCAGAAGAAAAAGAATTCCTAACATCACAGGTTTATTTAATAAATTTGAGGCACTCCCTGCATTTTTAAAAATTGCCTAAGTAACTTCAAAATTTTACCACCAAATTAGTTTCATTCCTTTCTCTTTTTAATTAGTATACATACACACATTTATGAACCAGTCTTATATAATTTTTTCCCTTTTTCAACACCAGGATTTGTCCATACATACAGCATAATTATTTGGTTAGATTTAAGTGCACATACAATTAGTGTAAGGACACTAATCATAATAACACCAGTTCTTTAGCCCACAGATTCATAAATAGTTTGTTATAATGCACAAAGATTACACAGGAGGAAGAAAATCAGCTTGGACCTATGTTAGAGTGACATAGTTTAACATTTTGGATTGAACCATGAAGGACTGAAATGGGAAAGCTGGGCTTAGTACTCTTCAAGAGGTTACAGAATACACAGTCCAAACATTACCAAGTTAAACAATGATAGTCAATGACTTCTAAATGTTTTAAGTAGATCACATGCATAAATGTTCACTTTTCATAACCACAAAATAAACTTACAAAGGCCAAATTTTCAGTCCTCAGAGGATGTATTTATATTGCTTATAAACAGTTTCTCAAAGAAAAATAAGTAACATGTTAAAATTTTACCCTTGAAAATTTCAAAATTTGTTTTTTAAACTCTTTCTCATTTTCTGTATGGAAGAAGTTTTATATTTATTCAGCGCAAGTAACCAAGTACTCTCCAGTATTATTTACAGTAAAATGAAATTAGTGGGCACATGGCAGCCAAAAAGATCTGAATTCCATTCTTGGAGCTTTCTTTTGTTAGCTGCATAATCTTTTTTTTTTTTTTTAATCTTTTTGCCATTTCTAGGGCTGCTCCCATGGCATATGGAGGTTCCCAGGCTAGAGGCCGAATCGGAGCTGTAGCCGCCAGCCTACACCAGGGCCACAGCAAAGCGGGATCCGAGCTGCATCTGCAACCTACACCTACACCAGGGCCATGGCAACACCGGATCCCCAACCCACTGAGCAAGGCCAGGGAACGAAGCCACAACCACATGGTTCCTAGTCGGATTCGTTAACCGCTGAGCCATGACGAGAACTCCTAGCTGCATAATCTTAAGATTACTATTTAAATTAATTCAATTTCTTTTACTATAGAATATGGAGAAAAACACAGAAATTCATATTACGACAACTAAACTAAATAAGCTAACATGTAGGTAAAGCTCTGCAAACTGTGCTTGCCCTATAGAGGCACAAACTCTGTCCTCTTCCCAAGTATTAACACTGATGCTCTTATCATTTAGAAGCCAAATTTACTGTTTCTAATCTTGACAGTGAGCTAATACTTTATAGTCTGCATTATTCTATCTCTCAACACTATGGATATTTTGTCATTCTATTTTGAATATATAACTAGTAGGATAACTTTAACAATTCTCTTAAGTAATTATTAGGAAGTACTTGAGCCCTGTGTATACGAAGTGATCTCTATGCCATATAGAAATTTAAGTACTTGATGAAAAATCATGAAAATGGCATCACTTAACAGGGGAAATCAGAATAAATGATACCCCAAAGAGTTTTAGAAGATACACAAACACAGTCACTGCATAGTTACTTGCTAAAAAAAGCAGCATAGTTTAAAACCATGTTTAAAAATTCAGGATACTGAATTCAACTTTATTTGTTTCAACTGAAGAACCATATGTTAATAGTCTATGACATGCTGGGTGTTAAGTGCTGATGAGAGTTCAGGTCCTTTTGCTTTAGTTACTAAATTTTACTTTGACAGGGCTACTTAAATTCAGTGTGTATCAATTTCTCCATCTTCAAAATAGAAGTTATTTATATCTCCTCTTGTAAGACATAAAGAATGATATACCTTGACTTTAAGTTTCCCAAACTGTTGGTAAACAATCTGGTTTCTTTGACCAATAAACTTTATATTCTTAAATATGTAAAATAAGTAATTTAAATTAACCTAATAGAATAATAATAATAATATCTTCTCATAAATGAAAAAAGTTAAATATATTTATCAGGATTCGTTACAAACTAATAAAACTTATTAGGGATTTGAACAGTAATATAAATTTATTAATAATTACAATAAATTTACAGGCATTAGAAAAGACTCATGTCCAAATATAATTTTAAAATAAATTTATAAATTGAGTACTTTGTTAGATAATTCTAAAATAGCTTTCTGTAATTATTCTTCATTGAACCAAAGTCCTTCCCCATAAACTCTCATTTTAGGATGAATTTCTTAAAAATTATTACATGCAAATCCAGTGTTTTGGAATTATTAAGTCTGTTGGAGTCCCTAGAAACTCTGCGTAAAGGGAACATAAAAGATTGACCAAGAAGTAAAAATTAATAGGATACTCAAATTTTTTCCATTACCTTTCACAATAATCTTCTGTTGAATTAATGGAATAATTTGAGTTTCTTATTGATAGCACTGTCATTATTTTCATGTTTTTTTAGTACTGCCTTAGTTACCACTATTCACTGAAATTATACCCAATGTTTTCTTTAATTCTCAAATAGAAGTCAACTATACTATGCTAATAAACCAAATATTAAGACTTAATAAAAATTTCCTGAGTCTTACATGTCACTCACAATGTGCCAGGCTCTGTATCAGGCACAGTAGTTAACCAAAGCACTTAATGTGAACATTTCTGATTCCTAAAACTTTAGCATAATATATTCAATATTAGTAACTAGTTTCTGTTTTCCTATAGTAATTGAAATAAGTGGCTCTTTCCATTAAGTAGTGATTATAGAAAAACTTGTTTTAAATAAGCTTTCTGCTTTAATTTTACATGCTTTGTAATTTATTACGCCTAGCACTAGAGTATTTACATAATTCTTACAATTCTTAACCATTTACATAATTTTTTATTCTTATAAATTTGTATAAAACATAATTCTTATAAAATCATTAAAATCCAAACTATTACAAGTAAAATCAAACTGAATATTATTTGGTAAATCCATTTATAGACAAATTAAAATTAAAAATGGAGTTTCATCCATAGATTTGTGCTTTGAGAAAACTGTTATCAAATTGTGATACATGGGATTCCCTTTGTGGCACAGCGAAAACAAATCCAACTAGTATCCATGAGGATGAGGGTTCAATCCCTGGCCTCACTCGGTGGGTCTGGGATCCGGTGTTGCCGTGAGCTGTGGTATCAGTCGCAGATGTGGTATGGGTCCTGCGTTGCTCTGGATGTGGTGTAGGCCGGCAGCTGTAGCTCCAATTCAACCCCTAGCCTGGGAACTTCCATATGCCGCGGGTACAGCCCTAAAAAGCAAAAAAACAAAAAACTGTGATACATGGGTTAAACTGATCCTAGAGACTACTGTTCCCTGGGTGTATTTCAAATATAAACAATAAAATTGTATAAAAATGTAAATATAAGATAGATAGTGAGATCATATATAGCTCAAAGAAAAACATTTTCCCTATTTAACTGCAAGAATAATAATTAAAAAAAAGAATAAATGTTGGCTGAAATCTTCAGTCAAAAGTGGGATATCTCAGGAGTTCCCATTGTGGCTTAGTGGTTAAAGAACCCGACTAGTATCCATGTTCAATCCCTGGCCTCATTCAGTCAGTTGAGGATCTGGTGTTGCTATGGGCTGTGATGTAGGTTGCAGATGTGGCTCAGATCCCAGGTTGGTGTGGCTGTGGCATAGACCAGCAGCTACAGCTCTAATTCAACCCCTAACCTGGGAACCTCTATACGCCCCGGATACAGCCCTAAAAAGCGCCCCCCCCCAAAAAAAGTTGGATATCTCAAAAGAAATGTTTAAAAAGAATTATCAAAATGCTTTTTTATAATATTCTAACATATACAAGTTAACTGTGGCTTGGATTATAATTCTTTAAGTCTAAACAATAGTGTATCATTTGGAAAATATTATCCTCAAAGATCTTACAAGAAAATCAAGTATGAAGACTGAAAAATACATTTAATATCACTAATTACTACACTTTCCTATAGGACACATCCAAAAATATCACATGGGCAATTACTGAATTAGGTCTATTTATTAGATCATTCAATAAAATATTTACAAAGCAATTCCATGTATTTTGCAATTAAAGCAGCTAAACTAGAGGCTGTAACTTCTATGTACAAACAAGTCTCAATGACTAAAATATTAGAAAACAGAAAATAGGAAAGTTGTATTAACTGACTTTCCTCAATGATGTTTGTGATTCTATTTCTGAGTTCATAAGAACAGAAATGATTCTTGATTGAATCTTCTAGTTTGCTCAAAGTTCTTGACAGGCATAAGGCAAACTAAGACCAAGCATACTATCAATAATACAGTAGCTCAATCTTCAGAAAATGATAGTAAGGTTTTTTAAGTTTAAAAAACATTTTATAAAATATGAAGGAATCCATGGATGTTTAATTTCAGCAGAATGTATAAATTTTATGCATCTTAGAGCACTGAAAAGTGAAGGTCATATAAACTGTATTCAAAGGACATATTGATGTTATTAAATGGCACAGAAAAGTACTAACAGAATCTAGTTGCCAAATGCTTCGAAAGTCAGTAAAGCGGGGACTCACAGCATTAAGTAATCTCAAGGATAGTGAGAATTTCATAAAGCTTTGATACAATGACATCCAAATTATACTTTTTAAGTTTTTAGTTCACTATATCCATAAAGTCAGAATTTGGTAATGGGTAGGATTTTTATAATAGTAGCATTCATCACTTCCATAATTACAACATTAGTTACCCATCTTGAAAACAGGTACAACTAGCCACAAAAGAAAGCTGAGTAAAATAATGGGTTTATATCTCTACAATTACATAATATTAAAATATATATAGTATTAGAATAATATGCATGACTATGCTAATATAATAAAGAACAGGTGACCAAAGTTTATATACATATGTACTATAGGCTCCTGAAAACTTAGTGCCTCCTTCTCTCCCTTCAATCTACCTTGGTGATCAGTTTGGGATCCTAAAGTTACCTATCATGCCATGGAGCATGTCTTTTGTCTTTAGTGTTTCCAACAGTATCTTCCATGGAACAACAGTCACTTGGGAAATATTAATAGGTATAATCAAGTAAATCTGGGAAGTAATGTATTTATACCTTCCTAGAGATTCACAAGGGAAATCGCTATGTTAAAGGCTCACCAAAATAGATTTAATCCACTGCTTACATAATTGAGCCCAGACATTGTTTGGTTTTTGTTTTTTTAATGGCTGAATCCTTGGCATATGGTAGTTCTCAGGCCAAGGATTGAATCCAAGCCACAGCTACAGCAACACAGATCCTTTAATTCACTACACTGGGCCAGGGATGAAACCTGCACCTCCGCAGTGACCCAAATCCGATTCTTAACCCATTGTGCCATGGCAGGAACTTCAGAGCACAGAGCATTTCTGTTTGTCAGGATCCCATTAGCCTCCGGCTTTGCAATATTCAAAAGAATACCAACATGGGAAAGGCCATGACAAAAAATCAACATATATTAGTGGAGAATGGTCTTCAAAAGGAGTACCATGACCCCAATGTATTTTAAAAATCATAAGACACTGTTACAGGTTAAAACAAATCTCTCCCAAAAAGATGCATTGGAGTAGTAACCCCTACTATCTCTGAGTGTGATTCTGTCTGGAGAGAGGATCTTTATAGAGGTAATCAAGTTAAAATGAGGGAGAGTGGGTCCTAATCCAATATGACTGGTCTTCATAAAAAGAAGAAATTTAGACAGAGAGAGACATGGGAGAAGGCCATCTATGAGCCACAGAACACCTGAGAGAGGAATGGAACAGATTTTCCCACACAGATTTCAGAAGGAACTAACCCCATCAACAATTTGATTTTGGAATTTTCTAGCTTCCAGAACTTTGAGACAATACATTTCTGTTCTTCTAGACTAGTCAGTTTATGGTAGTTTGTCATAAGAGCCCTAGGAAACTAAGACAAACACATCATTAACTCCTAACTTATACTCACATGCACTTGAGTAATACCAGTAATATTAATATTATAATATAATATTGGAGAAAATACAAACAGGTCATCTGTCTTGACTAAATATGACAGTTATACTTACTAAGACAGGTTGTAAATTAAAAAGTACCCTGGGCTAAATTATTCTCCTTGGAGTTGCTTTAGGTTTTGCTTACCTATTTCTTCTGCTAAGCATGTTCTTGATTATGGAACCTTTTTCATTCAACTATTTTGCTCCTTTAAAATAAGAAATCCTTCCCTATTAAATGATAAAATGCAAGAAAAAAATTGCTCCCATTTTCCGTTTACCTTGCAAATCTGTAAAAGAAAACAGGCACTTCAGGAGTTCCCACTGTGGCATAGCAGAAAACAAATCCGACCAGTATCCATGAGGATAAGGGTTCAATCCCTGGCCTCACTCAGTGGGTCTGAGTTGGGGATCCGGCATTGCCGTGAACTGCAGTGTAGGTCACAGATGTGGCTCAGATCCTGCATTACTATGGCTGTGGTGTAGGCTGGCAGCTGCAGCTCTGATTTGACCCCTACCCTGGGAACTTCCATATGTCTTGAGTGCAATTTGAAATTTATGATTATCATCAATTAACTTGAAAGAGGAATACAGAAAAAGATAAGTGAAAAAGAAATTCTGTGAAAAATAATTTTACTCTAAAAATAAACTTGAGGCCTCATCTAAAAGAACTTTTGTTAGAAAAAAAGAAATAAGGAAATAAATTAGTGTAATGCTTCTGAGACTACTCTTTGAAAAAAGAAATTCAAGAGGTGGAAGTATAATAGATCTAAAAATGTCTGAACTGCTCTATCCCTTCCTGCCAAAAACAAAACACTAAAAAGAGACCCATAGACTTTTGGGGCCAAATGAGGGATAGGTAATGGTTAATTTTCTATGTTAACTGTCCAGATATTTGCTTAATCACTATTTCTGGGTGTATCTGTGAGGGAATTTCTGTATGAAATTAATATTTGCGTCAATAGGCTGAATAAAGCATACTGTGCACCCCAATGTGATAGCCTTTATCCAATCCCATGAAGACCTAAATAGACTAAAAGGCTGAGTATGAAAAATTTCTTTCTTTCTGCTTGCTTGTCCTTAAGCTGGGACACTGGTTTCCCACCTCCTGCCTTCAGACTCAGTCACAGACTGGGGCAGGGACTTATACCATCAACTCTCCTGGTTCTTAGGCCTTTGGACTCAAAGACTAGAACTATACCACTAGCTCTCCTGGGTCTGCAACTTGATGACTATAGAGTCATCAAAAGTTTGGACTTTGGAGAACCCAGAGAAATTATGCAAAGGAGGATGATGGCTTCTTAAATATGTCCATAATATCCTATGCTACCCCCACATTTACACTAATACACTGATTCTAACTACTTAGCATCATTTTTTCTCCTATTGTACAACAAGTGACTATTGCATTAGCTAATAAGTTACTGAGTAAACTAATGAGCAAAAAATCTCTTGATGTATAAATTTCAAGTAGTAAACTGAGGTCATATGATCATTTTATTTTTAGGAGAAACAATATATGATAATTTTTGTTTTAGAACTAATATTTAACTCTGAATAAATATACATTTATACAATGTTTAGTGAAAAGGAAGAAAACAACTATTAATTGTAGCTTATGGTTACCTATACCTCTAAACTATATTTTGCTGTAGAGTTAAAACTTTTCCCCCTAAGGGTAATATATATGACAAAGATTTTATGCTTTAAATATATTGGATTATAAACAAGTGTAAATTGGGCTTGTCATAGACTGTTATAAAACTATGCAAGATTCAACTACATGATAAATCTCAAAAAATGCAGGCCTTTGGATAGCTGTGAATGAAGAATGACAAATCTAGCCTAATTAAATTCACAAAAAAATTAAAGCCCTCAATATAGTCACATAAAATTGGTTCAATATGCACAACTGACTTCTTCTGAAAAAGATAATTCACAAAATATGAGATGGAAAGTATAATCTCAAAGATAAGGCAACTGAGGTACATGCTTCTTAAATATTGGTAGAAAAATGACTCATATGCCATGTATTATGAGATAAATTCAGTTGAAATGTAAAAAAGTGACATTTATTTACCACTTTGACTATGTAATTTTTTTATAAAGCAAAATTTTAAGTGGTCTTAGGTTAGCATATTTGTTAACTCACTTTTCTTTGTATATGTTTATTATATATAAAGAACCACAAGAAATTCTCTTTCCATTTGCTGTAGTCCTATTTTGCCTCTGAGAAACTAAGAAATTTATTCACAATATTAAGTCAAAACAGTCCCTACTAAATTTTAAGGAAATTTTTTTACAAATTTCAATAATTTTAATTTAGTGCATAAATATTTACTTATCATGTAGCAAACTTATTACTTTATGATCCTCAGAAATTTTAAGAACTAGACTGATTGCACATTTTTATACCTGTAATTAAATTCAGGAAAGATAAATGATAGGCAGTAATTTGTGAAATGAATGTTTACTTTAGTATATCTTTACCTATGCAAGTTTATTACTAAAGGAATGATTTAATGTTCACCTTCAGTTGTAGTGCCTTCTCTAAGTTTTCAATCTTCCTTTC
The DNA here is from genome assembly GCF_016906955.1 of Phacochoerus africanus. NCBI lineage: Eukaryota > Metazoa > Chordata > Mammalia > Artiodactyla > Suidae > Phacochoerus > Phacochoerus africanus. The sequence goes on from NC_062545.1 coordinate 207,553,999, forward strand.
AGCTTTCCTCAGCTTCTTTAGCTCCTCTGAGTCTGTGAAAGAGCTCTTTGGGGACAAAGACCTTGAACGTTTCACAGGTGGTTCCTCGAGAATAAAACAAGGACATGGTTGAACTAGTTGGAACACTGGATTATGAAAGACATGCAAAATTAAAGAACAAGTAATTTTGAATACTAATAATGAATTATAAAAAAAAAAAATCCTGCATGGAATACCAGAGAAATAACAAGCGGAATTACCACAGTGCTACCGCTAAAGGTTTCTCTGTGACTCGTTAATGAGAATATTCATTTACATTTACATTGTTTCTTTCAGAATAATGATGTCCCATTAGGGAAGACTAAAGGGTTATAGACTCAGAAATGCAAGAAACCTCATTACAAAGGAGGGGATAGAGGCTGGTCTAATTGCTCTATAAGGGTCCAAGGTTACACTTGATAGGACAACCAGAAACAAGAGGGAAAGAATTTTTTTCCCTTTGAAATAGTTTAACACACTGTGAAGTTGAAGGAACAATATGCTTGAGGAATATAAATACAACAGACAGTAGATCTTATACCATAATGACCATATGGTCATTAACTATAATGTGGCTAACTAGAGACAAGAATGTGTGTTTATATTATGTACAGCTTCATATACCAATCTGGATAAGGAATATGTGAAAGTACCTATTAAGCTGGGCAACATATTGTTCAGACTTACTCCATATCCTTATGAAAATGAAGGAAAATCTTGTTCAAAACATCCCTCTCATTTTCTTGACTTTTGTTAAAAGCAATGAAACATCAAAGCAGTACATTTTTAAACTTCAGTAATATAGCACACAAACAAATTAGGCCCTATAATGTCTCTCAATTTTAGGAATGTTTTCTTTCAGTTAGATAAAGCTCAATGCTATGAAACTACTCTAAGATGGCAAGAAACAAATCATGCAGTAATGTTTAAATACACGCATACACACAGTTAAATAAAGCTTGTCATTCTGAAAATTACAAATAATATTAGAGGGAATAAATAAGAATGCCACAGAAACATGGGTCTAATTTTAAGTATTTCCTTTATTAAGAAAGCTTGTCCTACTCATACGAAAAAAGGAAAAGAATTTTAAAAAATTATCTTGAAAACATGGTTTTCTACTTTTAAATTTTCTACTGTTGAAGTAAAAAGTATGAGAAACATATGTCTAAAGTGCCTTACTTTTAGGAAAAGTTTATTTCAATGTACATAGAAAAATATATTTATGACATGATATTTGAAATTCTTATATTAGTCAATGTTCATAGAATCTTTTACAGCATAACAGGAATATGTAAAAATACTACAAAAAGGAAACGCTGAGACATAAATGAGAACAATGCCACAAAAAAATTCACTTATTATTCTCCACTGCAACACCTTTAAATCTGAAAATATATAACCTCACATATTAATGTTATGTTCCATTTTATAGTTTATATTCCACATGAGCAGTATTTTTAAATACCACATCTGAGTAAAATAGAAACAGTAAGATATATTTTTCCTCTAATTAAAATTAGAAAATTGAGTTAAGGACTAATATCACAAAACTTCTACTTAGATTAATTTATCTATTGATTAGATATATAAGGGATACTTATTAAAACCTTTTACTATTAGATTAATTTACCTATTGATTAGATATATAAGGGATACTTATTAAAACCTTTTACTATAAGAATGTTAATTTACTGCACAAGAGGCATAGCACTATTAATATATTTAATTAAACATATATTATTCAGTCTTCAAAAAGGGAAAACTCGCTACTCCCAAACATGATTTTATAAAACGTCTGACATATAAAATCTTTATGAGCTTCCAGAAAAAAAGCAGAGAAGTAAATGCTACTGTTTTTTAACTCCACCACTTGTCTTGCCAGCCATATCGTGACAAATTCACAAAATGACAAAATGTCCCTACCTTATGTTTCCCTTCAGCACTTGTCAAGATGCTCTTCTCTGAGGAACCCATGTTGGTAGATCTGTTCTCTGACAGTTTTTCATTTGCTATTTTCAATTTTTCTTGTAAATACTCAATTTCAGACTTCTGTGAGACCATTAAGGTTTCTAAGCTCGATAAAGATGGCTGTTGAGAAACCTATTTAAGAAAATACATTTGTATTCTATATTATTTACACATATGTGCCAATATTTATAAATAGTATTACATCATATATATCATAAGTATCCCAAGAAAGAACATTTCTTTTCAATAATAAACTAAATGTGCATTGGCTAATCTTCTATCATCCTTATAGGATGTCATTTTTCAATAAAATAATCAAGATTCCATATAAATATTTTCAGTAATAATAATGTTATACAGATTTGCAGGAGAAAAATTTAAAGCATGGACACATGATATACACCACCCATCTATAAATTAATTATTTCAAATTAATGATTATATACATAATCATGTATATATTAATGATTATATACATAATATATTTCCTCAGGAAAAACTCAGTGCAAAACCATTGAATTTAAACCTGGGGAAAGGAAGCCAATGGAATTATAGGTCTAGTTAACTTTTAATGTATTAATAAAGAACTTCAATACTTCTTAAAGTCAACAGAGTTCACAATATCCTCCTTTGAAGTTTATTCTCATGTCAGATAAACTGTTAATGTTAAGCAACACATTTTTAACAAAAGAAATCACAGGAGAACTAAGCTTATAGGAAACATATTCATTGAAAACTAGTATTGCACAAAATTCTACCACCATCTTGACAGAAAATACTTGAGACTATTAAAATCTATGAATAAACACTATTTCAAAGTAACTACTCGTTTACACATCATAGTGAAAACAAAATTTTCGTTGATTTTCAGCAAAGTCAGATGTTACGATTCTAAAATTATTAATATAGATCCCTGAAAATAGTGTCATTTAAAAAGTAAAAAATTTGTTGTTGTTGTTACAGACAAAAAAAGAAAAAAAATGTGGAGAGCTCCAGCCTTCCTAAATGATATTCCTTAAGGTTATAAGAAAAACATGTACGTTTAACTTTTCTGAACCAACAATGAGAAATACTATCCTTTTCTGGTTTTGACTACCATTTTCTCTTTTTAGGGGACTGGCAGATTTTTGCTAATTCTAATCTATAATTTTATAATGAGAGGGATCATCTTTGATTTATATTATTAAACTTTCATCATACATAAAATCACCTGATTTGTTTCCCAATCTTGATTCTATCACACTACTCAATATTTTCCTCAAGGTATTGTTTACATTGTACTGTTACCACACTTAACAATAATACTGATTCTTCTAGCTTGCACTGAACAACAAATTAAAATACCTTAGGTACTTTTCTTTCAAAATCTAAAGGACTTTGCCCTATTCTTTCCTCTTCCTTTTAACCACTGCATGGTTTTTCTTTATTCTTCCCTTCTCTTTTGTAACCAAATTTATGATGTTGATAAATATTTCTTTTGATTGGGCTGCAAATCGGAACAATTTACAAAGGCTACCTGCTCTTGCCCAGGTTTTGTTAAATAAAAATTTAAAGAATATATTAACATCCCATCATTTAGCAATAAATTTTAAATAAATTGTTCAAGACCAAACAAAAATTTAGAAAAAAAGCAGGGAAAAACAACTTCAGTTTATTGGCATATCTAATAAGTAATCCTTTGCTCTTTAATAAATGAGTTTTCTAAGTCATCACTGGGTCATAATGTAATAGATAAGAACATAAATACATGAATATTCCGTCAAGATACAATGATAAATAATTAAAATATTCATGATGATATTAGAAATTCTCCAACAGTGGATATTGCCACTATAATAATAAAAGATTTCATATTTAGGCATTATTCTTTTAAAATTCCTCAGTAAACAATAACAGAACTTCAGTAATAAAATACTATTAAAGTAGTGATTAATGCAAGTGAACACAGTAGTCGTAACATAAATAAGTAAAGTGTGTTTAGTTTGTTTTTAGATTACATCTTTAGAATTTATTCAACAGAGACATTTTGTATACACATTGAACTTGTAGATACAGTTTCTACTTCCACAAGAAAATCTATGCTTGCTCCCAATTTCTTTCTCTCTCTCATTATCTTGCCTTTTATCACTTTTGCTAGACTATGTGCACAAGAAGTATTTCACATTTCTTAAAACAACCATTTTTACAAGTGTAAACAAAATGAAATGTCAAAATGATAGCCTCATTTTGAGGGAGTAAGGAAGGTATTTGTGGCAGTAGCTATTTATCTCCAGCCACTTGTTTTGATAGAGGAATATGGCCCATTACTGCTAGATCTACTGATTTTTTTTCAAAAGAAGGGAGGGATTCAAATTTCTAAGGGAAATCTAATTGTAAAATGCTAGCCAATCTCAGTTTATGACCTCTTTGTCTTGAGGACTTAGTAGTGGGAGTATCAGCTGCTACAGATTTCCTAGGAAATTTTGAAATATGAACCATGAACACACAAATGTTCCAAGCCTTTGACTCTGTTGACGGTTAATACAGAAAGATATCCATGATAAACTGTTAAGTGAGGAAAGCAGGTTACAGAAAGATATAGTATACTGTAGTATAGAAACAACGTAACCAAATCATGAAATTGTTATTTCTGAGTGAAGGGATTACATGCAAAGTTTTTCATACATATCTGAATTTCTTTATTTTTTTTTTACAATGTCACTATTTCTTAAAATGTAAATTTTTTTTCTGCAAATAAAAGGGACAAAAAGTTCAACATAAAAATTTCAGTATAGATAGAGGAAATACAGATAAAAATTTCTCTATAATCTCATCTCTCAGAGTTCACTGAGGATAAATTTGGGATGTAAATTCTGTATACCAGAATTTAAAGAGAAAAGGAAAATCATTGTCATTCTGCACTTTAACCTACCTTTTTTATTAACAGACTGGTTTTTTTTTTTTTGGCTTTATAGGGCTGTACTTGTGGTATTTGGAGGTTCCCCAACTAGGGGTCAAATAGGAGCTGTAGCTGCTGGCTTACGCCACAGCCACAGCAATACCAGATCTGAACCGCGTCTGCAACCTATACCACAGCTCACAGCAACACTGGATCCTTAACCCACTGAGCAAGGGCAGGGATCGAACCTGAGTCCTCATGGACACTACTCAGATTTGTTTCTGCTGAGCTACCACAGGAACTCCAGGGACTTTCTTTTTTAGAACAGCTTTATATTTGCAGAAAAACTGAGCAGATACTATACCAAGTTATCCTTTACCTTCCACCCCCACACACTCAGTTCAATAACTAAATTAATATGGTACATTTATTAAAATTAATGAACTAATTTTCATACATCATTTTTAACTGAAGCCTCTAGTTTATTCAAATTCCCATGGTTTTTACATAACGTCCTTTCCTATTTTAGGATTTCATCCACGACACCACATTGCATTCAGTTGTCATGTCAGCAACTCTTGTCTGGGACAGTTTCTGAGACTTTTCTTATTTTTGATGACATTGACTGTTTTGAGAAGTACTATTCAGGTATATTGCAGGATGTCCCTCTATTGGAATTTGTCTATGTTTATCATGATTAGACTGGGGTTATGAATTTTGGGGAGGAAGATCACAGAAGTAAGGTGCCATTTTCACCATATCACATCAAGAGTACATAGTATCAACATGATTTGACTGCTGACATTGAACCTGACCCCACTACCAAAGTAGTGTTTGTCAGGTCACTCCAGGGGGCATCCTTAACTTGCTTTTTAAACTTAATAATTACAAATATAATTGTTACATGTATTTTATATATACTAGAATACCTATATAACCTCATATATCCTTATTTATCCTTATCCTTTTTAAGTGTTGCTTTCAGGCTTAGCAAGACAATTCCTTGTCTGCCCTTAAATTTAAGTTTGTAGAATCTTTGAAAATTTAACTACTCTTGCTTAAAAATATTAGTATTTTTATAAATTAACTTTTTTTTCTAGAATTAAAAATCCTTTTGCACCTTTTCATTTGCAGTCTTGGAAGATAATGGTATGGTGCTAGACCATAGATAATCTGATAAGAAATCATCAGTGGAGTTTGTATCCAAATGTCTCCAATTATACTTAATCTCTTTAAATTGGCCATTATTAATACATAACTTATTTTTCACATTGATTCACAGAGGCATTTTTTTTTCTTTTTTTCTTTTTCAGCCATACCTGCAGCATATGGAAGTTCCCGAGCCAGGGCTCAAATCCAAGATGCAGCTGTGACCTACGCCACAACTG